>NC_135536.1:167507627-167816157 GCF_045843805.1 Urocitellus parryii | reverse complement strand
CTTCTGTGCCCTCTTTGTATCATTTCAACCACAAAATGCCAAATTAAATATTTCTGTAGGAGTAAAGTGCTAAGAAAAGGGTAATTTGGAAGCAAGCAAGACCTAGCTGGATGAAAGCAGGGCTGAATTGGGAGAAGAAAGAATGGAACCTAAGCAAGTAGGGGTGATAAACAGAGAAGAGAACCTTGAGTGGAAACAGAGGAAACAAATGAGAAGTGTTTATTTTGTGTAGAGTAGCAGCTGATAATGATTAAAAAAAAAACAAAAAAACCAGTTTGGGGAAGAAGTAATGCCTAATGCCTTTTGATGCAGTTTCAAAAGAAACCATAATATCTGTATGTTTTGTGAAATAAACAAAAAAACCCTAAAGAGATAAGCATGAAAGAAAGGTCTCAAAAGAGGGAGAAACTAAACAAATTCGTTTGCTTAACTCTTCTTCATAGGACATAAACTTCCTCTATCAGTGATCAGATTTTCTCTTGCAAATAAGCTATTGTTTAAAGAGTTTTCTGAGGGGAAAACAGTGCTGATGGATGAATTTGTAAGAAATCAAGAAAACTAGCAATGCTTTAATAAATTAATTTAGTAGGACTCTTGTAAGAGAGTCATACTACAACTACAAGGCCTTGTGCAAGTATAGTTCTGAAGTGGATATCCTGTGTAAAATACAAATAGAATTTGCATTGTGGCCATTCTGATTGATGGGTAACTTTGACACCCAAAATCTCAGCACTGTGCTCTCTGAAGGAAGAGGAACCAGCTCTTTCATAGGCAATGATGATATCTATGCTCAAGTTAGGATTATGGTCTCTTCACCAAGGTTTTTGGTAATGGGGAGTGGGGTGGGGGGCGTCAAGGTCCAAGATCCAGTCACTTTTTATTCTGTTCCACAGGAACATTGACACCCACCCCCACCCCAGGAATCTGATTATAGTGGAGGAGCTGGGGAAAAGCAACAATAATCAGTAGTTCAAAAATATAAACACTAGGAACAATTCTTGGAAGAATATTCAGGAAAACAGAAGCAATTAACAAGCAAGAGGCATGATATGGAATCATGGATGCTGATCAATGCAAAACAGTGGCCAAGTAGGAGATGATGTTGACACTGGGCTGATGAATTGCCTTTCCCCTGTTGATTTACTAGCTGCATAGTGGGTACAGGAGAGAGTGGATCCCTGGGCCTTTGACATTGATAGTTCTGAGATGCCTCTCTTTGACAGGTATGAGGATAATGTCTTTTTTTTTTTTTACCCTGCATTAAGTGACAAGATGATCTTTATTTATTTATTTAGGTACTAGGGATTGAACCTGGGGGTGCTTAACCACTGAGCAATATCTCCAGCTCCTTTTTAATTTTCCTTTTTTTTTTTCTTTTTGTTAATTTTGAGACAGGGTCTCACTAGGTTACTTATATCTCACTAATCTTCTGAAGCTGGCTTTGAACATGTGATCCTCCTGCTTCAGTCTCCTGAGCTGCTGAGATTAGAGGTGTGTGTACCCAGTGACAAGATGATCTTTTCTTTCTCTTTTACCTGAACTCTCCCTAGTTGCTGCTGCATCATTCCTTCCTCAACAAACTTTTAGGCTGAGCTGTGGAAGGTTTCAGCCAGGAGCTGACTTGCTCTCTGCTGGGGATGCCTTGGTATAATAGAGAGGCCTGCTAATTTCAGAGCCAAGTTCACAAAAGCGGTTGGCTCTCAACTTGTTGTTTCAGAGAGCCAAGAGAGTAGAGCTGATGATGGCGCTGGCTGGTGGGAGCCAAAGCCAGGCACCTGTCAAACCCTGCCTTGCCTAGCTTCTCTCTGCCCTGCTCTGTTGATTGCCTGCTCTGAGAAAAGCAGTCCATGCCGCAGACTTTATCCCTCCAAAGAAAGCCATCTGCCATCAATCCCTTAAATTTCTTCTCTGGCAAACATTTTGATCTCGAAGCAAGTTTATTTCTCTCTTTGCAGAAGGGTGAAAAAATGCCCCAAAGGCAAGACTGTGATATCTTTATTTTTTCCTGAAATGAGGATATTGAACACAACATACCCATTCTTGCTTTGGGAAAGAGGGGAGGCAGGTGGTTTTCAACTGTGTATGTGAGGGAAGAGAGGTGAATATGCATCTTGTTTGGTGAATCTTGAGAAACTTGAACTCTATATTTGAATTAAAGATTTAGCTAACACAATGCTCCACAGGAAAGGACATTGAAAAACTAACCTTATGGAGTATTACTCTGCATTAAGAAATGACAAAATCATAGAATTTGGAGGGAAATGGATGGCATTAGAGCAGATTATGCTAAGTGAAGCTAGCCAATCCTTAAAAAACAAATGCCAAATGACTTCTTTGATATAAGGGGAGTAACCAAGGACAGAGTAGGGACAAAGAGCAGGAGAAGAAGATTAACATTAATAGGGATGAGAGGGGGGAGGGAAAGGGAGAGAGAAGGGAAATTGCATGGAAAGGGAAGGTGATCCTCAGGGTTATACAAAATTACATACAAGAGGAAGTGAGGGGTAAGGGAAGAATAATACAAGTGGAAGAAGTGTTTCACAGTAAAGGGGGTTGAAAGAGAAGAGGGGAGGGGAGGGGAGAGGAGGGGGGATAGTAGAGGATAGGATAGAGAGCAGAATTCATCAGACACTAGAATGGCAATATGTAAATCAATGGAAATATAATTGATGTAACTGATGTGATTCAGCAATCTGTATCCGGGGTAAAAATGGGAGTTCATAACCCTTTTGAATCAAACTGTGAAATATGATATATCAAGTTAGATGTAATGTTTTGAATGACCAACAATAAAAAAAAAACAAAAAAAAAAACTAACCTTAAATCTACCTTTATGAACTGAAATTACAGGACTGGGATGAAGAGGTTAAGGCTTTCCCTGCCTGGGGAATCTTTGCCACAGGCTTGGTCCTTTGGCTTAGCACATCTGTGCCAGCTGGGGAATCTTAAGTACTAAGTTCAGGTAGATTCTGTTCTGAACACACTTGGACCTTCTGCAAGCTTTTTCCCTTTGTAGGGTTTTGATGCAAATGAGAGGGCTAGACCTCACCTCCAAAATGCTATGATTTCAATGGATTTGTCCATATTTACCAGGGTCATCGTCCCTCACCTAAAACCTATGAACCAAGGAAACCTGTTTTGAGTTACTTTCTATCTTCCCACAGGAGACAAAAAGAACATGATGTTATGAAGAGGGCAGGGAATAGGTCTTGTTTTTAGAAGACAGCCCTGAGATGACAGTAGCATGCATGGCCGGCACATTCCTTCGCCATAACCACAAAGAGCCTGCATATATTTGTTGTTGTTGTTGTTAATTGCAAACTTTTCTAACAATCTGCCCTTTAGAAATGATTGCCCCTCTCTGAGGATCAGATCACAGTCCAGCCCATTCTCAGACAAAATTAAATGAAGAATGCTGAGCCTGGAATCTATGATTAAGATGCCTGACTAAGTAAAGATGACCGCGTACTTTCTCAAATGGGTCAGCTATGGCCCTGGGTATCCAAAACAAGATGGCACGTGACTCACACTGGCTCAGCAGCCTCTCTCGAGCAGGATTTACAGCTGGATTTAGGGCTAAATGTTGGAGGTAAATCGAAAGGAGCAGAAAGGGGCTGGGGAGGGAACCAGAAGGGAAGGGAATTTCCATCAAAGCTTTTCAGAAGCAGAAATCCATTCTACCTTTGTCGATGACTGTGGTTTGCTAGGATCAAGATCAAAGGAATCACCGTGGGCAGAGCCATGACAAATGCAAGGCTCAGTCTGGTGAAACCTAGCATTAGCCCCTCTCTTAGGCTGCGTCTAGACTGGAAGTGAGTGCTTGTGCCAGATGAGGCTGAGCTATATAGTCAGGGTGCTCCTTCATGAGGAGGCAAAAGGGGTTTAAAACCCATATTGATTCCTGCAGGATAGGCCCCAGCCAGGGGCAGCAAGGCACAACACAGGTATGGCTGTGATCATTTTGTGGGAAAAATGAGAAAAAAAATGGATAACCACGGAGTCAGGTGACAAATAGAGACAAAGAACTATTTTTTTTTTTTTTTTGGTAAAATCCAACTTCCCTGACTCATGTGTTTTTCCCTCTTTCTCACGGATGCCTTCCAAAGCCTACTCTAAAACTTTACTAAAATGTGGTTTATTTGCAGGCCTAAGACATTCAGAGAAATTTGAAGTGACATCCACTAGTGGTTATTTATTTATTTATTTATTTTGTGGCCCCTGTGGCTCCTCAAAGCTTCAACTCATGTTCTCAGACAAACCAAGTAGCAGGTGAGGGATTATTCTGGAATCTTAATAGGTAACACCACCTTCCACATTGTCTGCTACACAATATGTTAGCATTAAGCACTATTTAAGTCTGTATTTGCCTCTTGAGAATATCAAATAGAAAACAAAACAAAAAAACACCAAGGGGAAAAAGTAGGTATACTAGACACTTTTCAAGCATTTAGGTGCACACATGATCTTCTTGTGTGGTATTTGCCTTGATCTAGTTTGGTGAACATGGGGTGTTTTCAAAATATTCTAAGAGGGAAGTTAGAAGAACTGAGAGTCAAGGCAGACTTCAATGCTGCTTCTGGCACTAGCTTGCACCCTTCAAATCAAATCTCATTTCCTTTTCTAGGAAATCATTTTAAATTAGGAGTACGGGGAGGGTGGGCAAGGTAAATGTTTACTAACCCCACAAGTGATGGTCACCAGACACAATGAATTGCAGCCTTGAAAAATGATGGCTAAGGCTATCATCCAGAAAGGATCTTGATCTAGTGCTAAATAAAATGGCAAATACAAGATTGGGTACTAAGTTGACATCTTTGCAAAATGATGTATAAGGGAGGAAGACCACAAGGAAACATTGCAAATTAGAGTAAGGTTACAGTAGGATAATTTTTTTATGTATTTTCATATTTTATATAATATTATTAGTGATGTCATTTTTATAGACCTAAGTATAAATAAATAACTCTGGGAATTGAAAAAGAGAGATCCTCCCAATCTCCACCCCCACGAAGATATTTGTCACTTACTGAAGTCTTGAACAAGTTCTCAACTCTGAATTTCAGTTTCCTTAACATTAAGAAGACCATAAAGATCTTATAAGTATTAAGAATTCACTTTATGCAAGATAGCCTAAGCATTTTCACTTGTACTAACACATTTAATCCTCAGTATAATCCAAAAAGTGGGTCTTATTATTATTCACACTTTATATTAAGGAAACTGAGGCACAGAACCCTTAAACTAGATCAGGTAACTGTGAGTTGAGAATCTAAAAGCAAATCAATAGAGACATTCACATCCCATTGCATGGCAGTGGAGTTAGACAACTTAAAGACATGGTTACACAACTGAATCTTATTTCCTGGGAAAGCCCCAATTACAGAGCTGGACCGTCATATATACCAGATCTACTTCTTCCGTGGATTCATTCGTTTTGAAAGCTGATGGTAAATCTATTAACTTATGAAGGTGAAGACTGAACATCTGGGTGCTAAGAATATCAAGGTAAATTCATCATTTAGCTGCTTATTTCATTAACTGGGATTAGTGACCATAAAATTGGGGTTATCAAGGTTGCTTTTGAGATGCATATGGCTAAATTTAGAAATGTATGTTTTTGTCTAAAGCAGTCATTTTGAGCATGTTTTGATGTTGCCTCATTTTCCTAAACACCTAGGACTCAAAGGAAACTCAAACACACCATCTCCAGAAAATTTTCTTTAATCTTTCTCTCTTCCATCAGGTTTTCCTCCAAGAACTTAGATGACAGAGATGTGGGAGGTGGCACTATACCTGGAAAGCAAAAATCTACATAGTTATGACTCCTTTTCTTACAAAATATTTTATGTGAGCTAGTTGGTGTCCCTGGACTCTTTAGAGCTCTCTTCCATGGGTTGCCTAGGCCTGCTTTCTGCAGTAGACACTGTTTGCTTATAAGCCACATGTTGCCAAGATAACTCTTAACACGAAAAGGTTTAACTTCAGTGGAATTTGAAAATCTTTTTTTTTCCTTCTGGTTTATCACCAGAATTTATATAAACCAGACCTAGTGAGAGTACTAAGTATGGGGACCCATGCATGATCTTGATATCAGGAAAATTTAGCCTGTCCGGATTATTACAAAATCAGAACAGTGAGAATATTCATAGGAATCTGCAAATCTAAGGGATTAGGAATGAATTTTGGCTACTGATATTTTCTTACATGCTGGCTCACATAGAAGCTGAATACCCTCTACTGAATTGGGCATCTTTTGGGCATTTTTGTATGGATACCACTTCTAACAGACCATGTGAACTGGGGCAAGTTATTTAACATCTGTGATCCTCTTAGCTCTCTGGAAATGGAGTGGATTCTGTCAATTCAACACCAACCTTCTTCCCTGGGAAAATCCTAAAATAATGTTTAATTATTCTTATTCAAATAGAAATATTGTTACTATTAGCTATTTAAAAACACTATGCTATAGCCGGGTGTGGCAGTGTGCACACCTGTAATCCCAGAGACTCCAGAGGCTGAGGCAGGAAGATTGCAAATTCTAGGCCTTAGCAAATTAGTGAGATCTTGTCTCAAAATAAAAAAAAAGGGCTGGGGATGTGGCTCAATTTTGGAGTAATCTTGATTTCAATCCCTGTAACAAAAAACAACAACAACAACAAAAAATAAAACCGAAAGCTGGCAAGCTTTATTGTGCACCTATCATTTAAAAAGGGAACCAGAAAATTGATAGTGATGTTTTGGAAGGTGGGGCTGGTTGTTCCCTAATATGTCTCTGGGGTTCAAGTTCATAATGCCATAGTTATGCTTCTGGTGCATCCCTCTATTTTCTTTGGCAGGTTTTATAGTGAAAAACAAGAATGTAGGTGATCAGTTATGTAAAACCTCATACTGGGATACCACTCAGAAGTTAGGAAGAAGTAAACTCTAGCAAAGGGCCACAAGTGAAAACCATACCAAGTGTAAGTCTTGCTGAGTGGACACTATTCTATGAAGTTTCTCAGTGATTTGAAAAGCCTGCTTCCTCTTTCCTTCAGATTCGCTACCTTTAGGTTGACCTTCCCATACATTGTATGATCCCATTCATTTTCTATCTAAATGACTAAAGCAAAGGCTGGCACCCTCTCAGGACCAGCTTGCTAAGTGGTTATTTATTCTCCATAATTTAAGGCTTCCTTTGCCAGCAGTCAGAATCCTTCTCCTCCCTCAGAACACTCTGAATGCAGATCTTCAATGTCAGCCTGGGGCGAGGGAAGGAAGGGAAAAAAAGACTGGGGGAATATAATTGCTCATAGGTTTGTAAACAGTTTCCTGTGCAAGATTCTGACACCTGGAAAAGGTGCATTGATCTTCATGCCACTCTTCAGGGAAAATAGAAAGGGGAGGTCGGTGGTTTGGGAGCACCTCTGCCTTAAGAAATAGAAGAAGGGTAAAAAAAAAAAAAAAAGAAAAAAGAAAAAGGAAAGAAAGTCAGCAGTTACTTGAGTAACAGACCTAGAAGAAATGAAGCACTGGGAAAGAAAAGAAGATGCAGGACCTGTTTTTCTTTTTCCCTTCTCTTATCATCACTGTTCATTCAACATGTAACTATGCAGGTAAACAACCAGGGAACGAGAACATTTTTGAATGAACAAATGAATGAATGAATCATAAGTCAGTGTTTCCTAAATCCAGCTCATTTATACAATCATCTGGAAATACTTTGTATAATACAGATTCCTTAATGACCACCCTGGAGTTTTTGATTCTTTAGATCACAAATGGAGTCCCAAAATCTACAGTTTCAAGTTGTTTCCTGAGTGATTCCCCTCATCAGCCAGGTTTGGAGACCCCAGACCTATAGTACAACTATCATCTAGGCTGTGTCTCTTCTCTTTCCTTGGAGATTGGGCCCTGCTTTCCCTTTATTTTGTAGATTGATATTAATTCCCTCATTGATAAGACTAACCAATTGGCCTTTCTGCCATCTTTTTGTAGGAACATTTTGTAAGAATTTTTATCTTATACTCTTTCAATTAAAATAATCAGAAGGCCCCTCCTCCTGTTCTGTCTCAACTGCTGTGGAATTGCTGAATCACAAACAAACCAACAGGCCCCTTGCTTGGCTTGATTGTTCATTTTTGGTTAGAAAAGTGGATGCTTCTGAAATATATTTATTTATTTTTCTTGTACCAGGGATTGAACTCAGGGGCATTTAACCATTAAGCCACATCCCCAGCCAGCCCTTTTTATGTTTTCTATTTTGAGACAGGGTCTTGCTAAGTTGCTTAGGGTCTTCCTGAGTTGCTAAGACTACTCTAAAACTTGTGAACCTCCTGCCTCAGCCTCCTGAGCTGTTAGGATTACAGAAATGCATCTCCTTGTCTGGCTTATGAATTTTTTTTAATTGCTAGAATGCATTTTCCTTTTCTTGTTTAGTCATTTACACTTATGCAACAAGTTTGTACTTAGCATCTCCAGCTTACTGGGAACTCTGGAGATAGAGATGAAAGATGTTATCTTTTCCTTAAGGAATTCACAGACCGGTGGTAAGTTAGATAAAAAATGATTTTTTTTTCAGTTAGATATGGTACAAATGAGTATAACTTAGGAAAGTTGGGGTGTTTATTGGATCAGGGGGAGGATAAGTTGATAAAACAAGTGTAACGCAAAACTTGGTTGATGAGGAAGGGCTCATAAACCATGTCGATAGCCATAGTGATGACATCTGAAGAACTTTAGAGAACTAAAAGCAAAACTATGTGTGTGTTCCACGGAGAGAGGGGTAGGTGATGAGACTAGGGGTGTAGGCAAGGATTGTATTATGAAGAAAACTGAATGTCTTCCTAAAATTTTGGATTTTGGATTAAAGAATGGAAATTCCATCTAGGACTTGAGCATGAGATAGATACAAACAATAACAACCTCAACATATGTTTGAAAAAAATGTGCCTTCACGGTTGTGGGTGCAATCACCTGAATTTTTCCAAAGCAGACTAAGTGCCAAGGACCTGTGTGAAGTCATAGCCAGAAGATCTATAGAGGGGACAAAAATAAAAACTGCAGCAGGAGAAGGAATTGGTGATCCATCGTTGTGCTTGTGTGTGACAGGAGCAGCCGTGATAAAGTGGGAGGACATTGGAATGATTCTTACACTTGAAACCTTGACCACCTAGCAAATGGTGGTGTGATTCATGGAAATAGCTGCTTGATTCATTTAATCCATGTTCCTGTGACATCCAAAGAAAAAGAAAATGCTGACAGCCTCCTAAGGTGAGGATCTTGATCGAAACACGTGAACAAGTGGCGTTTTTTCTTTTTTTTTTCAAAGTTCTTATCAAGGTTGAAAAATCTTCTAAGCACACATGAAAGAAACAACAGGGCCAAGACTACTTTGAACTTACTGCACATGATTCCTTTCATATAAAATGTAATTGACAAACACTAATTAAGTCTCCCAGCTTCTCTTTGAAGTAATGTAGGAAATATGTACAGGTGGGTAAACTGAGGCCCCAGGAACTGGAAGGAGAGCCCGAGGATATATGAGGGCAGGTGGAGCATTTGAAAGGACCCTCATATGAGGCCCCTGTTTCTCTGATGAGGCCAGACATACGTGCTTGTTTCCAAGAAGAGGTCTTCTATCAAGTTCTATGGACCAGGCAGAATGAGGGAGACGGGTAATTTACTCCAAAGGCCAATTTCTCTAACCTTGAACCTGGCAACCTGAAGCCTCAGAACACGCCCTGCATATTCTTAATTCGGATCTACCATCTGCTTCCTGAAATATTTATTCTCTATTGGATCTCTTCTCGTGTTTGCTTTGTCCTCATAACTGGCTGGTGGTAGGAGAGACAGAAGGTGAGAACATGTGACTTAATGACTGAAAGAAGTAACTTGGGTCATTTTTTGTCCCTGATTTTTGCCTTTTTAATATTTTTAAAATTATTTTTTCAGCTTGGATTCTTTGGTTTAGCATGCAAGGATGTTTATTACATAGCATGTGTGGGCACATGGGGAGTTGAACTGTGATACAGGTCCCTCAGCAATTTTGGCCAAGTCCATGGGGCACTCTGAAAGTAAAATGGTCCTTCCCTGCTATTCTCCATTGGTTACTTCCCCAGATCCATCACTGGGTCACCGGACAGGGAAGGGCCTACGGAATTCATCCCTGAAGAAGCTGAGGCTGAAGGCTGCACATAGTATCCATTATGAAGAACATCTTCCATTCCTAAATTAGATGCATTCAGACAGATGGACCTTGATCAGTGGGATCTGCTGCTTAACTATTGATTCATCTTACTTGATCCATTAGTTATTCAATAAATATATATATTTTGCTGCTACAATGCAGGAAATTTTCTTAGGTACTATAATAATGTGAGATAGAAAAAAATCTCTTTGCTCAGGAAACTCTTAGTCAAATGAGGAAGATACAAAATAAATAGAAAAGCATAGAACACAAAATGAGTTAAAAAAATGGGTAAACGCTTGAGGCAATAAATGAATCAGGTAGAGAGAGAGGAGATGGAAAGTAAATAAACACACACCCATTTTTTTTTTTGAGAGGAATCAAAGATGGGAAGTACTTTATTCTCATACAATAAGATAAGAAATTTTCCTAATAATCCAGCAAAATACACAATTATCAATGTAGGAGGATAAAAGGTTAAGAAACATATTTGAAATTTAGAGAAAGCAACTAAAATGTTATTTTCAGAATATAATCAACTTTCTTTCCGGAAAAGGGAGTGAAATACTTAAAAAATAATTTCTCAGAGAAAAGAACATAATTTTAGAAAGGAAGATATGAAATTAGCTAGATCATAAATAATAAGCATTCTGTACAACACATCAGTACTATCAGGTAAATATATTTAGTCCTCCTTTACTGACTCTTTTTATTTTAATTTATTTTTCGAACCCATTCTGCTGTCTGTCTTGTTAGAGGATTTTTTTTCACAAAAATTTCTCAAATATAGGTTTGATTGCAAACATTCAGTTGCCCTACTGAGTTTAATAAACCCTTGAAAATTCTGTCTCAGTTAACATTTCCAAGGAATCCATTCAGAGGTGAGTGACATCTTAGACATTCTGCTCATTAGTGTGGCTAACCATTGGTTTTCTATTTCATTTACTACATTTTCCTTTTTCTCTCTGATTTAGCTCTCCAAAACCATTCCGGGAGTTTGCATGAAAGCGGCTATATCATAAATGCTTTTAAGGACTATGTGATTTATACATACAGCACTCATGATTCATGTTTCAAATGGCCATGTTGGTGGATTTTTTTTATTAAATTCCTGATTTATGTGAAATAGATAAACACACGGATCATTCAGAACAAGGGTGTCTATGTCTGGGGGTGGGGAGGGGAAGATGGGAGGGATTTGGATGCATGAATAACTCCCTATTGGTCCTAATGGGATTTACACAGGAAGACTCCTGTATTCCAAGACACAATCCTCTTTCTTTCTCACATGTGGTTAACTATGTTATTGATATCATAACTTTAATTTCCGAGCCTTAAATCGATACATGTTTTAGATGTCCCCCTTAAGGAATAAAGCATAAAAGAATATGCCTTTTTTTCTTCTCCCTCTTCCCATGTTGTACTTGGCAAATAACCTTGACATTCAAAAATGTCTTATCTACCTCTGTCTGATTTTAGATAGCTTGAGGGCTGCAGGTTGGTCTTTCTCTGTGTTAGGAACAGTTTTCTAGGTTTAAGCAGAATTTGCCACCATCTCAGCAGAACATGAGAATGCTTCTTCACAATGAGAGCATTTCATAAAAGATGATCCTTCAACAGGGTTTCCTGCAATAGTAATAAAACCTTTTCAAGCTCCCTCCCAGCTGAAGAAAGGAACTTTCACCCTGCTCAGAGGCGGAGTTGTGTGAGAAAGCGTGCATGTGCGTGTTTCAAATAACCAAACCAATAAGTTCTATTTCTCTCCTTATTATGATCAAGGGAACAACCATTCTAATAAAATCGTGTTCAACAGTTCCTCTATAAACTCCCTCCCTCATCTTAGCTCCACCTGGTATAATATAAAATGTAATATACTTTGGAGGCATTTTTAATAAAACTTTTTTCAGATGACTCTATGTGGCAACACAATTCATTTATAGCTTCCTATTAGTTTGCCTTTATAGAGGTTTTAGACTTTTCTATCTCATGAGGTAAAAAAGTCACTTTTTTTTCACAACCACCATGTATTCCTATTGATTTTCTCTCTGTTTTCTTAGTAGTTTAAATATAAGAATTTAGCTTGCTCATACCACTGTGATCTTAAGATTGGCATTATATATGGGTCTTACCTGCCCTTTTTTTTTAAATTATAAGGCTGTGTGCTAACACTACTATTTATGAAGGTAGAAAAAGTAGAAGGAGCTATTTTATAATTATGATTTGTTTTTATTAAAATAGCTGCAGTATTAATCTGTGTTATCCTCAGGGTCAAGATAGGGTCATTTACTCAAAGTGACTTCTTGTGTAGGTCAGATGTTTTAAGGATTTGACTGTCTTCATGAGAAGAAGGACTGGTATGGAGCATCACAGCAGCATGAGAGAGGGGACTATCCAAATGAAGAAGGATCACTTTCAGCAACTGGCTAACACCCACTGTCAACATTTTGACATCTAACTCCTTCCATTCTTTAAAGGCATGGTATCATGCAAAAGAGGGGAAATGTGTTCTCTAAGCAGGCACTTTGCTTCTTAGATTTTCCACCAATTCTGCTTTTAGCCTCACCTTAGTGAGGCTGGATTTGCATGAATGGTACCACTGCATCTGTTTGACTCATGACCATGCTTCACATTCCTCAATATTGGGCTTTGCATCCTTCTCCTTAGATTTGAGGCCCTTTATAGATGTTAGCCAGCAGAGCTGAGTCCCAACTCAATGTTATTAAAGACATCCTCCACCCCCACAAATCTATGCAATCGGTGGCTCAAGATGCATCCACAGTACTGCCTACTTAGTTTATGGTATTCAGTACAAAATGCAATAGCAGTCCTCTGGTTTGAAATTAGTAAGCACTTAAAGATAGTGAGCACAGTATTAAGCCAAACATGGGGTCTTTATAAATGTAAGATATAATATGACTATACAGGTAACACACCCATGAAGCTAGCCCTGACCTCAGGTACCCCTGGATATGAGAGAAAGAGTAAGGCTGAAAATAGGAATTCTGGTTAAAGTCTGTCTAGGGAGAAGTTAGACACCAAATTGTCATTTCTGCTCTATACAGTGGGCTTTTTCCCCCCCTCTTTCTTTAAGGAAGATGAAGTTGTTTATCATTCAGGATTATGGCTTTGAATATACTCCTGATTTCTGGGCATAAACTTATTTCTCTAATCTCCAGATTTCTTATTTATAAAATAATGAAATCCAAGATACCTACAAATTGAATTTAATATTCCTAAAACTGTTCAAAAACAAGAAAAAGCTTTCAGAAGTGATCATCATGGGTTTTGAGGTGACCTCCTGGAAAATTTTGGGAATGAAGAAGTTCTTATAATAACCAATCATTAACATTTCTCTCTAATAATGGTTATGGTTTCTCTCAAAATATAGCAGTGTAGAAATAGGTAATGGCAATTTGGGAAACTCTGAGATAAGGCAAATCTAAAATGAATAGAGGCTCAGGCATTAAAAGCTATGTGATCATGAGTAACCATTTACTGATGTGCTCAGTAACAGTACTTGCATCAGAGGATTGCTGATGGAATAAATAAGATGGTACATGAATGTCCCTTCTCAGGATGCTTGTAAAATACTATGCATTCAGAAAATGCAACTGGATATGGAAGAGGAAGAAAGAGGAGGAAGAAGAGGAGAGGCTGATGATGGAAGTCATAGTTGTCAAAAAGGTGGGGGTGAGTTGAGACCAATCTGTGCTGTACTACATGTGAGAACCCTTGACCAATAACTTAACCTCTCACTTTTGGTATCAGTCAGTTGTGAGTAACAAACTACTCCAAAACTCCGTCACTTCAAAGAATTGATTTATTCTTGCTCATGTGATTATGCAAGAGTCAGTCAGTTTAGGTTGAGTGATTATGCTTCCAGTTTCAGATCTAGCTGGCCTGACCACTGACTGTCAGCTAGACAGTTACCATTTCAATACTCCTTTTAGATTTGTGGTCTGGCTAGAGCATACTTTTCATGGCAATGGTGGAAGCATAAGAGAAAGACTCTTGGTGCAAATCCATTTCAAATTCTGCTGACATAAGGCTGTGAACATTCTCTTGGTCAAAGCAAGTCACATGACTGAGGCTACAGACAACAGACAGCTGCAGGAAGCACACTCTAATAGGAGGAGATTGTATGGCCAACGTGTGGATACATAGAAGAAATAGAACTAGGGCCAATAATTGATTCCTTACATGTAATATGGGATTGTCTTTTTCTTTCTTTTATAAAATGAAGTACTTGAGACTGGACAATTTTATAAGGAAGAGAAGTTTATTTAGATCATAGTTCTGGAGTTTCTGAGACATGATAGTGGCATGAACTCGGCTCGGGTGAGCTCCTCATGACAGATGGCATCACAAAGGTGGGAGTTATATGAAAGACAGCACATCATGTGACAGGCAGCCAAAGGGGTTGGAGAGTAGTCGTGCTTGTCCTTTTATAAGGCAACTCTCAAGAGAACTAACCAAGGGTCCCATAAGAACTATGTTAATCCCTTCTGAGTCCTATGTTCTCTACGACTTTAGGCCCCACCTCTTAAAGGTCCCATCACCTGTTAACATTGCCACAATGTGGATCAAGCTTCCAGCCCATGAACCCTTGGGGGACAAACCACATCCAAATCATAGCAGGGGGTTAATAAAATGGCGGCCTCAAGTCAGTAGACATGAGGATTAAATGAGATAATCCATGCAAAGCATTTAGCACAGTGTAGGCCCATGATTAGCACTTAATAAATGGCAGCTGTGTTTGTAACAATGACTCTGGCCACGAATAAGAGATTTTTTCAGAAGAGAAAGGCAGATGTAGGCAAAGGGAGTTGGAAAAGTGAAGCTCTTCACCAGGCCTTAGAAGATGAACAGAACTTTCATGAAAAGAAGGGGGAAAGTGTTCCTGGATGGGGAAAAAATATAAGCAAAATGCCCAAAGGCAAAATCATGTGCTTAAATCATGGAGTGTGTTAGGAGTTTTAGGTGAACTCACCATTCTTTATTTCCATTCACTGTTCTGTTAAAATCCTTGAAGTGACTTGTCCTTTCCAGCCCTGCTGTTTGTTTGGAAAGAGAACAGAGCATGTGCATATAATAAACCAGCTGTCAACCTGTGTGCTCTGCTAGGGACTTCCTCCAGCATTTCCCTTCTCTGGGCAGGTGCTGCTTCCCATGGATCTGCTTCCATCCTGAACGGAAAGATTGTCCACAGAACTCCAGGATGCCAGAAATTATGAAAAAAAAAATTCCTTGAGGGCTCAATTCTGCCTTGCATGCTCTCAAGAATAGTTAGTGCTTAGATGCAAAGCCCCAGGGAGGGTTCTGGGTCTCTGACTTCTGTGGTCCTCCATGAGCAGTGAGGCTTTAAGGACCCTGTGAGCAATTCATATGGTAAGCTCTTCCACTCAAGCTTCTGGCATGTATCATGTCCAGTTTTCCCAGCCCCCACCATTGGGGCAGGCCGCTGCCTTGATGGCACCATGAGGTACTGATTAACTCCCAGGGCCAGGTTGTCCAGGCAGGTTAGCATCCCCCTCAATAGTCACAGCCTGATGAATGACAAGGGGCTTCTCTCCCCTCCTGCGGAACATAGGTGCACTCTGTGGGTGTTCTTATGAAGACAAACCTTTAGAAAAATCATACACAGAATATAGTCAAGCTTGGCACCGGAGCTTGGACTTCTTCCACCTTTAACAAGGTCCTCTCGTCTTCCCTCTCCTGTTGTTCTTCCCTACCTGAAGAAGCCCGATGGAAGAAGTCCAAGCTCTGGGCCCAGCTTGACTATATTCTACGTATGGCCACCAGCAGTTATTAACAAATTTGCAGTGTAGTGGATACTGTGGTGTGCCACACAGAGTCCCCTCTGCAGATCTGAGGCACTTAGTCCCCTAGTTGCTGGGAATGAGCTGCTGGCTGCTGATGCCTCCCAACTTTGTACCTCTCTGATCACTGTCCTCAGGTCTAGAGAGTTCTATGTCCAGGGTTGTTTCGCCTTTCTGGGGACTGCCCACATCCACGACTGGTAGATATCTGGGTATGAAGGACAACAGCTCCTTGCCTCAAAGCAAGACAGCTTCAGAGCTGCCCTTGGGGTTGGCTTTGGCTTTTGTTAGGATTCATGCCTCACTTGGTCTAAGTCCTTTACTCCTCAACATGTGCTCATCCTGATAACACTCTAGTAATTTCTCAATTTCCCTAGAAACCTGACCTAAGACATCTACGTGGGCTAGGCATGGCTCTTGGCACTTTTCAGACCATACCACATTTAATTCTGACAATCACCATCCTTAGCAATTGAGGAAAACAAGGTTTGTCAGGCTAAATAACATGCCTAAGATTCTTCTTTTGGTAAGTGGCAAGTTTCTCTTTTAAAATACACTTAAAAAATTTTATTTCTCAACTACTCTGGCTCACCTGAAACTTTTCCTCCATTGATTTTCTACGTCATCTCTAGTTTTAATCACACAATGAAATAACTAGTGAGATATTTTTCTATTTTCTTCTGAAAATGGGGATAATTATATTTTATACACTTTATAAGATTATCATGATGATTAAATAAGCTAATAAATACAAAGAGCACGGCCCATTTGGTGTTAGTTGTTGTCTTTATGATCTCTTTCAGAGAAATGATGAAAGCATGGCACATATGATTCAGATGAAAAATAGGGACTTTCTTATTAAATGGCTTTGATAAAATGGACATATTTAATGGCTTTAATGAGCAGTGATACCAAATTTCATAATTATTTGTTTTCCAAAACACTATAGTTGCAATATTTGAAGCTATCCTTCTGGCCATTCAGGTTTTTGTTTTTGTTGTATACATATATGTATATTTTTTGTCCTTTATATGAGAGTATATTGCCTATTGTGTTGTAGTGTATGGAAAAAGATGCCTAGAATTTATTTATTTTTTTAATTTTTAATTTTTATTTTTATTCTAGTTTTACATGATAGTAGAAAGCATTTTGATGTACATACATAAATGGAGTATAACTTCTCTTCTCGTTCTTCTGGTTTTACATGGTATACAGTTACACTAGTCATGTAATCATAGATGCACATAGGGTAATAATGTCTGATTCATTCTACTATCCTTTCTACCCCCATAACCCCTCCTGTCCCTTCACTGCCCTCTGTCTAGTTCAAAGTACCCCTCTTCTTCCCTAGACCCCACCCTTATTGTGAATTAGCATCCACATATCAGAGAGAACATTTAGCCTTTGGTTCTTTGGGATTGGCTTATTTCACTTAGCATGATATTCTCTAGTTCCACCCATTTACCAGCCAATGCTGTAATTTCATTCTTCTTCAAGGCTGAGCAATATTCCATTGTGTATACATACCAAGACTTATTTATCCATTCATCTGTTGAAGGACACCTAGTTTGATTCCAAAGTTTAGCAATTGTGAATTGAGCTGCTATGAACATTGATGTGGTTGTGTCACTGTAATATGCTGATTTTAAATCCTTTGGGTATAAACCAAGGAGTGGGATAACATGGTCAAATGGAGGTTCCATTCCAAGTTTTCTGAGGAATCTCCATACTGCTTTCTTTCCATAGTGGTTGCACCAATTTGCAGTTCCACCAGCAATGCATGAGTGTACCTTTTCCCTCACATCCTTTCCAACATTTATTGTTGCTTGCATTCTTGATAATTGCCATTCTGACTGGAGTGAGATGGAATCTCAGTGTAGTTTTGATTTGCAAAAAATGCCTAGAATTTAAATTTAAAAACCTCATTCAAACAGATCTTTCATGGATTTTTCTTTTGCATAAGATAAATTTCTTTAACAACTGTTATTAAATGATGTTTATGGATTTTATAATATAAAGGTCAAAATTAAAATGTTACCTTCAATAGGTAATATGAGATGAATTCCTTAAGTATACAGAATTATAAAGCTTAGCTGATCTTAAGCAAGCATATCAAAAGGGCACAGCAATCTGTATATGGGGTAAAATTGGGAGTTCATAACCCACTTGAATCAAACTGCGAAATATGATGTATTAAGAACTATGTAATGTTTTGAACGACCAACAATAAAAAAAAAAAAAAAGGCACCTCTCACGGGTGTCAGCAATCCTCATCTCTTCATGGCATGACTTAAAGACTTTGCATTCTTTGGTCCCTAGTTAAAAGTTCCTCAGTGGAATTAATGCTTTTCCCCCTTTGAGCCAGTTGCGAAGCACATGCATGCCTCGTCTCTGTTGTCTGTAGTGGAAGCAAATGCCACACTCCAGCTTCTTTAGAATCCTTGTCACCTTCCTTTCTCCCTCGAGACTTCCACACCTGGCAAATATGAAGTGTTGGGAAATTTGGGATGTTGCTTTATTTTAAGTTCACTTAAATCTGGCTTCTCATTGACAGAGGATCCTCTCAGAAGATCCTGTCCAATAGAACTATTCTATAGGTTGGACATGTTTCTATGTCTATACGGTCCAAGATGGTAGACTCTGGGTGCCTGTGCCTACTGAGCATTAAAAATGTTTAGTTCAACTGAATAGCTGAATTTTATTGCAGTTTAATTAATTTAAATAGTCACAGATATCCAGTGGCTACCATCTTGGACAATGAACTAAGCCTACTTTTTCACTCAAAGATTTCATCTCAATCATAGTTCCTAGGAAGAAAAGATAAATAAAAAAGCTTTCTGACTTAAAGTCACATCCATTATTCAAAGCACAAGTGTAGATAATTATAAAGAAAAATATCACTGATATTGTGAGACATGCTTAGACTTTCACTTAAGTCTATTTTTCCTCAACTCTGGTGCTGAGATCCATCTTTTGCTTTTCCTTTTATTTCTCTCATTTCTACTTAGAAACATATTGCTAAGTCTTTTAATGCTAGAAAATTTCAGAAAAGAGTCTAAGACCATCTCTTTTTAGCTCCATATTCTGTTTCTAATTTACCTTCTTTGTGCCTATGTCTTCAGTAACTTTTCTACATCAGACACTTTCAAGTTTCTACCTCCAATGCACACCTGTTTTTGAGACTTTCTCAAATGTAACATGCTCAAAACTGAATATGTGACTCCTTTCACCATCTTGGTTCTCTCCAGTATTCTTCCCGTCACTGAGTAGCACCAGTCCAGTTGGGAAAACCAGAAATACAAGAAACATTTTTGACACCTCTACCTCTCTCCATTTGTTCCCTTGTCTAAGTAAGTTATCTTCAGATATAACAGATTAAGCTTGTAAAATATCTTTCAGATTAATTTACCTTACTTGATCCCCACTGATGATGAAAGATTCCAGGAATTCTTCCCGGACCTTCTTTTAGAAGTTTCAACAAGTACTTAGACTTGTATGAACAGAATTTGATAGCTGTGCCATATTCCCTCAGTTATGGATTCATTATAACATCTCTACAATTAAGACTGACTGAAATGATTCCCAGCCTCACCCTCAGTCATCCTGTCCTGCTCAACACTGGGTTGATCTCCTGAGATTTTATGCAGACCCTAACTCAAATGTTGCTTTCTTAACTTTCTTGATCCCACAGATCATATGAGGACCCCATTATACATTTTCATATCACCTGGTACTTCCTTGAGTATTATCACAATTACAATTAATTGGCTTCAACATTGTCTCTGCTGTTATAAAGATAATCTCTATAAGGGCAGGACCTCTATGTTGTATTCATCCCTCTGTTTCTGATGCTTTGCTAAGAACATTCCCATAGTTAGTGCTCAATCAATATCAACAAATACATGTTGATTCCTTTGTTACTTAGTGGGAAGTTAGTTGTACATTCTTATTGCCTGGGGTTAGAAAGCTGGACTGTCACTTGTATCTGGATCAGGAAATTGGTGGGGAAATGAGTTTGATAACTTGTTATTTGCATGGGATCTTAATCCTTAAAACTGTAGGTTTCTCTAATAAAACAATAAGTTACTGGAAATATGGAGTTTTCAAAACAAACTCTTGTTGTCAACCTTTACACTTTTGTTGTTACAGGTGTGACCTTCCCAGCTGTTCTATAATATTTTAAATATGCTTGAAATTATTCATTTACTATTTTAAGTAACTTTCTGAACACCATTGTTGTTTTAAAAATATTTTAGTTAAATCGTTGTTATTACACTAATCATTATTTTGCGGAACTATGTTCCTCCAAGAGTTCTTGTTAGACTCTCATGAGTGCCATTAATGATCATGGTTACTCATTTCCAAAAAGTGATCCTTCAGGAAAATATTCAGAATCAATTATCTATATTTATCTAAATAAAGGACACCATTTACTAACTATATTATTCAAAAGTGGCACCTCTTCTATGTCCTTTGCCGTAATTTCCAAATGTGGATTGAACAATTCCCACACTGGAAAGCAAAATGAAACTCTGGACTTGTCTGACATGTTTTGTCCTTGTCTATTAATTGCTCAACTGACCTTGTAACTAGCTTCCTCTCTTTGATCTGATGCTTTCTTATTTCACGCTTGCAGATGTTTTACAATGTTCCAATATTTCCCCCCTTGGGTAAACGAAATGCTTTGCGGTAGTTACTGACATAGTTTGCTTGGTCACATGGCTGAATTTGAAAACTTTTTCTAACAGGAGCAACATTTTGGTTGAGGATGAGAAGATTCATCAGGATATGCAATAATTTGAGATGTTCTTTGGATTGCCTGGTTAATGAGTTAACATATTTTTTTTTCTGCAGAAAGGAATTGCTGTGTATATGCTGTAAAACCCGACATTTCAACTTCATAATGAATATTTTTACAAAGTAAAACTGTTTTAATATACTTAAAGAAACACCAGGTTTTTAAAGATTTAGAAAACTGAATTTAAAAAAGTAAGTGTCCCAGGGGCTGGGGATGTGGCTCAAGTGGTAGCAAGCTAGCCTGGCATGTGCAGGGCGCTGGGTTCGATCCTTAGCACCACATAAAATAAAAAAATAAAGATGTTGTGTCCACCAAAAACTGAAAAGTAAAAGAAAAATTCTCTCTCTCTTTAAAAAAAAAAAATCCTGCCCCAGAACTCACTCAATGCTGTGAGTAGGCATTAATAATTCCCCCATGATGGTCAGCCCTCATGATCTAAATACCTGTTAACGGCCTCACCACCATAGAGGAATTAAAGTTCCAACATATGAAATTTAGGGAGACACCCTTAAACTAAAGCATGGTACAAAAGAACAGTTATTAAATTCTGGAAACTGTTAAAGAAGGCATTCGGATTCAATGTCATTATAACTTCAGTTATTATACATTTTTAAATGGCTGGGAAAAAAAAAATCACCTTCTACTTATTTTCTGTATCAAAATGGACCCTGGTCAGTGTCTCTTGACACAGCTTGTGTCTGCTGGGGGCACACGTTCCACTCTTCACCTGTCTGGAAGGCCTGCTGTTCAATGGATGAATTGAGAACTCAGATCTGTGCTTTAAATGCAATCCTGGCCTTCGCATTTAATGGCTTTGATTTTGGCACTTCACCTTCATGAAGTTTAGCTTCCTCCTCTCCTACTAATAAGAATAACTACACCTAATTCTTCAGATACCTGTGTAGATTACATAAAATAATGCAAGAAAGTATACCTTGTTATAAATCTTTAATCAATGTTAACTTTTGATAGTCTTATTATTCACTCCATAGACTTTGAATAAGCTCTCTTGGTCGGCCCTCAGCCATTATATCTCTTGATGCAACATTATAGACAGAAAGCGGTATAATATTAGCTTTAGGAAGTCTTCGTTTGCTAGTGTCAGGGTCCTGGTCACATAGCACTTGGGTTTCTCAGAAGTAAAATAACTGGGACCAGATTTGCAGCTTCTGCCAATAGAAACAAACCACTTTAACTTCATTAGCACAAGTTTGCAAATAGGTTTTCAAGCAGGCAGGGCAGTAAAAATCCTATTCAGCTTGGGGCTATTTTGCATTATCTCTAAGGGATACTTTCTCCCTGGAGTGGCCACCTGCACCTCATAACCTGAGAGGGTCTCTCTGCTGAGTCCTGAAGTGTCTACACAGCTGCTGCAGGCAGACCCACATTCCTTGCATTTGGTATCACAAAGGGAGCTCAAAGTCCAGGGTAGATCTTTGCTGTCATTTTCTCAATTTCTTGCCTGTTTCTTCTCAGGCTTCCCCCAAAGTTTCATTAGTCCTCAAACTGCAGGCCAAGAAGCAAAACACAACCAGAATATGCAGTAGTCTTTCTAATTAAACTTTTTTTTTTGTAGTTGTAGATAGACAGAATGCCTTTATTTTATTTGTTTATTTTTTATGTGGTACTGAGGACTGAACCCAATGCCTCACGCATGCAAGGCAAGCACTCTGCCACTGACCTACAGCCCCAGCCCTAATGAAACTTTTTATTAGGGGTAATTATGGATTCTCAGACAATTGTTAGAAATGACACAAAGAAATTCCATGTACTACTTACCCTTTTTCTTCCAACAGTGACCTCTTCTAAATCTCAAGAATAGTATCCAAAATGTTGACATTGATACAGTCAAGATTCAAAATAATTCCATCACCGAAGGATTCCTCTTTTTGACCTTTGATAACAAATCCTCTTTTAATTTAATTCTCTTCCTTGACTCTGATTCCAGGAAAGTACTAATCTGTTTTTCATTTCTATAATTCTGTCATTTTAAGAATGTAATTTAAATGGAATTGTATAGCATGTACCGATGTTGTCTTTTTCTCATTCAACATCATGCTCCAGAGATTCATGCAAAATATCATGTGCATCAAGATTTCATTCTTTTTTACTGTTTAAGTAGTAATTCACAATATGGGTATACCATTGTTTTTTTTTTTTTTTAACTGTTCACTCATCTGTGCTGTTTCCATATTTTTCAGATAATATGAATAGATTTGCTGTAAATGGTTACGTACAAAATTGTGTGATCCTGAGTTTTTATTTTGCTGCAATAAATGCCCAGAGTGCAATTGCTAGGTTGTATTGGAATTGCATGTTTAGTGTTTAGAGAAACTGCCCAACTATTTTCTAAAGTGACTGTACCACGTATATTTTACCAGCACGCTATCGGAATGTAGTCTACTGCACCCTCACTAGTATTTAGTGTCATCACTATTTTTCATTTTAGCTATTCTGATAGACGAGTAGTGAGTAGTGATATCTCATTGTGGCCTTCATTTGCATTTTCTTAATGGCCAATGGTGTTGAGTGTCTTTTGCAATCATCTTTTGCAGGTGGTATAATTTAAGAGCTGGAAAGAACCAGAGGGGGATCCACTTCAATAATTAAGCCCCGAATTTATTTATTTGGATGAGAGTCAGTTCTAAAAGAGAAAACACACGTTTCAATTTGAGTTCATGTCTCCTGAATCTAAGACCAGTGATTTCTAAACAGACCCCACCAGGGCTGCTTTGTTTGATCTGTTTGATTTGGATGATAAGATAGAGCTGTTTGATGGCTGGTTAAGAATGTGTACTAGTGATGCAGTGATACTCCTGCATAGTATCTGGCAAACTAGTACTTACTGCAAATACAATAAATCACTAAATATTTTTGCATACATGCATATGCAAATACATTTCATATCTAGTCATGTGCCACATGACATTTGGGTCAACAACAAACCAAATATATGATAGTGCTTCCCTAAGATTATATTGAAGCTGATAATCTGGGTTCAGTGGTGCATGCCTGTAATCCCAGTTTCTCAGGAGGCTGAGGATTACAAGTTCAAGGCCAGCCTTGGGAAACTTAGCAAGACCCTATCTCAAAATAAAAAGTAAAAAAGCCTGGGAAAGTAGCTCAGTAACAGATCACCACTTAGCTCAATCCTCAATACTATGGAGGGGGGAATTATACCGGAGCTAAAAAATGCCTATTGGCTAGTAATTTTTCCCTGCCTTTTTTAGTGTTTAGATATTTTTAGATGCACAAGTTTTTACCTTTGTGCTACAATTGCCTATATAGTCAACACAATAGCATGGTGTACAGGCTTGTAGTTTACTAATAGATTTTACCATATAACCTATGTGCATAGCAGGTCATGTTTTTTAGGTTATATAGGTACACTCCACAATGTTTTCTCAATGACAATAACTACCTGACAAAGTATTTCTCAGAGTGAATCTTCATTGTTACATGATTATATATGCAAATTTCTGTGTGCATTTGTGTGTGTGTGTGTGTGTGTGTGTAACCTTTCACAGCAGGAAAATAAGAAAAATCTTATCATTTCAAGTTAATAAGTTTATTTTATTTTATTTTTGTGGTACTAGGGATTGAGCCCAGAGGTGCTTAACTACTGAGCCACATCCACAGAATTTTTAAAAATTTTTTTTTTTTATTTTGAGACAAGGTCTTGCCAGGTTGCTTAGGGCCTTGCTATGTTGCTAAGACTGGCTTTGAAATTGCAATCCTCCTACATCAGCCTCTCCATATGCTGGGATTACAGGTGTGCACCACCATGCCCAGCTTAATATCTAATTTTAGTAGGCATCCCTTTAAGTACTATCAAAAAAGAAAAACTCCATCACATATCTCTTCACAGGAGATATCAGGAAGCACAAAATATTACCTCACATGTCATGCACAAAATCTGATGCTAAGCAATCAGATACTAATAAATTAAGAAAACATTTATAACAAAAAGTGTTTATACTCTTCAAAATTATCCAAGTCGTGGAATTCCAAGAAGAACAGATACACTTCAACATTAAATGTCGAGAGCCCTCTGTGGGCTATATGTGGACTATGTTAGTACAACACAGGTTAATGAATGGGAGAATCTGGTGTCTGGGAACTTCCAGTGGACATTTCTTCTGTTTGACTGCCCAGACACACTGTGAACCCTATTCTGCTCTGTCCCACACAGCACTGGAGATTGGGCCACCTGCTATAACCACCTAGCCACACTATCCCTCTGAGATGGGTGTGACCTACCAAGACGCCAGTCAATATGCTGACTGCAAGACACAATGAAGTAAGACACCACTCCTAAAATCTTATCCCTGACTTTGATGTACCCCCTTAAATAAATTATGGGAGACATTTTCTAATTGTCTAGTCCAGCTCCTGTGTGGAATGGACCTATCAGGGGCTCCAAGTTTTTGAAACTATCTTTCCAACTTTGTCTTTTGTTCTTCACTAATTATTCTAGACTTTAATTTCTTAGGTGGTTTACACCCTCTTTGGCAGGAAGAAGAAACCCCTAACAAGATGCTGGCCGGCCGCCTCCCTATAAATAAAGAGACCTGAAGAGAATTTATTTCGAAGAAGACTGATGAGAAACAAAGGTTATGTGTAATTGAGACATCTAAAACTTCAAAGATGCTATTTGAAAAATTGAGACAATTGAAGAAATTAGAATATGGATTACAAATTAATTACATCTTAAGTTTCCTGGTTTTCATCATTGTATTGTGCTTTGATCTTTGTATGATTGGTACCTTGGCACAAAGTTCTTGATTTTAGCAAATCAGTACTAAATTATTCATGTAATGTAATGTATGCAATGTATTCTCAAAAGTTTTAAGACATAAAAACGTGTGTGTGTGTGTTTGTGTGTGTGTGTGTGTGTGTGTGTGTGTGTGTGTTTGAAAGACAGGAAATCATTAGGCAAATGGAGCAAAAGATAAATAACTGGTATATCTGGATAAAGGGTACATGAAAGTTTTTTGTGGTATTCTTATCTGTAAGTTTGGATTTATGTTAAACCAAAAAATCCCCTTATTCTTAAAAAAAGAAAAAGAAAAATGAGAAAGGAAAAATAAAAATTGTTCAATCCATGCTGTAGGTCCTAGTATAGAATAATTACTGGATTGTGTAAGAAGTTCAATGTCCTGATTTGCATATAGGAAACCAGCTTGAAGAAATGGACTATCTATTCAGTTGCTGCTTGGGAAGGTGATGAAGGAGGTGTGTTTTTTTTTAATTTTTAGTTTTTTTATTTATATATGACAGCAGAATGGATTACAATTCTTTTTTAAAAAAATATTTATTTACTTTTTAGTTTTCCGCGGACACAACATCTTTGTTTATATGTGGTGCTGGGGATCGAACCCGGGCCGCACGCATGCCAGGCGAGCGCGCTACCGCTTGAGCCACATCCCCAGCCCCGATTACAATTCTTATTACACATAAAGAGCACAATTTTTCATCTCTCTGGTTGTATACACAGTGTATTCACACCAACTCGTGTCTTCATACCTGTACTTTGGATAATAGATGATCATTTTCTAATGGGAGTCCTGTGGTCCTGCTTGAACTCCTGCCAAACTCACACTCAGGGTAGGGATAAGGAAAGCTGATGGCGCTCTTTACTGTAAGGGACTTTGACAGGGAAGGAAAAAGAGATGAGCTGAGCTGGTCATTGCAAACCTTTCTGGGAGGTCAGGGGAAGGGTCAAAATTTGTGATTTCTTATCCTGGACCCCCTAAGGGATATCATGTATTTTTGATTTTGCTAAGTGACTCACCCATGCTGTGCAGACCCATATTACAGGTAGATGAAAGAAATTAAGAAATGTGCTTAAGACAGAAAGGAGTGAACAATGCATATAACTGATTCAGAAGGAAGGTGACTTACTTGGCCAGTACAATATGCATTTGTGATCTGGAATAAGATATTGAGTAAACCAAGGAGATGTAACCTCAAGAGAGACATGGCATTTGCTGCTTTTAGACTTATGGAACAGTTAACTAAACCTTTCAAATAGTGATGCTACACTCAGAATTTCTGCAACACACAGTCAGCCCTCAGTACATGCTCCTAGACCACAGGTTGGGAGACACCCAGTAACTGGGGTTGGAGGGTAATTGTTCTTTAGGTACTTGCCTGAGAGCAGGTCTCTGGTACTAAACTTGAGGGCTAGCAAAAGTGACTCAGCATCTGACTGTTTTAGTAGAACTTTCCTGTGTTTTACCCTTTACCTCTCACAGAATACCTCCACCCCAAGGTTATTAGAAGAAGAAAGTATGGAATCTTCTTTCTAGATTTAAATCAGTGCCAATCAGGGCTCTTTTCAGCCCAAGGTGAGGCCAAAATTCCCAGCTATGCTCTCCACAAGCACCTACTGAAAGTAAAGGCCAGGAAGATGTGTCCTTAAAACAAACAACAATTGTGTTGCCACTACTTGAATATAGGATATTATCATACACTGGTATCTCATCTCCATTGAATGCAGAGATATTCTAAATCCATTGGGAGGAACAATGAATTATCAACTTTCAATCAATTATTCGATATTTATTGAGTGTTTACTATATGCCAGACACAATGCTTATCCGAAGTTCTATAATCTTGACCAAAGGCTGGAGGGGAAATAGATATGAAGGAACATGTGGCATGTATTTTAAAGGAGAAGCCCCAAGAGACAGGAGGTGGAAGATCAGGACTCTGACTTGAAGACAAAGGATGCTTTCTGGAAGAAGTGAAATACAAATCCTGAGTGGGGTATAAATGGACAGAGAGCTTCTTCGGTACAGAGAACAGGAACAAAATTATAATTATAGGACCCGAAAGAAAGATTCACTATTGTAGAAACATAGCGAGAGCACTTATGTTGCAGGAAGTCAAAACCTTCCTTCTCTAGCTGGGCACAGGGTAATCTCAGCTACTTGGTGGGCCGAGGCAGGAGGATCAGAAGTTTGACGTTAGCCTCAGCCACTTAGGGAGACCCTGTCTCGAAATAACAGACAAAAAGGGCTGGAGGTGTGTAGCTCAGTGGTAAAGTGCCCTTGGGTCCAACCTAGTACAAAAACAAAAAAATAAACAGAAAAACAAAACTTCATTCTCTCTCCCAACCACAACACACACACACACACACACACAAACACACACACACACACACACACATACCATTCGTCCATTCCAATTTCCAAGAAATCTCATTAATAGGAATCTTCCATAATACATCTTGAAATTATTCATCCTATAACCTTCTTAGCTCCAGGAAGTGTTCAGATTAATGACTTCACGATCTGGGGCAGAGGCACCAGACCTGAGTATTGTTTGTAGATTCCTGGCTGATTCTAAAGTCCAGTCAAGTTAGAGACTCATGGATTCAGAGGCGCTTTAAACCCCTCTTTGACCCTTGATGTTGGTTAAGATAGAAAAGAAGCCAGCTCTGGCACCAGGAGGTCCGGAGGGGATGGTAGCAGATGTACCTCTGGCTCCTGGGGTTTATGAAATAGCTTACAGAAGCAACCGACACCCACCTGAGCAATGTGAGGAATGTCCAGAGGGTCCAGGGACATGTCATTATTTGGGGTCTTTGAGCATCTGAATCTGGCCATGGATTTAACTTTGAGCATCTGTATCTGGCCATGGAAAGATTCAGGAGCTCACACGGTTGGAGAGGTCAGTGCTGACTTTCTCAGGGTTGTTGTTGAGGAAGGAGTGGCAGTAGAGGGTGTGAGCCACAGAGAATTCCCTGCTTCGACCATCTTCTGATAGGAAGCAGTGTGGCAAAGCTGCGATTCCGCTAAATTCATTCCTTGATAACAATTATGTTTGTTCCTGCGTGGCCTGAAGCAAAACTAGCAGATGTAATAGCTGCTGAAAAAAAAAATTAACTGGCATGATGACTGATTTATAGCTTCGTCATAACATAAATTCTAACAGGAGATGGAGGGAATGGCTTTTTGGAAGCACTGCTTCTCTGCAGAAGTGCAAAGCTCTTGTCCCTTCTCCAACTATTGTTAAATTTGCTAAAGGTAAGGCCTGTGGTATATGTAAACATCGCCCCTGCCCCAAAGAAAAAACCGGATTATTCAGATACTAGAGTCAAGAGAGTCAGATGTTGGCCTAAGGCGTTAAGTTCATGTCCCTGACAGGCTCGGAGCTTGTCAAAACTGTTCTTCAATCGCCTGGCTAATAGCATGGTGTGTTTCAGTTACTGAACCGGTCACGTAATTAGAAGCATACTCCTCTGGCTGGGAAGAAATCTGCTGGTACACTCTAAATGAAAGAAAACCGACTAGTCGTGCCAGGTTATATAATTTAATGAAGAATCTGTAGAAGGAGCCCTTTAAAAAGTGTGATGGTACATTCATTTTTTGGGTATACTATTAAGCACTCAAGCCGAACATTTCTCTTTTAAACTCCCAGCCAAGGTTTGCTATTGAGTCAATGAATTCAATGCAGACTTCTAAAAGGGCCATTTGCAGGACAGGGCAGAGTCCACTCTGACCAAAGTCCAAAGTACGTGAGGTTTATTTGCTCTTTGCTTTCTTGGATCTCAGAAAACCATCGCTGATGTCCAACGTGGGAAGTGAACATTTCTGCTTCCTCCTTGTTGTAAGCCACAGTCTCTCTCTCTCTCTCTCTCTCTCTCTCTCTCTCTCTCTCTCTCTCTCTTTCTCCTTACCTCTTCTCTATTTGTTCTTTAAACAACAGAAAATCTGGTGGTAAATCCCTCTGACCTTATTGAGTCCAAACAGCACCTCCTTCTCCTTGTTCTTCCTCTCTGGCCACTCCTTTATTTTTCCTCTCCCCGGCCCCCCTTTCATCTGGCTTCTCCACCCAAAAAGCCAAGGGAAGTGAGGTAACAATAACTTTGTTGCATTTCACCTGGCCCACCCAGAGAAAATCTATTTCTAGGCAAATGCGGAAAACCCAAACCTCGGGGAACTCAACCGGCCCTTTAATCTTACTGTCCTCTGTGCGCTGCAGAGCCTAATGTTTAATTTGAAAAACAACCTGAAAATAGCATGAAAGGAAACGTGGAATTTGCATAGCTATATATATGTTTAAGATAGTCGTTTTGGAAAATAGTGTGTTTGAGAGCTGACCCTTTACTTGACGTTGCCCGAATTTTATGGACTCCTCTGAGATAAGGCGTGTAATTTGCAGAGGAGTGATGGTTGCTTTTCCACACCGTAGTCTTGGTATTAAGGAGATAGATGTCAAACCCTGTCATTTGGGAAAACTGAATGCTGATATTCAGAGCTCTTCTTCTGACCAAAGCTAAAGTAACAAAGATGTGATTTATTTCTAATAATCAGTGCATGGTTCCAATTTTGAAAAATCATCAAAATCTTGTTTTCTGTTGGTTTCCTTCTTTTATCTTCCTGTTAAAACTAACTCTCTCTCTCTCTCTCTCTCTCTCTCTCTCTCTCTCTCTCTCTCTCTCTCTCTCTCTCTCTCCCCCTCTCTCTTCTCTCTCTGCCATATCCATGGCCTCCCACCCCTTCTTCCTTTTCGAAAATCTTTTTTGGTGTCTCCTTTCAAAGTTTAAATTTGCACTAAAACCTTACTTTTTACAGGAAGGCATTAGTTTGGTTAATTCTAACCCAGCTGCCTGCAGATGGACATTTTTCACCATAAAATCCTTTGGAGACTGACTTCTATTTCCAAAGCTCTAAATTTTGTAGCTGGAAAAGTCTAACAAAAATCGCCATCATTTCAGGCTTCCTGATGTTTCTATCATATTTATAGTATCTTTTAGAACAGTTAGTGACAGGTGCTGGGAGTTTAGGTGTGAAGCATCAGCTCCTTATTTAGTGAGGGATACCCTACAGAGTAGGAGGCAAGATACAGAGAGTGCCGACTTATGGGATGAAAAACATTATTGAAAATTTAAAACCAGCATGTATGACTCTAGGAAAAGGGTTCTTATTTGGAGGTCCACCAAAGGGGCATGGATAGGTGTCAGGAGTCCTTGAACTTACACAGGAAAATATTACCTCTTTCTATTTCCTAACCTTTAGTTGAAATGGAACTTTTTCATCATTCCTATAGATGGACAAAAACCATGGTCATAGCAGCATTTTGTCACATATCATAGACCAATTGTTGTTTGAGAGATCTAGTCTCAAAAAATCCTTTATGCCCATTACTGTTGGGAAATTATGTAAATATGAGACCCACCACTAGATCTTTCTATTTAGGCATCAATAAGGGAGCACATACATTACTATCACAAAATTTAAAATATTCTTATAACAATTTCAATGTAACTGGTTTCCTTAATAATTCTATGTATTTTACTTGACACATTGAAAACCATTGTTCTGGGAAGCAGTTAGTCGGCTTCACTGAATGGTGAAAAGCAGCCACAGAACAATACAAGTTAATAATTTTTGCTCAGAGACTAAAGGATTTTTCCAACTAGGTACTAGTGGTCCTTGATTTTGGAGAAGGGGAGGAGTACAGAAGGGGAGGAGAGAAGGGATCTTGAGGTTCATTTTGAGCCTAACAGACCCCCTGCTTGCTTCTGCTGATGCTGTGTCCAGAGTCCTTATAACGGACTTGAACTCATAATATGTGGGAGAAAAAAAGAAAGAAAGCTCATGTTAGATGGGGGGACACCGAGGGAAGTAACAAAGCAAAACAAACCATCTTATCACAGGAAATGTTTCTTATAATTAATTCTTCCCTCTTTTTGTACAGATTTTTTTTTCCTGATGCTAATCCTGAAAGGCTTTATTTATTTATTTTTGTTAGCAGTTTTAGTTACATAATTTTGGATACATTTTAGAAGATTCTCATCTTTTCTAATGTGGCTTTGCATACATCCAAGTTTGCAAAGCTATTGTGCTCTTGCTTGAGCTGTGTTTTAAAACTAACAAGTTGTCCTGTGTATGTCTTTACTAATATTCGTAGCTGTAATAAAAGAAGTTAGTTTATTTGCCAGACCTAGGTCAGTAGGCCTAGGGATGTAAATTGATATCCATTGTATGTGCTAAATTCTACGAGCTCTGGGGGGTTGAAATAAAGGGAGACCAATGGGACATCATGTTTCTCCAGAGTTTCTGTTCAAATAATCTCATGGGAGTAATATTGAGAGGAAAAAGATATGTCAGAGAAAAGCTGATTTTTTTTTTCCTTCTATGAAATCTTCTGATTCTAGAAGGTGGTAAGGAGAAAGGGAGGGAGGAGGAAAGTGGGGAGCAATTGTGAGAGCAGTGATGGACTGGGGAGATAGTCATTGAAGTTAAAAAGAGCTAGATTTTAAATCCTGGGTCTGGATTTAAATTTAAATTTAAATTTAAATTTAAATCCATCTGTAAAATGAATGCAGGAATGGTCCCCACTTATGCAGTTACATGAATTCAATGACATATAACGTGTAAGATATTTGGCACCCTGCATGGTACCACATAATAAGAAGTTAATAGAGCAACAGCTGCTGGAGGGATGGTGCCAAATCCCAGGTGAGAATGGCAGCAGGAGAGAGGTACTTGTATATAAGCAGCTGCTGTTTTGACCCATATGATGGGTATGTCTATGTGATCAACAGCTCATCCTGCTCAGCTGGGAAAGGGTATCCTTACATTGGTTCACCAGCAGCGTGGTTTCCTTCCGTCGATTTTAGCAATCCTGGTTCCTTTACTGAACAACTGGTTTGCATTGAGTTTTCTAACTAAAAAAAATATAAGTTTTAATAATAATTACTAACCACCTACCTCACATGTCAGATTAACCAGCGTGTATGTGAAATCATGGTATTTCCCAAAATCAAGATAATGACTCTTCTACTCCCATAATGAGACCACAAGCATTGAGATAAATGTATACAGAGATGTATATCTATATCTGGGCTTTTCTTTTTGCATGTTTTAAATGGGAGAATCATTTAACTGATAAATAAGATAATTTATGTGAAAGTCTTTGTAAACAGCAAAGCATTTTTAAAAGTCAAGCTTTCTTCTTATTGCTGTTGTTGTTCAGAATAAAAATGATCTGACAGTTGTCTGTCTGGAATCCTTTAGCCCACCAGCAAGAAGTGAAGTCCTTTAGAGAGTATGAGGTTTCCTTAACCTTAATCAGTCACTAAGGAACCAGGGAAGTTACTTACTTAGAATATTAAATTCTTCTGTAGAATAAGAGCATAAGACTGTCCTGGGTTTGATCCCTGGTCTTGCCTTTTAAAAAATTATCCTTGGAGAATGATGCAAAAACATGGTTGAATGGGTGAATGGCAGATAAATATTCCTTACTTATTCTAGTAGTACACAATATAAATCTTATTAATGATTTAATGCCATTCTTCAATCTCTTAATTTCTTAGTAATTTTTTTTTTCTTTTTAAGTTCAGAAAGCAGTTGGAAACCCTCATAATGATTTCCAAGCTGGTCTCTAATTACCTGTATGCTTATTTGAACTAATTAATTATAAATGTATTTTGCACAAATTATTTTTTATGGCTAAAAAAAACTGTTTCTTCTCTCTCTTTCTCTCTCTCTCCCTCTCTCTCTTTCTCTCTCTCTCCCTCTCCCTCTCCCCCCACCCCAACACTCTTTTGTACTGTGATTGAATTCAAAAGCGCTCTACCACTGAACTATATCCCCAGCTGTTTTACTTTTTTATTCTGAAAAAGGGTCTTTTTGGAGGCTGGACTCTCAAACTCGTAATACTCCTGTCTCAGCCTCCCGAGATCCTGGGATTACAGGTGTGTGCCACCATGCCGATAAATTGTTTCTTATTTGTTAAAAGCATTCAGCAACAACAACAACAAAAAAACATAGTTCATCTACTTTTGAACAAGGTGGACATCTGGTTTGATGGTGGCAGTAGAAATATTGTATGGAGTTTCAATTTGCCATTTATTTGTTGTGTACAAAATGGTCTTCGCAAGCTACTGGGAGGACGCAAAGAGGGGTGAGATATAGTTCTGGCCTTTGGGATATATAATGAATCATCGTCTAAGTGATTGTCAGTACCTTATCAAGTCAGTAAAAAGGAACTGACTGGCTGCAGAATCAGTGGTTTTCATTTGTCTCTGATCTCCACTGGCATGCAGAGTGGAAGAGGTGCCTGCTTGGAGGGAGATTCTCTGAGCAGGGTTAGTCTCATGATGGTTATTACAAGTAGTAATAAGCTAGTTTGCATTGATCATTCTCAATTCCAAGTGCTGTTGTACCTGCTATCAAAATAGTTCAGAGTGATCACTTGTTGGCAGAGTCACCCTGGAGAAATCACAAAGGTGCTGCTCTTTCCAAAACTGATAGCCAGTAGGTAGACTGGGCTTGAAAACCATGCTTTGTCAGAACCTCATTTCTTGGGCTTGGCTAGAACGGTTCAAAAATGCCAAAATATAAATTACTGCTTTTAAGTCCAAGATCTGGCTATACATTTAGGTCAGTTTATGCAAAACTGGCAGAAGTTGGTTTCTGGCTTTTTTTAGTGTCTGGGTTTGATCATTTCCCTCTGGTTAGTGTGGAGAGAACTAAAGCCCTCTGTTCTGACCAAACAACCACAACCTAAATAGGCCAAGAGACTAGGAAAATACCAGGACAAGTGGAAGGCAGAGAGCCATTTAGGGCAGCCAAGCTGAGGCAGGAGTTTGAAACCAGTGCTACAGTTTGCCTGAAAGGTTTCTTCATGGCATTACTTATATGAAGCTCCAAAATGGAAGCTGCTTCTATCAAGTCAGAAAAAAATGTACCAATACTACATACCTCTGTCTGCTATGTTCCTCCTTCTGTTATTTTTGCCTGCATGTTCTATTTTGATAACAGTGTCTTAATTTTCCCCTGGGGACCCATTCCATTCTCACTTTAACTGACTCATTCTCTTCCCACCAACACCAACTTCAGTGATGGTCACATGACCCAGGCCTCACCAATCAGAGCAGAGTATCTGCAGAAGTGTAATGAGTTTGGGATTTGTTCTGGATCTGCCATCCAATCAGCAAGACTTAGTCCCAGGAATTTTTGCTAGAGATTTTAGGAAGGAGATGCTCTTATTCTTTTAGATTAGACATGCTAGTGGAAATGCAAATTTACCACTGTATTCCTGGAGAGGATCTTTGACACCATATGGAGAAAGCTTTTCTGTGATTGATGCCAACTCAGAGGAAAACAAGAGTGGAGAGATGATAAGGGGTATACTTCTGATCACACCAATTGATTACTATTAAATTTGGATGTAAGTCCAGTTTTTTCTAAAGCCATAGGCCCAGTTAATTGATTTGTTCTTCACATAGGCTAGTGTGAGTTGGGTTTCTGTTATCAGCAATGGGAGGTGCTTTGAATAATATGCCATCTCTCACAAGGACTGAGTATAAATAAGCTCTTGTCACAGTAATGCTGCATGGTAAAATACTAAAAATAAACTTAAGGGTATCCAAAATTAGCCATATGTTTCTTTCTTACGTATTTGTAAGTTAGCAGAGATTGGGTTAGTTTGAGCTGGGTTCAGCTGGGCTTGGCTCCAGGCTTTGGGTTGGGTCATTTCTACTCCATGTATCTCTTATTTTCTTTGGACAAGTGGCTGTTTGGGACATGCTATTCTTCTCACAGTAACTTGCAGGAATGCCAGATAGCAATCCTAACCACAGGAGACAATTCAAGCCTTTACTTTTGCCACGTCCACTAACATCCCATTGGCCCAAGCAAGTAATTTGGTTAAATCCAATATCAAGGGATGGAAAAGTGCTCCTTCCATGGAGATGGAGAAGTAAAAGTGAATATTTATGACCAATAATCTAATCTCCCACAGGCTAAACTTAAACCAAAGAAATAAGAACTACTTATTATAAAATCATGTAATTCTAAATCTGCATGGATACAAATACAGTAACAAACCATGTTAAATGTTTTAAACAAGTTAATTTAACAAGTGACAATTGATGATTTTTGCCCTGAGATCTATATTTCTGAAAGATTCAAGTTTCTGGGTTTGTTTCTAACAATAATGATACATTAGTTTTAAAATAAGAACGTTGTATGGATATTTTATTTTAAGGGAATATTTCCGTGATACATCATTGATAGAGCCATCAAAGACACTGGCATTCAATGACAGCTCCTTAATTTGATTTTGAAATTCTTACCCCTCAGCATGCAAATGTGCAAATCTTGTGAACTCCATAGGGAGTAGAAAGGTAAAGGAGAGTGTCTGAATGCACCAGAAGAACACATCATCATAATAATGGATATTGCTCCTTTGAGTGCCTCCTGTATTTCTGGTACTATCCTAAATGAGCTTCAATGATATTAAGTCACATGACCAAATTTGCACATCTAGGAAAGGCTAGAGAAAAGACATCAACATGGGTCTATCTTGTCTCAAAGCTTGAGCTCTGATGGCATTGTGTTATAAAGACTTTAGATGAGATGGCAAGGATTAATTGACACCTTATTAAAGGCAGCCATGTAATACCAATTCTAGAACATGTTACAGTACTGTCCCAGTTTAAAGCAGAAAGTTGGACTAGGTGCACAGAGACTTTAGTTAGAGTAGACACTTGAGGAGGCCATTTGGTACAGTGATGCAATGTATAGAATTTTCTGAGACTCACATTTTTCTATCATGCACAATAGATAAAACATTGCCCTGACAAATCATGTTGGGCAGATAATGTATTACCCATAAAAAGATCTTTAAATAGCATGTTCATGAATATTATGAATGCAGTTATTATGAAGTTCAATTACAAACAAGCAAATAACAACAAGATAATTCTCTACCCTAGTGATTCTACCCTAGTGATTCTATTTCCAATCTAAAAGACAGACTGACAACTGGGCATGGAGGTACATGCCTCTAATCCTAGCAACTTGGGAGCCTGAGGCAGGAGAATTGTGAGTTCATAGCCAGCCTCAACAACTTCAAGGCACTAAGCAACTCAGTGAGACCCTGTCTCTAAATAAAATACAAAATAGGGCTGGGGCTGTGGCTCAGTGGTCGAATACCCCTGAGTTCAATCCCTGGTGCAAGAGAGAGAGAAAGAGAGAGAGAGAGAGAGAGATTGACAGCTGCTTGTTAATAGATGAATGGATCGGTAGAGTTTTACTCAGCCATATAGAAGAATAAAAAAATGTCATTTGCTGGCAAATGGATGAAAATGGAGATCATCATGCTAAGTGAAATAAGACAGACTCAGAAAATCAAGGGTCAAGTGTTCTCTCTCATATGTGGAAACTAGAAGGAAATAAAGGAAAGAAGATAATAACATGTGTGTTTGGATACCATAAATAAATAGGAAAGATAAATGGATAGAAGAAGGAGAGAGGAAGAGAGGGGAAGAAATATGGAATGAATTTAGCAAAATTATGTTAAATGCATATTTTACATGTACCAAAGGGAATTTCACCTTTAGGTATATGTATAAAGTATCAATCAAGAATAAATAAAAGAGTGAAAGCATGTTCATGAATATTATGAATGCAGTTATTATGAGTAGAGGAGGGAGAAGAGGGGAGGGAGGGAGAGAAGAAAACAGGGGGATGGGGATTGAAGTAAAATTTCTTCATGTATGGTTTTGTCAAAATGAACCCAATTACTATGTATAATTATAATGCTTTAATAAAAAAAAAAGAGACTGACTTTGGTAATCACTTAAAATCACTTGTCACGGGGCTGGGGATGTGGCTCAAGCAGTAGCTCGCTCGCCTGGCATGCATGCGGCCCGGGGTTTGATCCTCAGCACCACATACAAACAAAGATGTTGTGTCCGCCGAAAACTAAATATATATATTAATATATATATATATATTAAAAAAATTCTCTATCTATCTTTAAAAAAAATCACTTGTCAACAGTAGCATCTGGTTTGTTCTGATTTGGGGACTTCTCTAACTATGTGAAAATATATGTATTTTAAATTGCAATATTGTCTTGTGTTTTTGTGCAGGTTCCAACTGTTGTGATCATGCTGCATAAATGATCACAAGTGAGCAGTAAATTTCCTGAGAAAACAGAAGCATTAAGTGGCAGATTCCACATGAATCCATATATCTGGTTTCACAGGTTTATATATGCATTCAAATTAAGATCTTTGGATAGAAAACATGAATTATTTTAACCTTTATTTTGACTCAAGGTTACAATGGATTGAGGGACAAGTAAGAGAGCAATTGGCAGCAGTAATGTAGTCCACCCTCAGTCAAGAAAACAAAACAAGGGAAAAACACCTTTTCAGAACTTATCTCGTCTCTGACAATTTATGACTGATAGTGTGGATGATGGCTATGATCATATCTATAGTACTGTTAATATAAGAATATGATTCTGTTTACAAGGCACTTTTCAAACAAGGTAAGCACAACTTGAATATAATTGCAGGAGAGAGATTATTCCAGACACGTGGAGGCATGATTTTTGACTCTAATTTGGGCATGGAGGCAATTAGCTTCAAAGCATGTGCCCACTTTTCCTGCTCCATGAAGGGAAGGAAAACTTGATATATTTTTGTAAATCTCCTTCTCCTCTTCTATTTTTAGGATGAGAGGGTTGCTTCACCACTGGGTGAAGACACTGAGCAAACACCAGCGTTTGGAATAATAAAAAAACCAGAAAACTGAGTCATGCACCTGCCTCTGGCAAAATCCTAAGTGAATAGGTGGGTGTCTTGAGTGGCAGCAAGCAGGTGATCTGTCAGAACATGAAATGGGAGGAATTCTAAAGTTAGGGACTTGCCCAGAGAATATCCTGCCTCCTCCCCATTTCTGAAGGTTTGAATCTGAGGGACCCAGAAGGAGAATACTGTGTTACTCCTGAGAGATCTTCTTAAGAAAGGGAAATGAGGTCCGGCACCTCAATGACTTAGAGGAAGGCAGAGTGACATCACCCCGCCATGTTACTGTTTTAGTGACTTCTACAAACTCCTTTAACAATGCTTTCATTTTTCCACTTGAAGAGATGTGGGTGATGGGCCAAATCCGTGGTTTTAATGTCATGAGCCCTGGAGCTCTGGGTTCTTTACAAAGTCATTCCCTCCACAGGCTCATTAGCATGCAAAGAAGGCACAGCAGCAAGAATTCAGCTCCCTGCATTCCCTTTCATTTATGTATTTTTTTTTCTTTCTAGGTTTGGGTGTATAACTCTAGACCTGTTCTTTCTGGAAACCAGTGTACTTACTAGATGATCCTGAAGCGTCCTTTCAGCTCTACCATCCTTAGGGATTCTGAGTGCCAGAACCGGGTTCAGGGTTGATCCATCCTGAGAAGAAACAAAGTCCGGCATTATACACATTTCATTAGGCCCTGGGGACATAAGGAAAATAAAAGATATGATCCCTGCCCTCGAGGATTTTACGGTTGAATGAAGAAAAGACCGGCAAACCTATGTTACAACAAGGTGATTGATTAATTGGAGGCCTATGCCAAGAAGAGAGGTGTAGAGAGGGTGGATTGCTCTAGTCCAGCTGAGAGAGTGAGAGGAGGCTTCAAAGAGAAGGAGGCCCTTGTGCAGGGAATGGATGGTTAAAGGGGTGATGTTTAGGCGGGTGTGCACAACCCAAAATAGAATTTATGGTATCATTCCTCTGCTTGAGATTCTCCAAAGGGCTTTCCCACTTTATCAGCCTCCTAGGGTTGTTATCAGGGGGCTGCTGCAATGTGGCCTCTGCTTTTCTCAGACATCTGCTCACTCTTTCCAATCTTTTCCGGGCTGATGAGTCTTCCCTCTTCGTTCCTCAGCTCTCCATGTGCCTTCCCACCTTGTGAAGTTTGCCTCTGTGCGTTCCTCTAACTGAAATGCTTTTTCCCCAGAGTTGTCATTAATGCCTCTTGCTTACCACTCAGTCCCCACCTGTCCATATTTCTGGTTTACCTCCTTCTGGATAGAAGGGAGGGATTGAAAGGTGCTGGCTCCTTGAGATTAGGGAACACCATGTGACTTTTTTTGTCCAGTGGAATGTGATGGAAATTCCACGTGTGACCTCAGGGCTGTTGTATGTACTTTCTGTAGTCCATGAGGCTTTCTTCTTCTGTCACGGGCACAGTGGAGAGATGTGATGATGCAGAGGAAAAGAGTTGAATTACCACATCGTGATCAGGTCACTGCAGAATCTCCATAAGAAACTCTGCCTAAATGAGAAACAAATGTTGGTGGCCTTCACCTTTGAAATTTTAGTGGTCATTTTGATAGTATAAATGGATCTATCTAATTGATGATCCTTTCTAATTACCTGTCCTAAAGTAGACATCTGACCCTATTCCCTTTTTGCTACAAATTACTTTCTATTTACATTTACTTCTTTTAAAACTGCATTTATCTGAAATTGTGCTGTTAGTACATTTATTTGTGATCTCTCTCTCTCTCTCTCTCTCTCTCTCTCTCTTTCCATGAAAATATAAACCTTATGAGATCAGATCTCTTACATGTTGTTCCACACCAGACAAATCTCTTACTCAAAGTAGGCCTTGTTGGACAAGTAGAGAACACAAAGTATTTCTATGGCACACGGGACAGTGTGGCTAACCTCCAGATAAAGGAAACATGAAAAATTAGGCATAAGAATGTTTGAGTTGGGCTGGGGATGTGTCTCAAGTGGTAGTGTGCTCACCTGGCATGCGCGAGGCGCTGGATTGGATCCTCAGCACCACATAAAAATAAAACAAAGATGTTGTGTCCACAGAAAACTAAAAAAAAATATTAAAAAAATTATCTCTCTCTCTCAAAAAAAAAAAAAACCTGTTTTAAAAAAAAGAATGTTTGAGTCAATGACCCCCCACTCTCAAAAAAGAAATTTAGGAAAATAAACACAATGTGCATAAATTATTTATATAGCTTTTCTCAATCGCAATTTTCTAAGTCTCAAACACTAAAATGTAACAATTTTAAATGAATATAGTATTTGCCTTTAGACCTTATTGAGTCTTTATTGGTTAAAAAAAAAGTAGCTGTACATTTTGGGTTGAATTTGCATTATAAATTTCCTGTATTATAGTGAACAACAATTTTCTTTTTTACTGTTTGTTTTAAAAGTGAGCTTTATTAAAATTTACTACCTTAAGTGGAATAGTATAGCAAAAAACCAAACCAAACCAAAACAAAACGAACAAACAAACAAAACCCCTTAGAACTATAAAGCTACCAGGGTCTTATATAATTTTTCTTTAAAGTCTAAGAATTAAAATTGGGTCTTATTTGTTTTATTCATGATGGTATCACTTACCTCTAACATATTTCTTGGAAAATGCTTTAATTTTTTTATATTCATCATGTTGTCAATTTTTTATTTGTCCTTTTTATTTATTCATGACTGCAGAATGTATTTTGGTATATTATACATACATGGAGTATAACTTATTCTAATTAGGATCCTATTCTTGTAACTGTACATGATATGGAGTTACCCTGGTCTTGTATTCAAATATAAGGCTAGGAAGTTATGTCTGATTAATTCTACTGTCCTTCCTATTCCCCTCACCCCTCCCTTCCCTTCATTTCCCGTTTTCTAATCCAATGGACTTCTATCCATCCCCCTCTCCTTGTTGTGGGTTAGATCCACATATCAGAGAGAATGTTCAGCTTCTGGTTTGGGGGGATTGGCTTATTTACTTAGCATGATATTCTCCAGTTCCATTCATTTACTGGCAAATGCCATAATTTCATTCTTCCATTTGACTGAGTAATAGTCCATTGTGTACATATACCACATGGAAAATGCTTTTATATATGAATCCCCAAAATAAAAGAGCTGAGAATTTCAGTTGGGCAAAATATTTGGTATAAATAAATAATTTTTAAAATAACCTGTAAACAAAGGAGAACTTTCTAAAGAATTAAATAGTCCATATAACAAAGAAATACAAAATTATTTTGAAATAAAGCTTTTCATTCAAATGGCATTGAATTGCTGGTCTTTCTAAAAGTACAAAGACTCTTTGCAGTCTGTTGCATTTAACTTCATTAAGCCATCTAAGGCAATTCAAATGATTTCCAAAGGAAAGCTCTACTTTATTTCTCAATAATAAGAGTTCATTGAATATCTTAAAGATGACCTTCCTCTCTTAGGCAGGTGTCTTGGGTTGATAGCCTTGAACATACCAAAGTTTAGAGCTGCAGGTCTTTTCAGAGTGAGATGATTTGTTCTCCATTTGGGGGCTTATACTTAGGTACCACCCACTTCCACCTGTATTAGGAAAATTTGAAATGATTTAAATCTTTTGGAATTGATTAAATCATTTGCATCATTGTCCAGGAAAGCCCAATATTATGAAAATAATTCTCTTAGTAGGAAATCGTAGCATGGAAACTTAGGTCAAGAAAAAGGTTGTTCTACTTTTCATCATTACAATCATCCCTAAGTAAATTTCTTTTGTCCCCAAACTTTGAATGTCTTTGGGGTGTGTCTTCCTCATGTCATCTGCTGGTTTGTCAACCACCCGGCAGTATGGTGGCACTCTGTTGATAGCCAGACCTGGCTGTGTTTGTACTCATAAAGAGAAAAAGGAAACTATTTCCACTTCACTTATCTGATTTTCTGCACAAGTGGGAACTCCAATCTTTTTCCCCATCAAATGTGTAATACACTGTTGAGTAGGCAAAATTATACTTGGGCACCAAGAGATATCCAAGGGTATGTATTAAGTCCATGTTGGCATTGGATAGGAATGGTCCCATGGTTTGCTTGAAGCCAGAGGTAAAAATAGTTATTATGCTGTCTTTCATATTTTTTTCTTATACAAAGGAGCTGTTTTCCTTTAAAATGATCTTTGCAGCAAGTAGGAGAGAATAGAAATCCTGCCCAAGGAAACCTAGTCTATGAAAGCTTCACAAGAGAACATGTACCCATGCATGCAGGTAATTAAACAAGCTGTGTAAAGTACAGGTATATCATCACATGAGAATATTACCTTGTTTGTGAAGGTAGGGATGGATGTTCACTCTGTAATTGGCAACAGAATGGATAACATATGGGCATAAGTTCTATTCTTAGAGAAATTTGAAGGTTCTCCCAGGCTTTGTCAGCTTCTTAGTAGGTGCCCCAAAGCCACTACCAAAGGGGTAAGCTTAGGCAGACATGTTTATACCAGATGACCCTGTTCCAATAGCTAACAGTGACTAGGCCCAACAAGGACCCATGGTCAAACCTGAACCAATGTGATCCTCACTCTCAAATTTGAACTAAAATATACAGAACTAACAGCAGGAACATTTGCTAGTGTCCCATGTTCTCTGACTCCATGTGACCTCAGCATTGTACAACACTATGGTGGGAGTTCCAAAGCTTGAGTGTTTGAGTGTTTTCTCTGGTAGCCACGAACATCTTTGCTCATGATCATGGAAGTCTAGAAACACTGGGCAGTTGATGTCCCCTGAAAGAGATTTTGGCTAGTGACTTACAGAAGTTGGTATATTCCCCAGGCATGGTGACAAACACCTATAATCCCAGAGACTTGGAGGTTGAGGCAGGGAGATTGAAAATTCAAAGCCAGCCTTAGCGATTTAGCAAGACCCTATCTCAAAAGGGCTGGGGATGTGACTCAATGGTTAAGTATCCCTGTGTTCAATCCCAGGTACAAAAAAAAAAAAAAAAAAAAGAAGAAGAAGAAGAAGGAGAAGAAAGAAGTTGGTATATATAAACATCCCAGCTTTTGTGCCCCTTATCTGGGATAATCTGAGACAAATGTTCTTCACTGATTTCCAGAGTTCCCAGTAAGATTAATCTCCAGTTACCCACATGGAAACTGGCTTGATAATACACATTTTGTTGATTATTTTTTTTTAGCCCTCTCATTTTTCCAAATCCTTATTAGTATGTCCTTGGATCACCTCTCAAATAAAATACTTGCATTATGATCACTTCCTCGGAAGCTACCCCATTTTTTTTTTCATTTTAAAATCAGTGCATACCATGCAAAATGGTGGGTTTTATTGTGGTATGTTGGTAACCGCCTGTAATATCATTCAATATTTTCACTCCCTATTAAATCTCCTTGATCTTCCCTTTTCCCTGCCCTAGTTCCCTTCCTCTACTCTAACCATCTCCCTTCTACTTCAGAATCCATACTTAAGGAAGCCTAAATGAAGGCAGGAGTAATAGTGAGTTCGTCTTGAGGTCAGTGTTGGGTCATAGCAATGCAAAGCCATATATGTTCAAGTCAAAGTTCTGGGTGGGGGACTAAATTAAAAAAAAAATCTCAAATAGTTTGCAAAGAGGATAACAGAGGGATAAGCAGTCGTCAAAGAAGAGCCACCATACAATAAAAAGGACAGAGCCAGCCAGTCGGCCAGAGACTCTCTGATATCCATCTAGCATTTGAGCTCTCTGAGACTCTAAACACCTTCCTTTTCTGGAGATATGGTGAGGTGTATCTGTTTCTTGCTATCTAAATATCTTTGATAGAGACAAAGGTCAGGAATCAACTGAACTGGAAGGTTCAGAGTTTTTTTTTAAAAAATGTTGTTTGTAAGAAAATGTTGTTTGTAAGAAAACTTAGTGTCCTTTCTGGGAGTAAGGAACACACAAATCACCAGTGAAGAATTTAATACAGAAGAACTAAGGCCCCGAAGAAACTGGTGCACTAGGTGAGAAAACTGAGCTCTGGCAGGGAAAAGGATGCTGTTTCTATCAGGATAACAGAATTCTTCAGTTTTTTTTTCTTTCATTCCTTTCTATTATTTTTTTTTAAATTTGCTATCCTTAATGCGTATTTAAGCATGTTTTATTCATGCAACGAAATGCAGAGTGGATCAATATCTCAATCCTTCCCCAAGTCAATACAAGAAAGCTGATCAATTCACGCTCATCTGTGCTTTCTCTTCTATTTTTCTAGTGTATTATAATTATGCATAATAGTGGGGTTCATTTTAACAATCATACAAGCATGGAATATAATTTCTCCACTTCTGTCCCCACTTCTTCCCCTTTGCCTCTTCTCCTCCTTCTTCCCGTTCTCCTTCCTTTATCCTATGTGTCTTCTTTTCTATTTATTTAGAGATTTTTCTTAAAGTAGTGCTTCACAGAGACACATAAATAAAAAATTCACTGTGATACATGTAAACATGTAAAAAACATAGTTGGCAGTTTTATTTGACCTTTTCTCTTTTGCCATCTCTCCTCTCCATTCTCAGTTCCCTTCCTTTGCTCTACTAATCTCCTTCCCATTTACGTGGGGTCTCCCCCAACCTCCTTTCCCCTTATTTTGGTCTAGCTTTTGCATATGAGAGAAAGTATTCCACCCTTGACTTTCTGAGTCTGGCTTATTTTACTTAGCATAAGTTTCTCCAGTTCCATCTATTTACCAGCAAATGACATGATTTTCTTCTTCTTTATGGCTGAGTAAAACTTCATTGTGTATGAAGTATATATATATATATATATATATATATATATATATATATATATATACATATATATGTGTTCACACACACACACACACACACACACATATATGTCACATTTTCTTTATCCATTCATCTGTTGTTGGGCTTCTGGGTTGGTTTCACAGCTTGGTTTGTTGATTGTGGTGGTTAAATTGCTATAAACTTTCATGTGGCTATATCACTATAGAACATTAATTTTAGTTCTTTTGGCTAAATACAAAGGAGTGGGATAGCTAGGTCATGTAGTTCCATTCCTAGGGTTTTTTTTTTTTTTTTTTTGGCAGTCTCTGTACTGCTTTTTAAAGTGGTTGTACTAATTTTCAGTCCCAGGAACCATGTATGACTATAATGACTGTATCTTTTCCCCTCACATTTTTTCTAGTATTCATTATTGTTTGTATTCTTCATGATTGCCATTCTGGCTAGAGTCAGATGAAATCTGAATGTAATTTTGATTTGCATTCTCCTGATTGCTGGAAATATTGAACCTTGTTTTGTACATTTGTTGGCCGTTTGCCTTTCTTTTGAGAAGCATGTGTTTAGTTCTTTTGCTGATTGGATTATTTGTTTATTTGGTGTTAACTTTTTGGGTCCTTTATTTATTATGTTAATTAATACTCTGTCATAAGAACAACTTGACTGGGGTCTCAATATCCCCTTCAAGAGTACCTTCCCAGTGACCTAACTTCCTCTCACTAGGCCCCACCTCCTCACGTTTCCATCAATAGCAGCATCATCTCGTGACCAAACATTTAGCAGGTGGGACTTTGGGAGACATCTAAGATCCAAACCATATTAAAGTATTAACCTAAAATTTCCTAAGTTTTATGTGTAACAAATATAAAACTAACCCTCTGAAGAGCTCAGTTTTGGAAATGCGTTTTCCCAATTCTTTCCATTCTTAAAACTATCTGGTGATATTGAAAGGGCAAGCTGATATTCAGTACACAAATTGTAAAAATGAAAGTGAGAGACACAACATTGGAAAATTATAATCTTCAAATTAATATCCAGATGGCAGCTAGCTCAGAGCTACTTCTGTCATCTAAGACTCATCAATATTTATTAAGTACACAGTAAAAAAAAATTAGCCTTTGAGAAAATGCTCCAGTGAATTTTTCTTAGATATTGTAAGGATTTAGGATAGTAATGGGAAATTACTAATCAACGTTTAAAGGGATTGTGGTCAATTTTATTTGCAGATATAGTCACCGCAATATTTTCTGTCTTGCTTGCCATTCTTATAATGTATGATTTTAATAATCTTCTTACTGAGTTATGAGGTCGATGTTCTTTCCTCTGTGTGCACTAAACTATGGTGGAAATGATGATCTGTAGCTTCTTAACTAGTTCATAAAAGGGAGTTGAAGTGCCTTCTGTTTCTATTGAGATGCTTGCTCTTGTTCCCTGGTGCTATACATTGAGAAGTCCAGGTCACATGGAGAGGCCATGTTTAGATTCCTGGCCAACATCTCCTAGCTGACAGGTAGCATCAACTGCCACATGTAAATGAGGCATCTGGTGGGTAATGTCATCCCCAGTCACCATTTGACTGCAACTCAGAGAATAAGACCCATTTACTGAGAAACCCACATCTGTGAGAGAATATGAGAATGATTTTTGTTGTTTTCTGCTAGTAGTAGTTTGGGATAGTTTGTTCCATGGCAGTGTTTGACTAATACAGAGATCAAATGTTTCAATACAAAGCTGAGAAGTGACTCTATTAGACCTTCCTATTATTTAGAACCTGGAGAAATAGGGAACATAGACTATAGAATCAAATAAGAAGCATTTTGAAACTTTCTCTGTTTGATTTAAAAAAAAAATGACACATGCTTGGCCCAGAAGAGATGCATGAAAAATCAGGAAAGTACACAAAGGGTTTGATCATCATGCAGATTTTAGCTATTGGGAGGACTCAAGCAATGAAGACTGAAACCAAACCACCAATATGCAGTTGCAGTGGACAAAAAGATTATGGAGTTAGTGCAGGGCATGTTGGATTGGATAAGAAATGGGAAGGGTGCCATGATACAAAGCTGAGACTTGAAGGATGAGAAGGTGTAACTGCATGAAGGGGTGGGGGCTGAGCATTTGAGGAAGAGGTCCCTGGATTTGCAAAAGCTCTAAGACAGGTCTGTTAAGTAGATAGAAGTAAGTGTGTAAAGAGTAACTAGGATAAGGGAGAAGTCAGTAGGGTCTTATAGCATAATTCTGTTGACAAATACCCCCTTAGTTGGACATCTAGAGTGTTTTTTTTTTATTAACCAATATTATAAACAGTGCTGCTGTGAACACTATTACATGTATATTATGCATATTTTTCATAAACATCTTTTTTCTTTAGAATAAATTAAGTGAAGTGAAAGTGATAGGCCAGAGTTTGCCCCCTGCACCCACTTTTTTGTACTAGGGATTGAACCCAAGGATATTTTACCACCGAGGTACATCCCCAACCCACCACCACCCCCCCCCCTTTTTTTTTGAGTCAGAGTCTAGGTTGCTTAGGGCCTCAGTAAGTTGCTGAGGCTGGCCTCGAACTTGCAAGCCTCCTGCCTCAGTCTCCTGGGCCACAGGGATTCTAGGCATGTACCACCAGGCCCAGTGAATTTGTCCTTTTTAAGGTTTGATACAGTGGAACCTCCAGACCTTTTATCCAAACTTAATTTTGCAGCCAGCTAATCTTGCCTGCTTGCCTTCTTTCCTTCCTTCCTCTCTCCCTTCCTTCTTTCTCCACTCTTCTTCTTATTATTATGCATTGCTTCATCTTCATTTCATCTTCTTCATTACAAAAAAAATAATAGGGAGATTAAATTTAATTAGAGCAAATGGCTTTGGTTTGCTGATATGACAATATTGGCATCTGTTAGCTTTTCCTCTTTAAAATACCAGGATATATTTAACATATATGAAATGTATCTATTGATGTCCTTGGCCCTTTTTCCCACTTTACTTTATATTTGTCTTCATTTTTTTTTTCTGATTTATTTCCTGTTAACAAAGAAGTGTGGGTGTCCTTGAATACCAGTATCTGGGGGACCTAAATTCTCCATGCTGCACCCCTGAACTGGAACTATCCCTAGAAGTTAGTGGTTCTCTAAGCCAAACATACATTTTTGGAAAATCACTGGATAATCCTGCCTGTGCACAAGATATATACAAATGCATCTTAGAGACACCAGAAAAACATTTGCTAAAACCCCAGACAGAAACATTTTAAGGAGACAAGAGTAGAGAGTAAGAGATTTTGAATCACAATTGACCAGTGGGCATGTTTACAAAATCACCTGCTATCTCCCTAAGCTTCCCCTCAAACAAATAATTGCATCCCCACAAATGAGTGGGATAAATATTTTCACATTGGAAATGTTTGCAGGTGAAGCAAACAATTCTTGGAAGGGGCAGACAAATAGAGACTATTTGCTGAAATGTTTGGGAAGCATTTGCTATTGTATGCAAATTTAACATCTGACCTGTATTATTGATTCTTTTGAGCAAAGAGGGGTTGTATATGAATCAAAGATTTAAAAGGAAGAGATATATTTCCTACGGGCACTGCCCCTATGTTATGGATTCTTCCAATATGAATGAATGAGTTATTACTTAATTCTAGGTTTCTGGGTGAGTTTGAGTTGCTTTTTTTTTTTTTTTGCTAATAAATGCAGGATTTGTATGTCAGTGTGAAAACTTCTGATGTTTCCAATGGTTATATAGTGGAGTTTATTGATGGTGATTCCATTTGGCAACAAATAAACTTGACCCTTAGACAGGAATGAAAAATCTTAAAGTACATTATGATCTGTTCTTTGCTCAAACTTTAGCCCAGTGAGAAGTCATGTGGGTCAGCCTTGTGCCAGACTGAAGGCATGATTAGAAATCACAGCCTTTTCAAGACACTTACTGCCATCTGCCGAAAAATCATCACAATAAAAATACAAATCAATGATGATCATGCCATGGAAGGCGCCCTCTACGGTTGTGCATGGGGTAACTGTTATGATCACACACAGTGGCCCCCCCCCCCAGGGGATGTTATCAGGCTTAATTAAACCATCTGCTAGAGGCTGACATGTAAGAAGTAGTAACCACAAAGGCTGTATTTGAACAACATTAATTTTGAACCGAGGAGGTTGGATTTCCCAAGTGATCCAGACTGTAGGTAACATTATTCCATTTTGTACGGTGTTGACGAGTTGAAAGGAATTGCTCACGATTTTTTCCATATTCAAACAACTGACACATGAAAGTTGCTGTGGGCAGGAGACAAGGATTATTGAGGGTTGGATCTTCATGATCAACTCCTCTGTAGAAGCCTCATTTTCATATATTAAATTGCTGATAACATATAAACTGCAATTGTTGGCACAAGATGGGAAGTCTCTAGGAAAAAAAAAAAACAACAAACTTGATTAACCATTTCTTTCTTTAAAAAACATTTTTTCCCCTTTATTCAATACTAGGTTGGAGGTAACTGGGTAAATCTGAAAATGGAGCCTGATTTAATTAGGCAGAACTTTAAGGAAGCCAAGTAACAAATGACAGCTTAATTAAACATAATTAAATATTTAAGAACTTCTTGAGGCCTCTTTCAACAGGGTGACGATGGCAGCATGAGAAGGCCACGGAAAGCCAGGCAAAGGTGCTTTCATTTTTCCTTCCTCTTGCATTTGGGTCTCAGCTGCTTTTTTTTTTTTTTCTCTTCACTATTAGAAATGCAGCTGGATCCTATTTATAATCCATTTTCACATTTGTTTGAATTTAAATCCCAGATTGTTGTGCTTTCAAGGTTGAATATGCATGGCAGCCAACGTTTATCCAGCCATTTCAGAAGTTACTGGGTAACTGGGCTCCAGGAAAAGAGACTGCGCCATGCGTCTGAGCCACAGGGAGGAGAGAGAAAACAGACCCAAACCCAAACCCTCTGACATCACTGTTGTGTGGAGAGGGATTGTTCTGCTCTGAACATGTGCTGTCTACTTAAGGCTCTAATTATTCTAAATTACTTAAATTGGCTCTAATACCTATGTTTTATTATTTGATATTAAAGGACAAACCATTTAAAAAAGAAATTCGTAATGCAATCAAAATATTGGCAACCAGTGCACTCAGCAGAAAGCCTGGGCTTGAAAATACCTATATTCTCTACCTTACCACCTAAATGCTAATCTGAGGGTTGCCATGTTCTGTCCCCAGTCTTTTCCAGTATCCTGTTTATGTCTAATTCCAATAGTCCAGCCATGCCAGCTTGTTACCACATGGAAAACTCCATTGCCCAGAGAAAGTTATGAATCCCTATATTCTTTATGCTTTAAGATCCACTATGACATCTCAAAGTAATTGCCAGGTAAACCTACCAGATGGTTTTGGGGGGATGAGGAATGGACTAACAATTTCCATTAGCATAATATTGTTATTATAAAGATTTAACGACTTCACTGATGTGGTGTCCTGTCCTGGTGGAAAGTTTATGAGCCAGAAATAAAATAATACTTATGGGTACCCATGTGGCCATTTGAGAGAAGTACTAGAGAGGTTAATGAGATCTCAGGTCTCTCAGGCTCCTAACTGAATGTTCTTATTTGAGCTGAGCTAAGGGATCTGGGGGGGTGACATGGTAGCGGCAAGGCATGCCAAACACAGGCAAAGGAAGTTCAGTGACAGTCCCACCTTGGCTGCTGCATTCCAAGATAAAATTTGGGCTCTGATCTGATTTCAGAATACCTGAGTTCCTCCCCATTCTGCACTAAATCAATGACCTGGGCTGTGTTACTTGAAGCTCTCTGTGCTGTGTTTCCTTTATCTTCAAAATGAATATGATGATACTACCTCAATCAGTGAATGTCATAAAGAATGAAATGATTTTCATAACTATGGTTAGAGCAGTGCCAGAGACACATCAACACATACTGAATATTCACCATTGCTATTTTAGTTGATAATCTAGGATTTTAAACAAATTACCAGCCCGTGCTAGATTCCAGTTTTCTTATCAAACAAGTAAATAAGATTTGCCTAAGTCTGTCATTCTGTGATTCTATGAGTTAGAATCCTGATCTAATTTAAAGAGAATCTATTCTCAGATTTAAATGTGGATCCTATCTCCGAGACCCATCGCCAGACTTTGGAAACCAGGTTTTATTGATAGCAGGTGTTAAATGTTTAGAACAAGAATTAACAGGAAGAATTACTGAAGAAGAAGAGGTACCTTCATAGAGTCAGAAGGAGTCTCTCTGCCTTATACAAACTGCTTGGAAGGCCATTAGATCCTCCTTGTCTGGGGGTCATGGAAAGAAAAAGTGGCTAGTTTTTATGTTTACCTAGAAATGGATTGTTTAGGCTAGACATCTAGAGTTATCAGATGCAAGACTATATCCTTCTCTGATAAGGAAGCAACGTTATCCATTTTGCTCTTTTTCTACAAAAAAGGAGATTATACTTTGGAAATACTGGGTAATGAATCAGGGACTGGATGACTCTTTCTTTCCAGAAGTCTCGGTTGCCTGGGTTTTGTAATATAAATAACATATGCCTCTTGTTTTTGTAAAGACTATTTTGGTTTCTAGATGTTTGACCATAATCAGTCAATGGAGTTGGTTATGCTCTGGGATACATTTGAATGGCCCATTAGACATTGACTACTCTGTTTTCCATCCACAGAGCAATTGTTCTTTTCTCCCATAAGTTGGAGAAAGTGTCCTTGACCCTTCCCATGGGAAACCCCAATTTAGAAGTTTTCTGTCCCATTATCTGTAGTTTTGCTGGCAAAGAATACAAACACTCTTGCTTTGCACTAGGGCAGCCCTCTTCAGGAAGACCCTGACCATCAAAATTGTGCACTGTTAGAATGAATGGAGACAAGCTCCTTGGCAAAACAGTTTTTATTTTTAATGTCTATACTTTTTTATCTTGAAGCAAAAGCAGAGTAGATATCCTTGTCCTCTGCCTCAAATGCCCTTGCCCTCTTGCTCTGAGTCTGTAGAGACGTGGTATGTCCACAGTCATCACAGAAAGAACTTCCCTCCCAAAGTCAAATTCCCAGGAAAGCAACACATTAATAAGTGAAGGCAAGGGTCATTAAAGTTTCTTTTAAGCACATTGCCTGATTTCCTTAAGGGGCAATACTGACTGTTTTTTCCCCCTTACTTTATTTATAAACCCTGTGTAATTCATGTGGATAGCTTACATATCTTTAAACCAGCTGACATGGTATTTATAGTATTTCTGTCTTTAGCTACAAGTTCTTTGAGCCACTGTCAATCCGCATTTGAGTATTTGCAGTTAGTCCTTGTGGTTCATTCAGGTTAAACACTCAGCCCCATGAAATTCCAGCAGTTCATTTCCTATTCAAACAAGTTAAATGCAAGAGACAAAATGAAGATAAATTCCTCAATGGACCAAGATAAGCTGGTTAGGTAAGGGGACAGATAATTAGTCAGTCTTAAGCCAGCTCTGATTCTTCCAGGTTTTATCTTTGCAGCTTTTGGTGATGAACCATCTGTCTCAGATGTTGAGTGATTTCTATCTTCCTCTCACACCTGAGGCATTTCAGCAACAAGGTCGAAGGTAGCTAGAAGTGTGCCCCCAATAATCTTTTCATTGTGTGCATGTCTCCTGGGTATGTGGGGAGGCAGAGGAATGGCTTTGGAGAGAAGCAGAAGGCTTGCAGGACATTCTCTCTATGTGAAAATACAGGCATCATGATGCTTTTTGGGAACCACACTTAAAACCAATACCCCTGATATATTTCAGGTGCCATAATTAGTACATTGGTTTTGGATGATGGTAGCAAATCAAGCTCTTTCCCACTGTTTATATATTCCTCTAAGCAAAAAACTGGTGTGAAATTTCAGTATTCACTTCTGTTTTTCCTGAATGCCTTGCTCCATTTATTTCTGTTTTTCAGACTTTTTGTTGCACTTTCTCTACTCATCCTACACATTACTTTCTGGAAAAAAAATTGCAGCATACAACTCTTTGGTCTGTAAGGCATCTATGAAGTATCTCCTGGCTAATCAATGTGTGTTAGCAGACAAATAGCATCAACATCTTTTCCTGAAAATTTCTTACAAATGCAGAGTCTCAGGGCCTCCAGAATCAGAATCTGTCTTTTACATGCTCCCCACATGATCTATATGCACATTGTGGTTTTGTTCTTGAGTCATTATTGGCTCGTGGTCACAATATTTAACATTTGTTAGTCCACAGACCCTTGTTGTCAAATTTGGGCATTTAAAGAAATGATAGGCTACATTAAATAGGCTGAGTATAACAAAAACAAAAAAGTACTAACTATAGAATTTGAAAAAGTTATTCTCACACTCCCTTCATACCATCAGTCAGCTGGGTGGCCTTGAGGAAGTCATTTTACCATTCTAGGTCTCAGAGTATTGGTACTGATAACATTTGCTGATTCTGAGTATAAATCTTAATGGTTAACTTAGAACACTTTTAATTATATGATGCATGGGCAACTGGTTGACTCCCTGAGAAAGAGTTATAGTTAGACTTCACAGCATACATAAGAATAAACTTCAGACAGGTTATATCCCTAAATGCAAAATTAAAAAGAAAACACACACTTGTACCAAAAAGCACAGATGGATTTGTCCTTACCCTCAGTTTAGGGAAAGATTTTCTAATGAATCAAAATCCAGGAGAAAAAATAAAGGATTGATAAAATTTACTACATAAAATGTACATAAGAATAAACATGTCAAAATACAAGTGAAAAATCTGGTGGACAATATTGGCAGTATATATTACAAATAGAGGTAATATCACTAATATATGAAAAAATTTTTTATAAACTGTGGGGCAGATGGCTTAGAACCTGATGTAGATAAATGGGAATAAAGGTATTGTGTCTGCCTACAAATATATATATATATATATATATATATATATATATATATATATATATATTTAAAAATATTCCTTACACATATAAAAAAATGTCTATACTGATAATTAAAAAAGACAAGTTAAACTATACAATTTTTCATCTATTTGATTGATGAAAATTTAAAATAGGACAACACACTCTGTTGGTGAGACTGTGAGGGAAAAGGCATTCCCTTACATGTTGGTAAGTGTGCAAACTATAGTATTCTGGAAGGGAACTTGGCAATATCTAATAAAATTACATGTGCCCTCAACTCTTGACCCAGCAATCCAGCCCTAAGAAATCTACCCTGAAGATACACATGCAGTAATACAAAAATAATTACCAACAAGGGTACTCCTGGCTGCATTGCCCTTACTTTAAAAATATTAGAAACAACCTGGTTACACCTGCTGAGTGAACGAACGATGGGACCATCACACCATGGAGCGCTATGCAGCTACAGAGAATAGGGCAGTCTCTCCAAACTTACGTGGGTGGTTTCCAGAACACTGTTACATGAAGGAGGCAAAGCATCTAAGTAAGGCATGCAGAATGTTGCCCTTCATGGGAAAATGGAGGGGATATTAGAAAACACATGTTTATCTGCACATATGTACCAAAAAGAGATGCTGAAGGGATAAATGAGAAAATGGAAAGGCTGGTTACCTATGTGGATTGTGTGTGTGTGTGTGTGTGTGTGTGTGTGTGTGAGAGAGAGAGAGAGAGAGAGAGAGAGAGAGAGAGAGAGAGAGAGAGAAAGAGAGACAGAGAGAGAGACAGAGAGACAGAGAGACAGAGAGGTGTAGAGTAGTAGTGACAATGTGTAAATGACACTTTTCTGAGTTTTTTATATCTCTCACTGAATTGTGATAATGTTTGCATGATGAAAACAATTTAATAATAAAAACCATATCATGTGTGTGTGTATGTGTGTGTGTGTGTGGGTGTGTGTGTGTGTATGTATGTGTATGTGTGTGTATGGTACTGGAGAGGTGTACGAAATGAACCTGTCATACAAAAGGATAACGGAATCATGCAGAAGGAGTGGAGGGAAAAATGAGGTAAGTAATTTAAAAAGAGAGTATTTTGTCTATAATACTTAGATTAAGGTAAAAGAGAAAAGAGCTATGCACAAATATGATTTTCTAATGAATTTATTTCTGACCTACAGGTTAGCAGCTCTGGAATTTATGCATATACTACAATTGATATATGTATATAAAAGTAAGTATATTGTAGATATGGAGAAGCAGGTTTTTACAGTCAGAGAAAGAAGTTACAAGTGAGGGGAGGGGGGAGGCTAAAATAAACCTTGTGTAGATGGAAAAATACAAAAATGAATAAACATATTTACGTATGTGTGAGGTAATGTTGTGTGTGTGTGTGTGTGTGTGTGTGTGTGTGTGTGTTTGCATTTCTACCTCTGTCTGGTGAAAGGGCTTAGAGGTAGTGACCCCCAGGCAGCAACAAATACATCTTTCTTTACTTCCATCAAGTTTTTAGTTTCTAAATATTGTTCTTCAGTAAAGGAAGAAGAGCTCCTTGGACTAGGGCAGAAAAAAAATATAAGATGAATGAAGAGACTAAGTGGGGAAGTACTAGGGAAATAAATAAATGATGGTAGCATGCCAAAAAGATGCAAGACCTACTTTTTTAGGTGCTTTTAGTCTATCATTGGGACTATTTCAAGCCCAAAACGTAGTATGACATTATAGTCTATACAAAATTATTCATGCACCTAATACCTAATAAATAAATAAATAAATAAATAAATGAATAATAAATAAAAGAGGAGGAAAGGGGAGTTTCCTTTAATAGAACTCCAAGTAACAATCATTAAGGGAATTAGAGAAATATGAAATTACCATTAAGTAATCACTATAATAATCACAACTGCTAAGAACCATTGATAGATGCTAAAAGGAATAGGCAAAATTATGGTGAGAAAGGAAATATTTGTATAGTCTCAGAGTATCTGATTCTCACAAGATATTGATCAATAACAAAAGTAAAGGTGGTAACTTTACAATTTGAAAAATTGGCAGACTGTGCAGTAAATGAATGATCCAGGTTTACATCACTGGTTATAAGATATGTCAAGATCCTGTTCCTCCTCACAGGATGCATTGAGAAAGGCACAACATCATTTCCGTGCCGTTCTTACCAAGAATGCAGAACATCAGCCTAATCATCAGAAAAAAATTAGATAAGCCCAAACTGAGATAACTCACTTTGAAAACACCAAAGTCATGAAAGATAAGGATGAAATTGTTACAGACCTGAAAGACTAAGGAGACAAGGACACTAAATGCAACATGGGATTCTGGATAACATCTGGCTCCAGTAATCCTCGGAGAAAGACTGGTGAAATTCAAGTGAATTTATGAATAGTATTGACAATATTAATGTCCTTATCTTGATAATTATACCATAATACCATGAGTTGTTAAGATTGGAGGGAGCTGTATGAAGGACATGTAAGAATTATCGACACTAGTTTTGCAACTTTTGTAATATTTAAAATTATTGCAAAATAAAAGTAGAAAATCACTCCTAAATTAGACTCTCAGAAGTTGGTTTACAATTAGTTTTTAAGATTCAGGAAAGGAATTATTGAAGGGAAATGATAACACAAGGCCAGGAAGAATATCTAGATGGTATTTTAAAAAATGGATAAATTGAAATGCTCTTTGTAATCATAAGGGAAAATAACCAATATTTTTAAATGAAAACAGGTGGAGGAAGGGAGAACAAGAGAAAAGAATACTAAGCTTTCGAGTTGAAAAGGGATTAAAAAAAATAGGTGCAAGTGTGACTGATTTGAAAGATTTATTTTGAAAGATCAAGTTCAGCTGTGTTGAAGAAATTGGTTTCTATATTTTCCAAATGCTGTCTTGTCATCTTTCTTATTGAAGTGAGCATAAAACTAAATAAAAATAAAGACGAGTTATTTGTTGGATAAAATTCCAAAAGGCTTCTGGAACCCAGAAATCACGTGATCTAGTAAAGATGTCAGAGTTTAGCCTGCATGCATGGCAGTCGGCTATGAAAGTTCACCTTTAACTCCAGGGCTGTAATTAGATCACAAAGTTAGTTTTTATTGTTTAATTTTTTTTTCATTCTTCTCTTGCTTCCCAATTGTATGGGTAAAGCAGGTTTTATCACACTTGGCAAGTTCATCACATTTCATTTTATTTCTACCACGCTAGATTAGATTTAAGGGTCACTGAAGTCAGGAGCCACTGACCTTTGCCCTTTTAATGGTTCTCACCATTAATACTTGACCCTCAAAGCTATGTATACAATAAATGATATTTATAGGTGCAGAGGGAAGGGAAGAGCAGAAACAAAGTGGGTTGAGTGATTATTTGTTTTGCCATGCTGTTCAGAGATTAGGAATGTTCGCACAGTCTGCACTTCAGCTGATGAACTTAGACTGACTGCCTTTTTCTTTGTCTGAATAGAAACTTAAGATGGAATTACATTTGAGGTTAATACTAGGACACCTATGCTCATCTCTTTCTTTTTTTTTCCCCATTTCTTTTATTTTTCTTTTTTCTTTTTTTTTGGCACTAGGGATTGAACCTAGGGATGCTTAATAACTGAGCTGCATCACCAGCCATTTCAAAGTTTTACTTTGAATCAGGGTCTTGGTAAGTTGCTTGGGGCCCCACTAAGTTGCTGAGGCTGGACTTGAACTTGTGAACCTCTTGCCTCAGCCTCCCAAATTGCTGGGATTACAAGAGTGTACCACCATAACTCCCCACCTCCCATCTTGTGACACCTTTGCTCATTTTAATCACTTCAGGATTGCTGATGCTCTCAGCTTCATCATGTCCTAACCTAAAATCTTCTAGTTTTCTTTGGATATAAAAGAAAGGACATAGATTTAAGAAGAGGAAAAACAATCAAACAGTTGATTTTTCAAAGACTGAAATTGCAAAATCTTTTAGAAAATTATTTTGTAATTTCCTGAAATGTGTTTTGTGATTTCATTTGATTGGAAGAGCACAGAAGGAAGTCTTTATGATTTGAAATCTCCAGCATTCTGCTTCTATAAACCTTGGATATTTTTTCTCCCCTCAGTAATTTCTGTGGTTAATTTTCTCATCCTTAAAATTTGGACAAATGGGTAATTTCATTTGCCTCTTTTTAACATCTTTTAGGACTTCACTATTTGCACAATCAGTTAAGAGCTGTTCACTTTTTTATTGGTGAGCAAGACATCTGGGCTAGCCAGAGGAATTTCATTTCCAGGAAACAGAACTTTCAGGGCATCCAGGCTGCCTATCAATTCTTAGATTTACAGGAAACTGCTTCCAATGGCTTGTGAGCGTGTGTGCGCTTGGGTGTGTACATACTCACATAAAATAGTGCATTACTAAGGATTGCTTAAACACACACACACAAAAAAAAAAATACTGCAAAAGAGGACAAAGTTCATTATCAATTTACTCGCAGGGGCAACCTTTGTAACTTTTGGGGAATGACTAGACAAAATCTTTTCTGAAGTCTAGGGTAATTATTTTGGCAGTATATGAGCTATCCAAAAGGAATGTACCGTGATTAAGGCAAAGAATTTCTCTTGGTCACAGATTGAAGGAGAGTCCTGGGCTTATAAAATACTCTATTTCCTCCATTAATTGTGTCCGTGCGGAGTTGTAACCAAGTAGCTGAAACAAATAAAACTTAAGTAATATTGTTTCCTTTTAAAATATTTCACTTAATTTGTGGAAGAAGTTTGAACTCATTAAACACACACAGTTCCCTTTACACCCTCCCTCCCCCACTCAAAAGGGCTCCCAAGTCCTCTTTCTGAAACATTCTTACATTGCCTGCCCTTAGTACCCCCATCCCCCTTCTCAGAGAGGGAGGCTCCTGTAGCCACCCTTTAATTTGTGAGTGTAGGTGGAAAGGAAAGCAGAGTTGGCAAGTTAGCCTGGGGGCCTGCAAGCCTTCTTTTGCCTCCAACTGAACGAATTGTCAATTCTTTCTTAACTATAGTGTCCGCCATAGTTTTCATTTTTATATGCCTTCAAATACTTGAGTAAAAATTTCTAGTTCTTTGAAGAGGATTCTTCTTGAAAAGAATAAGATGGGGTTCTAAGAGGGTGTATTTTCCTTACACACTGAGGCTGGGGATCAGTGGATTAGTACAGGGGAAGCCACAGGGCAGGCAGAAACTGGAAAGAGTCTATGGGTGTGTGAGTGGAACCTTTGGATACTGTCTCTTGCTGGTTTATTGCTTCGGCACAATTTCTGCAGTGCAAAGCACACAGCAGTTAAAATAGAAGCTTTCTCTGAAGCAAATCCTGTATGCATAGAAAAAAAATTTTATTGATTTTTTTCATTTCTTTCCCATTTTGTGAGAGAAGCCTCAGAATGGATAGTTACTGTTCTGCTTACTGTGAACACAAGAAGGTCCTGGGAGATGAAACTTCTTAGGCCATTTTTTGGTGAATTACATTCTCTCATCGTTGTTATTTTCTTGTCATTAGATAGTTCCACGTAGTCGAGATAAGAGATATTTGAGGCCTTTGGACAAAACAATCGAAGAAACCTACATATGAATGGAATCGCTATTGGAATTTATAAATTTAAATTGGAGATTATTTAAGAACATATATCTTAAGTATTAACAGGCTCCTCAAAATGTCGATGTAGAGATAGACTCGTTCATCTTTTCCTTTCATTGCCTGGTGGGTGAGTTAGGTCATTCCCTAGCTATTCTTCTCTTCTAGGACTCAACAGATCAAGGGTTTGCCCCAAACACCTTCTGCAGAGAGTCGGGGCTTTGAATTTAATGAGTCAGGCCTTTCCTGTTAGGCTGAGTCAAACTTTATTTTGGTCTGTCACCACTGGGAAATACAGAACTATGTATGACACAGTCCTTTGGGTTTAGCTCTTCAAATTTAAGGAGGCATGGAAAAAAAAAAAAAAAGAGAGAAGCTACTAACTTTCAATGTGATTCATTTTTAAATTTCTCTCCCTCTCTTTCTTTTCAATGTACAATGAAGGAGGAATGCAGCTATAAATGTATTCTAGACAGCGCACACTGAATGAATCTATTCTTAGGGTATAATTTTCCCTTTTCATGCTAACATTATAATTTAAATGTACAGAGAACAAGCAAGTAGACTGTGTGAGGTAGATGAAAATTCCTTTATGCAGTAAAGAGTGGAGTTTCTCAACTGGAAGCATCCCAGCCAGCTATGTGGCCAGAATTTAAGGAAATAACAAGATTACGAAGTGAAAGATATTATCTTTACCATTTCAAAAGGAATTTTAGAAAGAATATTCATCATTGCATTGATTCTCTCAGTAATTTTTATTGTGGTAAAATACAAACAATTATTTTATCTGTTTTAAATGAATAATTGAGTAATATTAAAGTACCTTCAGAATGCTATATAGCTCTTACTACTATCCATTTGCAGAAGTTTATCCTCATTTTAATCATAAACAAAAACATCATCATTTAACACAGAAGTAGCATGCGTTGTAATTTCACTCTATAGAGTGCTATGCAAGCACTCTACCACTGAGCTATAACCCCAGCCCTTTGTCCATTTTTGTGTTAGGTTCTGTCCATCCTTATTATTGTTGATGTGGGAATTATTTGTATATTGCTTCTTTTCATTCAGAAGTTTCCATGCTAAATCTACGTGAATTTCCTAAAATGGAAAATGTTATTTTACTATGTTATTAGTTTACTTTATATATATGTTCACATGTCTATTTCTTGTATTCATGAATTGTAGAAGATGAAGTTTAATTTTTTGTTGCATTTTGCCATCTTCAATTAGAAAGAGTGAAATAAAAGTACATGAACAGAAAAAAAGAGAATTACTCCCTTTTTGGTTATTAATTCTTGGTCATTTTTTATATGTTAAAGACAGTAATTTGTATTAACAATGATGCAAACAAACACTCAGTAATTAAGCTCTTGATTTTTGAAGACAACCTGCTTTTTTGTACTCCCAAGTGGAAATAGCTTGAGTTTGCCAGGGTATTCATCAGAAATCCTCGGAGACCAAGAAATGGTTAAGTGATTTCAAATAAAGAAATGCCAACTCAGTGTCACAAAAATTATGAGATACTTTAAATACTTCTGTTTAACAAATTGACCAAGTGTACATCTATGTGGCAGCCCTGGAACACAATACCCACACATAATTTGATGATAACATAAAAAAATCTAGATTTACAAATTTTCTCAAATGGGAAACCTGGGTACAAAGACACTTGTGGGAGCTCCTTCTTCTCTGTACCTCCTATTTCTAGGAAGCTTTGGAGACCAAAATAACCCAGGGCTTCATAACAAGTTTAGAAACTGTTGTTTTAATCTGATCGTTTTTTATACCTGTCTTCCTACATTCTACGATCTAAGTGATAGATATTGAGAATAAGTGGTACAAAAGGTGGAAACTGTTCCTTAATGAAGATAACATGTGGCCCTCAGAGGAGTGGACTAAAATTAACTTTAAATTTAACAAGAAACCCTGAGCATGGGGAGTGACCAGGTCCAGTGTCTTATATAAATTAATTGCAAAGCATGATTAAAATTGAACATATCTAAAAGACTTTTAAATAAAATGCAAAATTGAACATATCTAAAAGACTTTTAAATAAAATGCAAAATTGAACATATCTAAAAGACTTTTAAATAAAATGCAAAATTGAACATATCTAAAAGACTTTTAAACACGAATAAGACTATAGCAAGTAATTATTTTAAATAGTTTAAATCTGTTTGCCCTTTTCCCTTTCCTTACATTCTCCTCTGCTTCCCCCTCTTTTGCTCTCTTTTCTTAAGTTTTCCTCTTCCTCCTCCTTCTTTAAGTATTATTTTACCAAACATACAGGTCAGGTCAGATTTTATTGCCTTTAGCCAAAGGTGGCTGTGAGAACAAAGAGCAAAGAGCAAGCACCCTTATCTTCATGCTGTTTAACAGTGTATGTCAATATGCAGAGCGCACCATAAGATGGAGTTATCACCGCAGTGAAAAACTACCCAGATTATGCAGCCCTTATGGCATTTATTCATTTTCGTATGCGAATGGATGCAAGCAGTCATCATTAGAGAACATAATGGTCTCTGATGATGTATTTATGACATGGAAAGATGTCATGTGATGAAGTGTTTACAACATGTAATGAGGTTGTGTAACAATCTCTTTACAGCCTGTAATTACATTGACTAATTCCTTATAAAAAAAATACTCAACAATGTGTACTCCGAGTGCATATGCTTGATATCACAGCATTTTAGTAACTGACGCCTCTAAACTACAAAAGCAAGCAGCTTGGATGACTCAATACTGTTTCCTATCCAAAGCATATAAAAGATCCTGGGTGTTTAGTTAGTAGAGTCCAAGAATTTCTTCTTATAGGAGGTGACTAGGGTAACTAATATGAAGCATGTGTTTCAATATCCTTATGAGTTGAGAACTTCAGCGGGAGCTTTACACCTGAAATAACCATCTGAATATATATTCTCTTTTGTAGAAGTATGCATACCTGCCCTCTGACATCCAGGTCAATATGTATACCTCATCTTCCACTTCCACCTTTTAATTATCTAGAATTTATTTCTTGTCTTATTTCACTAATTCAGGAGGAATATCACTGAGAGAAGGCCACCAAATATTAAAATATGGGACATAAATCACTTTTCTGATAAAGTCACAGACATTCTATGTTATCCAGGGCTCTGAAGATGGATTAGACAATTGGAGACCAGGAGTGAATAAGTGGCTCAGAAGCTGAGGTTCAAGACCTGAAAGAAAACAGAAACTTTTGCTAGGAAGTGAGCTCCAAGATAGAAGTAAGAAAATACTGGAATATTCTGCAGATGTATAAGAATATGAGGGGGAAATGATAGGATAATGAGTAGATAATGGGAAATAAGATATAGAAATATCATCTACTAAACAGAATATGAAGATGCAGTTGAAAAGAGTTCACATCCAAGGGAAATGAATAGACTCTTAGACTAACAGAAGTTGCAGTCTGAGTGCATTGAACAGAAAGACAAAGCAGAGCTGACATATCTAACTTGTAAATATTCAAAGAAATTGGCTGTAGAGGCTGATATGAAAGTAGGTAAACTGCATGCAATTAGTTGACATTTCATCATGTTGAATGGGGCTTGAGTCTTTCAGATGGGAATATATATACTACAGGATTTTCACACCACATAGAATATGCCTAATCCTTTGTAATAAGACTAAATAATATAACCTGGAAAGAAAGTGAATCTGTTGTCTTTACATACATCTTATGATTTCCAAAAACCTTTTCACATAACACAATCAAACTTCAGAATGGTCCTGCACGTGAGCTAGAGGAAACAGGTTTGCTTTCATTTTTCAAAGTTATAAAATAAAAGGTAAAAATGAAGAGTTAAATGATCACTTCAAGACCCTGGAATGAATTAATGGGAAAGTAGTCATGGGCTTTCTTTCTTCCTCCAAAGCTCTTCTTTGAGAAGAATCATCTTTCCTCAGACATGGTGAAGATATCAAGTGGACTTTGGCCAAACAAACATGCTAATTGGAGGCACTTAAGGGAGTTCTGCAGAGGCAGATACTACTACATGGAGTTTAATGGCTTTTGTTTTGCTCAACTTGCTCAAAGACCACAACAGTGAACCTTGGAACAAAAGAATAGACTGCAGAAGATCTGCCACCAAAATGGCGACAGGGTCCAGAGCTATCAGTGTGTATGTCCTCTAGTATGGTTTCACCAAACAGAAATATTTATTAGCCTCATCAACTGACATATGGTTTTTCATGTCTTTGACACAAAAGAACTTATTTCAACAATTTTGGAGACGTAATTGATTTTTTTTAGAGAGTAGTTATCCTATTCCTCTGTTCCCAGACCACCAAAGGACTTCCCAAAGAATTCTACATTAAGAGGAACAACTGGATTTGAACCAACAAATTTAATTTGAAAATTAACAATGTTGTGGACAGTGATACAATAGGGCAATTTAGTTGAAATATGCCGGCCATTATTTTATTTAATTCTGCCATGAAGGATTTATTGTCATTTAAGATTGGACAGTTCCAAGAAGTGAACAAGATTCACACAGGGGGACCGCAGAGTGACCACTGGTCCCTCTGTGATTCAATTGCCATAATATATTTTTTTTCCTGGGTTAGCATGCTATTCACTTTTGGGTTACATACTTCTTAAGAAATGAGTGATAATGAGAAATAATAATGAGTAGATAATGAGAAATAAGATATAGAAATATCATCTACTAAACTCTTGTTAGAATATGAAGATGCAGTTGAAAAAAGAGTTCACATCCAAGGGAAATTAATAGATTCTTAGACTAACAAGTTAATGACATCTTATGGCAAGTGAGACAAGGTCTTAGGTAAGAATGGAGGGCATGCTGGTACCCAGACTTTGGCATTTCTTTTACTCCACGTGTCAAGAACAGGAACATTCATTGTTTAACTATTAGAGAACAGAGGATTTTTGTTGTTGTTGTTGTTGTTGTTGTTTCTTTTTGTTGACAACAAATAAAGAACAGTGAAATTTGCTGAAATGGAGAAAAGAACTATAAAATTAAAATAGCATTAACAGTTATCTCAGGGAAAAGATTGATAAGTATATTGACAAAGCCATATTCTAGAAAATAATTTCTAGCAAAGGGAGGGAGGTTTCTTCCAAATTTTCTATGTTATTTTAAATTTGTGTGGTATTATTCATTTGAATCTCAAAGGAAATTAATGAAATTTTCTCTTTGTTTTATTTACACGGAGTACAAGAATTTCAAAGAAAATCTACTTGACATTGACTTTTGATGGTTACTTCATCTTAAGCTTCAAGAAGACATTTCTAACTTCCTCATCAAAGCCATCATCTAATTCTGACATGAATTGGATGTTTAATAATTGCAGAATGCTTAATTAGCAGTATGTCATATCCAAAAAGGTGTTCTTAAATTCTGAGTTATAAAGAAAGCATTTTCCTCCCAGTTATCCTTGTAGTGCTCTGACAAGGAATAAAAGTCGAAAATCTTTTAACTTGTAGGGATTACAAGAATTTCAAGTATGATCCTGCCTTGTGAATATCAAAATAAAAAGTGGAAGATAAAAAAATACATGAAAATTGCTATTAACACTCAGCAATATTTAGGATTGGATTTTAATGAGCCCAAAATATTTATTAAGAATCTTTTCACATACTAAGTGATGGGTACCAAGTAGTAAAAACAATCAAGAAGCCATCTCTCTCTCTCTCTCTCTCTCTCTCTCTATATATATATATATATATATATATATATATATATATATATATATATTTGTTTAAATATATATAAACAAATGTATATAAATTTATTTGTTTATTTAGAGATAGAGATAGGGTCTCACTGAGTTGCTTGGGCTTCGCTATGTTGCTGAGACTGGCTTTGAACTCACGATCCTCCTGCCTCAGCCTCCTGAGGGGATTGGGATTATAGGCACATGCTACTGTGCCTCACAGAAGCCATCTTTAGTAATAGAAGTTTACATTGTAATTTATTTGTCTTTTAATAAGAATGATACAGAGCAAGATCTATTTCATTATCTCTAAGATCTCTCCAAAGCTACACTAAATATTGAATGACCTTGTAATTTCCTTGGAGAATCCAATTCATAAGTTTGTATTTAATTTTAAATATGTTTTTAGTTGTAGATGGACACAATACCTTTGTTTATTTATCTAAATATTTTAATATTTATTTTTTAATTATAGGTGGATACAATACCTTTATTTCATTTTTATGTGGTGCTGAGGATCGAACCCAGTGCCTCACACGTGCTAGATGAGCACTCTACCACTGAGCCACAATCCCAGCCCATAAATTAGTATTTTTATGTCTTGTCCTGACTTTGAAGAGTGAGGTGTGTTTCCATGTGGGTCGTTGCTATTGAGCCATTTTCATTTGCCCTCCATTGTCAGAGTCTTTCTGTTTTGCTCATAAAACTTTACAAATCCAGAAAAAAAAAAAAAACATCTTTATGCTGCTTTACCAAGTATAAACAGATTTTTAAATCATCTTATTTTATATCAATGTGTGTTATTATCCTTTTCCTATGAGTGAATAAACTGGGTTTCAGAGAAGCTAAATTACTTCCTTTAGGATTCACAAGTGAAAAAATAGTGGGCCCAGGAAAGGAGTCAATTTCTGGCTGGAGTTTCTATTCTACCTCACTGCATGTATATAATACAAACATTATATTCTGCCTCGTATTGCACCTTAGCTTGCTCTCATTTGTTTCTTATTCTATGTTGTGGTGGGGCAAAAAGATTAAAGGACAAAAGAAGAGGAATGAGAACTTGGATCTTGGAGTGGAATAAACTTCCAACACTGGTTCAGGAAAGAGGTCCCTTAACTCTGGTGGGCCTTGCTTGTCAGCCCTGTTTCCCAGCCTCAGGGCACGGCCTCTTGAGGTGACCTGCAGAAGTTGAGGGATGATGGGAGGGAAACGGGCCAGAGGGCAGAGAGATCACACTCCAGCCAGTCCCAAGACAAGAAGTGAAATTAAACCTTCTAAGTCTAAGGGTCTGCCTTTTTACAGGTCACTGGGCCCAGGGCAATTGCCACAAAGAAAATAAGATTCCCATCAGGCACAACTTAAGTATTTTTAATTAAAAAGAAAGAAAGAAAGAAAGAAAATGCAGTAAAAGTAAAAGGTGTGTGCATGTGGGGGTGCAGAATCCAGTTTGTAATTTGACATATTCTTGTATTATATTTTCAGTTTAATGTTTGATTGAGTATATTAAAGTGTTGCTATCATATTTAGTGTCCTTCAGTTTTTGAAAATAGTTTAAAAACTATCAAGATTTTTGTGAGACAATTGAAGCAAACAGTTTGGAATGGTTTTCTGATTTATTACTTTTGAGGAAATACATTAAAATCAGGCAGGCATTACCCTACAAGGGAAAATATATATATATAATTGGAGCATAGAAAGGATAATTTTTTGTTTGCCCAGGCTTTATTGCAATAATTAGATTTATCATAATCAATAAAATGTGTGAGCCAAGTTTATTGAAGTGTCAATTTCCCATTGCATAATTTCCTCTGGGAATCTTAATTTTTGATTCCAAAAAAAGTGGAAGATTTGTCATATAGATGCCAATGAATATATGAGGTTAAAGAAAATACAAGAGTTCTTACAGAAATCAAAGCAGGGCTTAGAAAAATTCCCTTTCCACTCCTTTTCATATCCCTTGTCTGACCATTAACTTTCCAGGAGAATGAGATCTTGAAATGGTTAAGATACAGACATTTCTTCTGAGATTACAGAAAGATAGATGGAACAGTAAGACTTGGTGATTTTACTTAATTGTCTCTAACAATCAAGAGCACTCAGGAGTAAGAAATATTATGGCTAGACTACAAATGTATGATAAAAGGAAGTGAGTCCATAAGTTTGACCATAGGTATATATATACAACAGAATTTGGAATGGAACGCAAGTCCTCACAGACTTAAAAATGAGCCATTAAACCCAATTAACAAAGATGAAGGCATTTATCCATTCGTCTCTGTGTCCAAGATCTTTGCAATGTGAACATGTAGCTCAAAATCTCATCAAGACAGAAGTCTCTTTCCTTCCTTGAGTCTCAGTTTGGCCTTGTGACATGTATAGACCAAAATAATTCAGTATAAGTGACAGCATGCCAAATTCAAACCTAGTTCTCAAGAGACCTTGTTCATTTTCACACCTTTTGGTGTGACCCTGCCCAGTTGTTATTAAATAAGCCCAATCTAGGAGATTGGAAGAATCCAGAGAGACCACACTGAACAGAGGTGAATTTTCCAAGCTGAGGCCTTCCTTGACCAGTCAGTTCCCAGCTAACCAAGCAGGTGGCCAAAGACAAATAAGTAAAATCAGTCAAGACAAGATCTATCCAGGTGGCTTATGGACCTGTCGTCAAGAATAAATACTCATAGTTTAGTATACTGAAACAGCTGAATTGTGTATTCAGGAACTAACATTAGAACTTATTTCTGTATTCTAGATACGAAGAATGATTAACATCATAGTCTCTGTTTATTGAACATTAGGTGGAAGGCACTGAGCTAAATGAGTTTCCTACTTTATGCTGATTACTACCTTTTTGTGAGCACATTTGGTGAACTAAGGGAGTGTTATGAGTTGAACTGCTGGTATGTTGAAATTCTGAATGTGACCTATTTGAAAATAAATATAAGTATCTGAAAGTTTACAGAGGTAAGCAAGTTAAAGTGAAGACATTAAGACAGAGCCTGATAAATATGACTGGTGTCCTCAGAGTAAGGGAAATTTGGAAACAGAGATACATACTCATTGAACAAAGGCTATGTGAATGCACACAGGGAGAATATAAACAGGTGACCCGAGTGATATGGCCACAAGCCTAAAAATGATCAAGATTCAAAGCAAATGCCAGAAGTTAGCCACCACCAAGAGAACAGTTTTGCCAGCATCTCGATTTTGGATTTCCGGCCATCAGAATTTTAATACAACATGCTTCTGTTATTTTAAGCCACCCAATTTTTGGTATTTTTTTTTTTTAATGACAGCCCTAGGAAACAAATACAGGGGTGATGTGGGGATGGATAATTAAAATTTTAAAGGAATTTCTAATGTCCAGGAACTTTGGGGTTATGTGATTAACATAATTGATTTCAATTTGCAAGATAAATTATCTGATTATCACCAAGTAGATAATTTTTTATGCATAACTCTTATCAGATTAATTAATATAAATGCACAGACCTGATCTCGAACGATTGTCAGTGCTTATATATAACATATATTTTTAAATCATCTGATTTCATTTGAACTACCATAGGGTTTTGTTTGTTTGTTCTTAAGTAAGGTATAGATTTGAGAAAAAAACTAAGGAACTGCTAGACCAAAGACCATTTGGCTGGGTGAGAAATGACATAAAATATAACATGTAGTAAAATGGAAGTGTGAGATTTCAGCATGAGACTAAGTCAGTCTTCATAGATCTGGGAAAGGCAGTAAATTTATAACTATGATAGTGAAGAGCAAAGCTTACATGGTGTTTGCAGTTTTCAGAGGTGGCTGGATATTTCTTGTCCAAGGGGCAATGCATTGATATCAACACATATTCTCTTCCTCCCAGACAGAGGAAGTCAGCCACAGTGACCTTAAACGTACAAAGAAAGATCTCACCTCAAGCTGGACTTCCGGCCACTAGAATTTTGAGACAACATGCTTTTGATGTTTTAAGCCACCCAATTTTTGCTATTTTTTTAATGGCAGCCTTAGGAAACAAACACAGGGATGATGTGGGGATGGATAATTCAAATTTTAAAGGAATATTTTCCTCAAATAACGTCCTGGTTGCATCCCACAGAGAATCTTCTTCTCAAATATGACCTTATTAGAAGGAAGTTTCATTCCTATCCCATCATTTTCTGTATGTTTCACAAACATATCCATGCACACACAAAGTTACGTAAGGTATACACACACACACACACACACACACACAGGAATTTTGTTTTGTCCACTGCTATATCTTTTGAAGGCTTAAAGCAGAGCCTGAAACTTAGTAAGTTTTCAGTAAATACTTGTTGAATGAATGAATCCAGGAAGGACTAGATACCTATTTCTGCCTGGTTATTCTCCTTCTTCTCCAAGAATTCTTAAAACAAGAATTTTCTGATACTGTGATAGTGGATTATGCATAGAATAGTGTGTGTGTGTGTGTGTGTGTGTGTGTGTGTGTGTGGTGTTTGGACCCACATTATTTTAGGGAAAATTCCATAGCTTGAACCAGATTTTCATAGGGAGCAACAGGACCAGAATATTCTTGGTCCAATATGATGTTTTCTAAGACCCCTTAGCCATCCTTGCTGTGCCTCTGATGATTTGTCTGCCAGAATGTCAGGTTGAGAAATGTGGTTGACTTTCAGGAATGCTAAGCTTTGAGGGTATTTTTGCATGTATGGAAAACATTTGCAAAATGAAATTTCACAGTGTAGTAGTCACTGGGGCTAATGGGGAGGGAGAGTCTTAAGATTTGATGATGGGGCCATGGTGATATTTTCCTGGGACTTTGGACTCCTGTCTTTAAGAGCCACGGGCACTTTTTCCCACACAGGCCCTTCCTGTCCTCAGGTCAGTACATTGAAGTAGCATCAGAATTGGAAAATATAGTAAGATGATCTAATTTAACCAAACACCCTCTTCTTTAAGATGAGGGAATTGATGGAGAATATTTATAAGGGGTTCTTATGTTCATGAGGAAGTTGTTTTATTTTAGGTCTGTTGGTATACTTGTGTATGTGTGCATGTGAGTGATATGAAGTAAGAGGTACTGATAGATTTTAAAGATATAAAACAAAATCATGTTTGAAGACACAAATTGGTTGTCAACCTACTTTATATACAAACAGAGATATGAAAAATTGTGGCATATATATAATAAGAATTGTAATGCAAAAAAGCAAAGTACATGTATAAAGACATAAATTAGTATGAACATACTTTATATAAAAAGATATGATAAATTGTGCTCTATATGTGTAATAAGAATTGTAATGCACTCTGCTGTCATGTATTTAAAAAAATAAAATCAATTAAATAAAAAAAATCCAAGTCTTCTGAGAATTGCTTAGTCCATTCTAAATTTGGTCATATCAGGTCATATCTTATCTAGAATGCCAAGTGTTGACTATTGGGCCCAACCTCTTACTTTGGCAATCACACAAATGGACATAACCAACAATTGCCTTGGTTATGACCAACGAGACCCAAGTTGTTAATATCATGATACTACTGAGAAAGATTTAGCCTGTGTGTTGCTCGTTCACAGAAGATACTAGGTTGTAGCAGTTCCAATTTCCATGTATTGTCATTGAGATAAAATATGTTGCATTCTAATTCTGTTTCCCAATTTCTCTTCCAAAGGAACAGGATCCATTGCTAGTAAATCTATTCTATTCTTCAACCTAAAAGAGAAAAAATCTTAATGTTTTTCTTTCTTCTCTACCATCAAATTATAAGTAACATTTCTGTAATGTTGATCCTAGTGAGCATCAGCAAGTATTAGATATAAAACTGAACAACATCAAGTACATTCAGATCACTGTCTCAGAACACTCATACATGCATTATAGCATGTTGAACATTTCTTTTTAAAGAGCAGAAACATAGCTGACATATTCTACTTACAGATTTTTTTTTTTTAGTTCTGTACTTAAAAGATAGCTCCATGAAAATGTGGGTTGATGGAATTTAGGATGTTATTGAAGCTTGTGTTTAAAATTTATGAGCTTTTGAGGACCACCAATCCAGACTTAATTTAAAAGACATCTTAAATTTAATATTTTGTGCAGAAAGCAATTTTAACACGGCCAAGAACTGTAAACAAAGAAATTACCACTCTAACAATAACGAATCTTTTGATTTTTTTTCCATGTGGAGGACTCAAAGTATGCATAACTTTTCCCAGACTGTACTCATATTTTCATTAGAAAACCTAATGGAGTAAGAGGTGATTGACAATGGGGATCTCAAGCTAGTCTCATTGAGTGCTCAGTCTTCTCAAGTAGAGGCAGAGGGTGGTTTTTCCTTCCATTGCTCCTCTCTCTTTCTCAGGACTCAAGGATCTAATACTGGTACAAGCCCAGTGTTGTGCTGGATGCTGTCAATGAGAGAGAGATTCTTCACTGACATCCATGAAAGGTCCATTAGGTGCAGGTTCGGGTGCAGGCAACAGGCATCACTCAGGGATTTGCTGGAGCAGAGGTAATAGGTCTATGGACGCCACCTCAGCTCTCCCAGAGATTCTGAACTTTTGAACAATATTTTCTCATTGATGTCTTATTTTAGGGTGTATGCAACATTTCTAAATACACATGTATATAACACATATCTAGGAATGAATCTAATTGAATAAAATGTAATTATGTTTTCACAACTGGCAAAAAACAAAATACCCAAGAACAGTCCTTCCTGATAGATATTCAAAAGGAATTGTCTCCTGAGCCCTCAAGAAAAAAAAATAAAATGTTCTATTCCAGCAATGATATCCTCTCATATAGATTCTCATAATTCCAAGTTACGGTTCTTATATCAACTTGTCAGAAATTTAGAACCTCAGACCTCATCTCATCCCTACTAAGCCAAAATCAGCACTTTAACAAGATCCCTCAGGAATTCATACACATTAAAGTTTGAGATATCCTTGACCAGAGCGTCCTTAAATCAGACACACTTCTGGAAGGAATATGCTAATGGATCCTTGACAAAATCCACTTTCTTTCTGAATTTTGTTAGTGTGACTAATCCAGAGATAGATGTCAGAGATTATTTATTTATGTAAATAATCTACACGTTCTTCAGTTTCCACAAATGTAGTTTCTCAAGTAAGAGCTGATCTACTAAAAAATGATGGTATTCCAGTCTAAAAGCCTGTACTGTGCTTATATTTTTTGGGTCCTGTACACAGTGAGAAGCTGGACAGTGACTTGAGTGTGTGCAGAAGACCTGCCAGTCACTAGCACAGAGGTACACAGGGCCAAGATTCTTCTTAGAAAAGTGTTTTTCAAATTCTGGGTGGAAAACCATGGATGGTTCATAAAATTAATATAGAGGGTCAAAACCAGCATGGAAAAATAAATTGGAATAGCCAAGAACTGAAAGAAATGGAGTGGAATAAAAAACACAAGAGCAGCACTCATCTCAAGGGAAAGTGGTGTTGTTTTATTAAACATAATATTCCAATTATACATGTATATACGTTGTATACTGAGGCTCAAAGTAAAAGGCAATATTTTTTTTTGTATTGGCTACCAGTAAAAAGCTTAAAAATCACTGTGGTAGAATATACTTTTGAATATCCTTTTTTTTTTTTTTTTTTTTTGGTACCAGGGATTCAACCTAGGAGCACCTAACCACTAAACCACATTCCCAGATCCTCTTTCCCACTTTTTAAATTTTGAGACAGGGTCTCACTGAGTTGTTGGAGACTTGCTAAGTTATTGAAGGTGGCTTTGAACTTGCAATCCTCCTGCCTCAGACTCGCTATCTTCTGGGTAAATACACTCTTACAGAGACACACAGAAGGGAGTTTCACTCAATGGAAAAAAGTCTTATTCTCCAATAGTCATGGACTCTGTTTTATTTTTAAATTTTGAAATTAAAATCTATAACATTTTGTGTTATGATTTTTTTTACACTATCACTAATATTCACAGTTTATACAAGGATCACAAAAGGAAATCCACTATTAGCACAATGTTTCCTTAGATACATGGGTGCCTATTGTCATTTTTGGAAATATAAAGTTTGGAGTATGAAATGGAATTTTGTAAATGTGATTCCTGAATTGCAAAAGACATCATTATTTGGACAGTCTTTTGACAAAAGTATCATGTCTGATTTTTAAGGAGAAAGACAAACTTAAATTTCACTTTATAGAACTCATTGAATATGAAATCTCTAACAAATCAATGTTTTATTAATTCAGTGTAAAAACACTGGAAACATGCTTTACAACCAAGTCCACACAAGGTAATATAATGCAAGAGGTATTTAGATTTTTTTCAAGTAGAAATTTGTCTAGAACAGTACAGAGATTTCCCCTTTTCCACAATGAAATTCAGTCTCATTACAATAAAAGGAAATCATTTATATCTACAACTTTAAATTAATGTATCAAACGTCCTGACACATTCAATTTATTTAGATTTTCACTTTGTTCTCTATGTATGTATGTATGTATCTATTTATTTATTTTTGTACCAGGGATTAGACTCAGGGGTGTATAACCACTTAGCCACATCCCTGGTCATTTTTATTATTTTTCATTTTGAGACAGAATCTCACTAAGTTGCTTAGGGCCTCACCAACTTGCTGAGGCTGGCCTTGAACTTGTGATTTTCCTGCCTCAGCCTCCAGAGCTACTGAGATTACAGGCATGAGCCACCAAATCTGTTCTCTTTAGAAGAACAATTTAACACAAGTGTTTATGGGCTGAGAATCAGTAGGGTGTCATGTGTGTAACTCAGAGCTTGTGCATAAAAAGTCACTTGTCAAAATAAGGTTATAATATATCAGAATCATTCTGTTTGTTGTAGCTTAAAGAAAGACCAGAAGCTTTAGTATTGGAAGAGTCAGATTTCTTTCCTTTTCTAGAAGTTCAATGCTTTCTTTTTGGTAAACTTTTTATATATATATATATATATATATATATTTTTTTTTTGTGTGTGTGTGTGTGTTTTACATATGTCTCTATACATTATTCCTAAAATGATTTATAAAATGATCTGTTCATAAAGATAAAAATCAGTAAAGATGATTCCATGCTTGATTTTTTTTGATAGTTAACAACATAGGAACTATTTTGAGAAGATAGGTAGATAACATATAGTAAAGATATTTTTGTATTCTATGTATCAAACTAAAAGTGAAATTTCTATAAAGATGCATATGAATAGCATTAAAATGGTTTCATTCAGATTGGCTGGTTAAACTAAAAGCTACCAGAAGTTTTCCTTATTTTATATGGCCTGAACACTCTGGCTGAACTGTGAACAACACAAAAATATAACTAGTTTAGAGGTAGAACATTGAAACAATCTGATTGGGCTTTGCACCATAGGGAAACTCCTAAGACAGCTAAAGTATAGTAGCACGCTCCAAAGTAGAGTAGATCTTCTGATTATCTGGCCACTGTTTAAAATGAGTTAAGCCACTTAATAAAAAAGCATGATTCAAAATGTTAGTATTTAGGCAAAGACCATACAAACACTTCTGTTCCTTGGCAAGTCAAGAACAGTTATGTAGTACACAACTCTGTGAAGTCATAGGCCTAAAATAGCAAGCTGTAATGCTTTCTGGGGTTGATTTGCAAATAAATTATATTTACCATATTAGAAGAAAGATTGCCTTTCTGATTAGAAGTGAAAGGAGTGTTATGCAATAAGTATGAAGAGGTGACTCTTGAAGATGAATGCCAGTTGTTTCTTAATATGGTGTGTGTTTGTGTGTGTGTGTGTGTGTGTGTTTTACAAGGGACCAGAATTTTCTGGGTTTCCCCTAAAGAGCAGTTTAATTTGTTAAGTGTCTAAGTTAAACTGGGATGCCTGTACTTTGTGGAGCTCTGGAGACATAATTGTGCCTGGGCTACGATAGGTAATTTTCAGGTTTAATTCTCCTTTGAGCGTTGGATGCATTGGTGATTGTAATTGCTGCTCACTACTAAAAGGTTGAAAAGTCCTGATGAACAATTCATTCATTGTCTTGTTCACATCTGGGTTAATGTTTCTGCTTAGAGAACTCTGTACCACTCTGTTCTTTGCTTCTTGCCACAAGATCGCGATGCCAATTTCCCTCTGTTTACTTGGAAGTCTTGAGGCTGATGTATCGGTGCTAGCCACAAATTAATGGAATTCTTTCCAGCTGCAATGTTTGTGGATAGTCAGACAATAAGCCAAAAAATGCTGACCTGCTTTGGCTGTTTTGCTCTTAATTATGTGCCATTCTCAGTGATGATGTAAACACAATTACTAGTTGAAATGACCATGACCATAACATTGAAGATATTGCAAAGAATAGATGAAACAGTTATGGAAAGCAGCAGGTTAAAACAACAACAACAACAACAACAGTTCTTTGCATCTGAAGCCAGAGGGGATATCGTTTGAAAACAGAGAGCGTTTACAAAAGGAAAATACCAGTGTTCACATGAAACACAGTGGTATAGAGGTCAAGATCTGAAGTCAGGGATCCAGTTTCCTGCTTGGGTTTTATGTCCAGTCTTTGTTCTCAAAGTCAACTTTGCTATGAGATGACCATTAGAAAAGAACACTGGATGGAGGTGATGCTGGGGTAAGTTTCCAGGGTCTGTCTTGAAATGAAGGTGGAGTCTAATGCCAGATCGCCTGGTTAATCTAAGAACAGAACAGCTGATGAATTCCACCATTTTATTCTGGATAAAAAAGTCCTATATTATATAACAATTAGGGCCCTCTGGGCATCATGACATTTTGTCAAAAGAACAAGAAGACCCATATGCTGATGGGATAGACTCTGGAATGGTTACTATCATCTCTTGCATCTTAAAATCCTCATTGACTCACTGTATGCCTTGTATCTAATTGACAGTCATAACATATTTGTCAAATTGAGTTGATTTTAAAATTAATTTGATTATCAATTCAGTTTCATTGAATCAGCCCAAACATTTTATACTCTTCGAAAAGTCCAATTCAAACTATGACACTTTAACTCTAAAATAGTGGTCTTATACCTGGTCTGTGCTTTAGAATTTCCTGAGAAGATGTATTTTAAATTAAATTACATTTGACCTGAATCTACCTTCATACAACCTAACTGAATCTGTCATACAACCTAACTTAGCATGCAAACAAGTTACAACCTAACTTAAGGGCACATTCTTGTAAGAAATAGCAGAATCTTCGCCAATTATAGCATCTGAACTGGAACCAATCATGAGCTGCCATCTGACCAGATAATACCCACATAGTACAAATGCTTCATCAAATGCAAATGCCAAGCTGTAACCAATCATGCTGTTTATTTCCGTTTTCTATCTAAATACTGCCCCCCACATTGCTGAGAGGAGCTCACTGAACGTATACTGATTAAAAGAGTGTTGCCTGCCATGAATCGTTCTTTGCTCAAATAAACTCTTCTCAATTCACTTTGTTAAAGAATTTTTTTTTAATATGTGTGAAATACTCATTCCAGGATCCCACTCCCAGAAATTCAAGTACAATTATTTTGAAAGGAGGTGTGTGTCTTTTGTTAGCTTTTCTGATGATCTTAATGTTAAGCAAAGATTGAAAACTACTCCTAAAAAAGGAGTCCAAAACAACTAAAATTGAGGCATAATGAAAAGACTATTTAAAGGAAGAACTATCTTTTTTTGTGAGTGTATGTTTGTCAATACAGTTATTTATTTTATTTTAGCCACTTTGGTACATCCTGAATCAAAAATCATGTATCAATAAATAGCATAAGGTCTGGGTACATTTATGCCAGGACAAGTATTCTTTCTGCAAAAATTTAATTTGAAATTTTTACTGAGAGGCTTCAAATGCAAGATATGATGATATGCATATTTCAGAATGACAAACAGCATAGAGCATATCTATGTTTCTCTAAATTTACCAGTTTTACCAAAGTGTATATCTGTTAATGGGGAGGAAGAATTGGACAAAAGAAGTACTTTTTTTTTTCCCAGTGGCTACATTGAAGGAAATGCAAGGAAGAGATAATACACATGCATGAAATAATAGGATAAATAAAAAATAAAATATCATAGAATAAAATTGAACCTGAGCTCAAATTGACAGTATAAGTGACCTCAAGTTTACCCTTCAGCTGGTGTTTTTTCCAATCATGTTATTGATTGAAAAGCATAATTCAAATGTTGAGTCTATGAAAAACTGGAAGTTTGGAAAGCTTCAATTTATTATCTATTATTCACAGGAGAAAATAACCACCATATAATAGCTCTAGTATTTAGAATTTATAGCACACACAAGCATGGATGAGCGAAATAGTTGCTGCTGGAAAAATGTAACAATTCTGAAATTCGATGATGCGGGGCAATCTGGTTTTGTCTAAAATAATTGCCAGGCAGAAATTCTCCTCTCCAGCCTGAATTTGATGAAATCACATGGTTGTAAATCAAGTCCAGAAATGGAAATCAGTAAATGGACCACATCCTTCCCTATGGTCTTGAAAATTTCTATCCTGCCTTTTTCTGGAAGAAATGTCTTGATTATAAGTGACCTCTCATTTCCAACTATACAACTTTACTCAAATCAATATTCTTTTTAGTTTCAACCTAAACATTTTAGAGCTCAAAGATTTAATTAGTACTGTACAAATGTGGGCACTTTGCAAGTGTTTCCTCAATAGTTTAAATCTAAGATCTTTTTTCTTTCACTTAACAAAATATACCTTTCTTTCACTGGTGCCTTCTCAATTAAGAAAATATATTGATCATTGACTTTGATAGTGATAATTTCATAAATGTATTAAATTCTCACCTGCTCCCTTATTCCCATGGAAAGTTTTTGAATAATGATGAAAATGTGGGCGGTCCTCCTTTCTACAGAATATCTTTAAATGTTCATTATCTCTATAAAATTCGCTACCAGAAACACACACCATTCTGATTGTCCTTTCTCTTCTTGGCAAATTCCTGCACATCCTTAAGGATTTAGATTTAATAGAATCTGCTCTGTAAAGTTTCCCTTTCACCCACTCTTAACAGAATTAGCTTCTTCATACTTGGTATACTGCAAACTACTATAAAACCAATTATATTTATTTTAATTATTAGTTATGTGTCAACTGGAAACCTTAATTTCCCTGTATTATTTATAATCAAACCACGATTTAAAGTTTTTATTAGCACATTTTTAAAATTTTAATTTGTTTTATGTAGCCTCTGATGATTACGGACAAAATAGAAGCTAAACATAAAAATATCAACTAATAAGAAAAATATCATCCATAATCCTACCATTCAGAGTAAACTACATTTGACTCTCTGAATCTATGAGTTTCCCATTTGCAGATTTTACCAACTGTGGATCTAAAATATTTGAGAAAAAAATTGCAACTAGGGTTTGGGGATGTAACTTAGTAGTAGAATACTTACCTACTATATGGGAAGCTCTGAGTTCCATTCTTAGCACCAGAAAGAAAAATTGCTTCTGTATTGAATGTGTGTACTTTCTCCTACAATTATTTCCTAAACAAAACAGCACAGCAATGCTTTACATGACATTTACATTGTACTAAGTACTCTAAGTAAACTAGATGTGATTTGATGTATATGAGAAGATACATACAAGTTATATGTGAATACAGTACCTTTTCATATAAAAATCCTGAGCACCTGCAGATTTTGGAATCTCCAGCAGGAGAAGAGGCCGGAACCCATGCCCAATGGATACTGTGAGACAACTGTACAAGTAATGCTTGAAGTATTTCCTTCTTGAAATCCATCCTGTTCTATTGAGTTTAAACTGTTTTCAGATATTTCCTCTTCTCAACAATATCTGATTGCTAGTCTTATATGTACACTTGAGCCTACTTAATTTTTTTTCAGCTAAATATTGAGGTGAAAAATTGTTGAAGCAAATACTATGATTTTTTGGGGGGTGCGTACAAGGGATTGAAGTCAGGGGTACTCAGGCCCTGAGCCACATTCCCAGCCATATTTTGTATTTTATTTAGAGGCAGGGTCTCACCAAGTTGCTTAGCGCCTCTCTTTTGCTGAGACTGGCTTTGAACTCGTGATCTTCCTGCCTCAGCCTCTTGAGCCGCTGGGAATACAGGCATGCCTCAGCCTCCTGAATGATTTTTTAATTACCATTCTGATTTATATTCCAAATTGACATCCAGAAAAAACTTGTTCCAATTACTTGTATGAAAGTTCCCATATGCTATGAAGATATAGTTTATGTTTCCGTATTACTTGAAGGACAGAAAACACTTTTTATTCCCTTTTCACTTTCAATTCCTGTAGCACTGTCTAGCACAGTAGGTTCTCACTGCTTAGCAGGAAAAAAAAAATGGATGAATGGAAAATGGTATAGAAGAAAAGGTGCATTTATTTTCACTGACTAAGCAATGTAACTGATCTCAACTTTTCAAACCAGGTATTACCTAGAAAGTACATTGAATTGCTATCTCCATTTCCTCACATCCTTTTAATATTCTTCCTTCAATTTGGGACTCAGGTCTGGCTTTGTTCAACGTCCTAGAGATGAAAGTGACAATTTGCTATTTATAGCCTGTGCTGAGGTGTATTCACTTACCTTCTTATGTCTTTGCCATCATCAAGAAGAGTCACAGGCAGCTGGGAGTGGTGGTGCATGCCTGTAATCCCAGAAGCTCTGGAAGATAAGGCAGGAGGATCAAGAGTTCAAAGCCAGCCTCAACAACTTAGTGAGACCCTATGCAACTCAGTGAGACCCTGTTTCTAAATAAAATATGTATTTTAAAAAGGCGGAGGGCGGGAGGGAGGGGGCTGAGGATGTGGCTCAGTTGTTAAGCATCCCTGAGTTCAATCCCCAGTACCCCAAAAAAAAAAAAAAAAAAAAGAGTCACAGCTGCCTCTTAGCCTGAGATGCTGACTTAATTAAAATGACACAGGAAAATATTTGAGCAAGCTGTGTGTGCAGCTTCCAGATAAATCATCTCAGCTGATTCTCCCATGAAGCAGAATCTTCCTGTATACTACAAGCAAAGAACATTTATACCCCAACTAAGCCCATCCTAGATTACCCAAGCCCCAGATGATCTGCAATCATGTGTGAGCTCTCATAGATTATTGTTGCTTAAGCTCCTGAGTGTTGCAGTGGTTTGTTATACAGTATTATTGTTGTTTTCCTGATGAATCACTCCTATGACTATAGACTGGTCTCAAATTTGTTTTACTTCCAAGTTACCCAACTATAAAGAAATGAGCAAACTTCAGTGGTCACCTTTTCTTCTCTCTTTTGGACTCCAGGGCTCATGACATCATCTGGAGGTCAAGGACACATGAATTGCCCAGTAGAAAAAAACAGATTTTGGAAAGATCCTGGTTCAGGTGTGCCTTTGCCCATTGCGGTTGGTTAGTTCTGTAATGCTTAACAGTTCACTTCATAAGTCTGAATTTAAGTTTTCCCCCTTTTTCTTTTTTCAAGCAAAGATAACAAGAGTCCTCTCTCGTGGGGACTATAGTGAAACTCAAAATATATGACATACAAAAAACATTCTTGGATACTAGTCTATTTATCTAAATATGCTTTCTGTAAAATTTAGTATTGAGCAATGCATATTTAATACAGATACACATTTGCATGCATTAAATTATCACTTTTCCTTTTAAAAATAATTCCCATGACTCACATCTAAAGACCTTTGTTTGGTTTCATCCTAGAATATTCATCTCCTAAAATATTGGTCAAGTATTGGTTGTCCATAACTTATCTGCCTTTGGTAAACAAGCCTAAAGAGTAAACAATAAGCTATTGTGATTCTTGCCTTTATACAGCTGAGAAGTGTTCATTGCCGTGTTCAGAAGTCCTTTTATAGGTTGTATGTTCTTAAGGTGTTCAAACTTAAATGTCATAAGAGATGTCTGCCAAAAAATTTAAAATCTCATCTTTCATAAAATTATGCAATTTAAAAATGATTAGAAATGTGAAAGTAATTCATGTATTCTAAGACCAACTGGGGTAGAAAAAGCTACAAAAACATGGCTTAAAAAGAATAGAATATACACAAAAATTAAAAGCTGTTGATCTTTAGATAAATTGGCGTTCAGGAAGGTGATATTGAGGAAAACCATTGTAGGACCAGTATGACAGTGCTCTGGGTTTCAGGATTTTATAGCTTGTGGGCAATTCACCATAGAGCATGAGAGAGACCTGTGGTAGGGGACTGGGAGATGTTCTGAAAGGAATTGAAAGAGATTGGGTTGGAGCAGCACAGGAAGTGAGGTTAAAGAGTCAGGTTAAGGCTGGGCGCAATGGCACGTGCTTGTAATCCAGTGGTTTAGGAGGCTGAGGCAGGAGGATCCTGAGTTCAAAACCAGCCTCAGCAAAAATGAGACTCTAAGTAACTCAGTGAGACCTTTTCTCTAAATAAAATAAAAAATGGGGCTGGGTTGTGGCTCAGTGGTCAAGTGATCCTGAGTTCAATCCTTCATACAAAAAAAAAAAAAAGAAAGAAAGAAAAGAAAAAGACAAAAGAAAGAAAGAAAAAGAAAAGAAAAGAAAGAGGTCAGGTTAAGGAATTGAAATTTATCTGGAGGTTACAAGGGACAGGGGGAGGGGGCCCAGGGTCAGGGGGACAAATGGTCAAGAGCATGCTGGCAATGGCATGAAGAACAGACTGCAAAAGCCAGCCCTCAGGGAAGAAGTCTGTGCAAGCTTTAGTAATCCATTGTGTAGCAGGTGCTCTGATGAAGGAAGCTGTCCAAAGGAATCCATTCAGGCTTAAATGGGACCTCCACTGATGGCCTAAGAAACCTTTCAAGAATGAGGATGTCTTGTGACCAGGACATCAGCTACTGCATGAAGCCGGGTCCCATCCCCCGCAAAATGAAACAGCCAGAGGGATCTAGATTGGGATGATCATTGTCCTCTGTCAGGGTCACAGAGGAGTCTGGAACCAGGAAGAGGAATACTGCTCAATGTGATCATGGGAAAGGCCTGGGTTTGGATAAGTTGCTTGAGATGTCCCAGGGTTCACAACAGCTTCACTGGAGATGAATTCCATTGGTTCTTCTTGACTTGAGATGGGAGAAGAGTTGCAGTCTTCAAAGTCTCAGGCTGGGAAGACAAGCAGAAGAGCAATGTGATTTGCTCTTCCTCATTCCTTGGTAAGAATCTGAGTCAGTGGGATTGGTCTGTCCTTCTGACAGCATGTTGGGTTGGGTTTAGAGATGTTTTGTGCTGTGATCAAGAGCTACCCATACCAATGATTATTAATGAATATCATTTGTTGTAAAACTTCTCTTGTAAAATTGGAAAATGTTATTTCTATTCTTTACATTGATTTTTAAGTCTTTTATATTTCCTTCACTGAGATACAACTCAGAGCTTTAATGGTAGACCACATTTTCCAAAACTGTGATATAAACTCTGGCTTTTGCAGGCAACTGAATGGTACTGAATCCAGTGATTTTTATCCAGCTCTGAACTTCATGATACAGTATTACATTCAACAAATTATTCTTTGGATTTGAATAAGCAGAATCGTAAGTGTTGTTTAAAATAATCACAAATTTAAATGAAAAGATATGATCTGATCTCCGTATTGATATGCAACCAATTTAATTATATTTTTCCCCAAATGTTATAATTTCAATGAGTTTAAACACATGACACTTAAACTACTAGGCATTTTTACAATTAAAATTGTTTTAATTGTAAAATCAATTAAAATTACAAAATTACTTAAAATTAATTAAAACTTAATGTTGCAGACATAAGGAATTCAAACAAATTTATATTAACATATCTGACTTATGGGAAACTGTCTTGGAGGTTTAAGTTCCACAGTGGCATGAAGAATATACTATTAGTACACAGAAGATTATGCAGCTGATAAATAATAGGTTAAGCCATGCCCAGTTAATAGTCTCTTAATTCTCCCTCTTCTTTCTGCAAACAAGTTTTTAGAAAACATACCATATTATCTCTGGTCACAGTTTGCTCATTCAAAAAATAAAATGACAGCACCGTGGCATTCAGAGGGCTAATTACATATCTATGAAGTCATTAAAGCAACCATCAGAACTACTTAATAACATGAAATATAGTTTAATTGCTTTTATTTTATTGCTAACACTGTGGAATTTTTAATTTGCCTGCAAAGATTTCCAAAGCAATGGATAGATTCCATAATTGTGATAAATGGAAATGAGGACTGTTTTGTTTAATTTATACCAGAAACTTGTTCTCAGGCCAAATGAGGCCTTGATTTGCTAGAATTCACTGAGCACCCATATTATGATATTCTTCTAGGTATTTCTAGAGGTTTAACAAATCAAGGCAAAAATACATGAGAATCAGTCAAATATTTAAATTACTGATGGGCACACTGATATCCAGTAGTATCTCTTTTCTCCCACTTCCCCTCAGTTGTTTGTTCTTAGTACTGTTTTGCTGATCTTCATATTTTGAATCTTATGTTGAAAAACATTTATCCTCAAAGTAAAGCAATTTATATAATTTACAATGTGTGTGTGGGGAAGATAAGAGGAAATTTGGAGTAGATGGAGAAAAATGCAATGTAATCCTTTTTGAGGAAATAATGAACCAAGTGGTCATTCAATATGATGAAGTTCAGGTCAAAGTTAGGATTTCAAGGGAAAAATAAAAAAAAGTGTATGTGTGGGGGCTTTTGAAGGTTTTGCGATGGTGGTGGGCAAAACTACCTTGTTAGAAGACAAAATAGAGTATAACTTGAAAGAACAGAGAAAAATTCTTCTAATAGAGAGCTTTAATGTCCAAATGATGCAGTTAATAAAGTGTTTTCTGACATCTGTGGAAGTTCTCAAAAAGAAACAATGACAGAGTGTGAGAAACTAGTTTTAAATAAACTTCTAGACATCTGGAACACCAAACATTTAGTAGACAGAAAAAATGGCAAATGTTTGTTTTTAGTGGAATTCAAGTGAATGGAGTGGATGGAAATGACTTAGGAAGTGAGTTAATCCAAAACAACTTGAGAGACCTGACTGGGAGATGGTGACATGGAAATCCATACCACCCAACCCAATTTGCTTGCAAACCAGAATATGGCTGAGGAATTAGCAGGAGTAAAGGCATAAAGAATAGGGCTGTTGGAAAATCAATTAAGGAAATACTCTTTACCCCCAAACAACTTCTATTTGCAATGAAGAAAAATTTCTTCTTATTCTTCATACTGGCAAGAGCTTAGAAGTTTATTCTCTAGAAATAGTGAACCTCCCAAAATCTAAGAGATTAAGGATGAAGAGCTCAGAGGGGAATGAGCTGGAAATATTGAATTTATTATAATAGGATTCAGTAAAAGTCTAAAAACCAGAAGGTGAAAAATAAATACTTATTCTCATGTACAGAAGTGCCCTTAGACATACCTTTGGAGGTTCTTTTTTCTTTTTTCTTTTTTTACTTTCTTCAGATCCTAGAAAAAAAGATCAACAGACTAATAAGATTGAGCTGCCCATATTTTCATATAATCTCCAATGTGTAAACTTCTCAAATATAAATAAAACTTCTAGACCACTATTGAGTGTATTACTGTTAAATGTAAATGGATAACCATGCAAAATCATCCATAGAAGGAAATCCTATTACAGGAAAGATATAGACCAAAGTAAACAGGAAAAAGAAGTCAGAGGAAAAACTATAATAGAGGGAAAAAAGACAAGTTTAAGAAAATTATTGTTAATTATTTCAAAAGGATGTATGAAAATGCTAAAACTATATGCACCTTAAAATTTTTGTTATAAAAAATGCAATAAGGAAAAAATAAAAAAAATCTTATAAATTGTGATTGGGATTAACAAAAATGAAAAACTCAATACAATATTGAAGAATAAACTTCAAAGAAATGCTCAGATTATAGAGAAAAAGAAAAGAAAAGAAGGGATGGGATAGAAGTTAAAAAGGGCTATCATTTTATTCCAGGTGACTTGATATGCAGCAAATACATGTTTGAGAAAATGAGAGCAGAAATGGTGAGGAGGATATTAAAACTAAATGATATAAGAAAGTTGGTCGGTACTAAAGACATAGAAATAGCTCACCAAGTATTCAATATAATGAGTGAAAAATATTAACATCAAGAAAACGTTATTCTTCTATTCTTAAGACAAATACTATTAAGACAGATACTATTTCTTCTATTTTTAAGACAAATAAGATGTACAACTTCCGAAAAAGGAGAAACAAGTTCATTAAAAAGAGTTAGGCATAGAGATAGTGGCATGGTATCAGACTCTGAAACTGAAAAGTAGAATATAATAAGGCCTTCACAATTGTGAGTGAAAATGGTTTCTAAACCAAAATTCTGTATCTAGCAAAACTATCATTCAAGTGGAAGGAAAGAACCCTGCTTCAAAATCTTCCTCTTTCCTTCTCCCTGAACTCAACCCTCAATCTCAAGAAACTACTGGAAAATATGTTTCAGTTGAATAAACAAATGAAACAGAGGAAGATTCAGATCCAGGGAATCAACACGTAAGGGATGCAAATAGAATTTATAAGATGAGGAAAAGGGAAATTTCCAGATGACAGGTGTTTTAGCCTACGGAGCCAACCACACAGAGTGGAACAGGCTATAGGAAGGGCTCCAGGAAAAATGTCTCTAAGACAAAAGCCACAGCTGCTAGTGATCAGAAAGGATTGCCCAAGTTGAATAGTTTTTTTCAGAGTGTATCATCAGAGCCAATAGACAAAATGAAAAGTCTTAGATTAAAGCAAATGTAAAAATTTCCTCTAGAAAACAAATACATGGACTGTTGGGCTCAAAGCTTCTTTGATAGCCTTATCAAACCTTAACTAAGATGATGCAGTGACCTAGGACATTCCAGTTGACCTCTATTCCCTTTTCAAGGTCAGACTTGCATCAGAGTCTCGTGGCTCAACTGACTTCTTCCCACTTTCCCATTTTTTTCCCCACACAACCATTTTCCTTAAAGTAATATTCTCATTTAATTCTATCTTGATTTCTGCTTATTGGAGGAGCCAGATGAACATATCTATCATCTGTCACAAATTCATTCTGGTGGTTAGAATTGTAATATTCAGATGTTAAATTTTCTCAATTATAATACACATAAAAATTCATCATAGTCACCAAATAAAGCAGGTACTATTATCATGTTCTTCATTTTACAGTGGACAAGTAAGATGAAGCAGGCACATTTTAACTAATTTCCTCTAGGTTGCTCAGTGGACTGAGCCCATGCCATCTGCCTGTAGAGTCGTTTCTTAAACATTGCAATAGGTTTCTCTTAAAAAAAAATGTATTTACATGAGGTCTTAGTGGTTAAAGTGCCAGATTTAGCAAATAGCTTTCAAATATTTTTATCTGATCTATTTTTTTTTTTTCTGGAGAGAGGGTGGAAATGAAGGTGTTGGTGCAATAAAACTTGTTCCTGAGTATGTAGAACGAACAGTTATTATTATTCACCAGGAGCTAACTAACAGTGAGAGAAAAGTACTAGGTAGCTGTAACTTAGTGCCCTACTCACAGCACAGTGGGCCAAAGGATGATTTCCAAAAGCATATGCCCACATCCTAATTCTTGGAACCTGAGAATGTTACCATATATGCCAAAATAATGGCCAAAAACATGATTAAATTACAGATTTTGAGAAGAGACACTTATCATGGATTTTCTTGATGGGCCCTAAATGCAGTCATATATGTTGTTTTTTAAATTTATTTATTGATTCTATTTTGTTATACATGATAGCAGAATGCATTTCAATTCATATTATACATATAAAGCACAATTTTTCATTTCTCTGGTGGTACACAAAGTAGATCCACAGCATTCGTGTCTTTATATACGCCCTTAGGGTAATGATGTCCATCTCACTCCACCATCTTTTTTACCCTCATGTTCCCTACTTTCCCCTTACTCCCCTTTGCCCTATCTAAAGTTTCTCCATTCCTCCCATGCTTTCCCTCAACCCCCATTATGGATCAGTATCCACATATCAAAGAAAACATTTGGCCTTTGGGTTTTTTGGGGATTGGCTAACTTCCCTTAGCATGATATTCTCCAACTCCATCCATTTACCTGCAAATGCCATGATTTCATTCTCTTTTAATGCTGAGTAATATTCCATTGTGTATATATACCAACCTAGATGCCCTTCCATAGATGAATGGACAAAGAAAATGTGGTATATATACAAAAACGGAATATTACTCAGCGTTAAAAGAGAATAAAACCATGGCATTTGCAGGTAAATGGATGGAGTTGGAGAATATCAGTCATGTATGTTTTTATAAGAGAGGACACATGGAGTTTCAAGTCAGACTCACAGAGAAGATGATGTAAAGACAGAGCAAAAAGAGATGCAGCTACAAGCTGATGATGGACACCCGAAGCCAGAAAAAAAAGGACCTGATTATCCTCTGTAGCCTCTGGCAGGTGTACAGCCCTGCTGACACCTCAATTTTGAATTCCAGTCCACCAGAACTGTGAGAGAATGTATTTACGTTGTTTTAAGCACTTAAAGGTTGTGATAATTTTAAGAGCTGTGGTAGGAAACTAATAAACAAGGAATGCACCATATTTTTGAATGGAAATGAAATTCTACATGGATTCAGGAAATATTTCCCAGGGGTAACGAGGTTTACATTTAGTTTTGAACTTTTTTTTTTTTTTATCAGTTGGAAGGTAGATTTAAAAGATGTTCAGGAAGAAAAAAATAGCAAAGTAGAGTGAAATGCATTGGCTTCAGGGAGGAGAGGGTAGTTCAGTGGCTCTGGGTGGGAGACAGGGGAGGAATTCTGAGAGGTGGGGATGGACAGTGAGAGCCCGTAAAGAGGCCTTGAGGGTCATGCTAAAGCCTTCCTGTGATGGTGGTCTGGTTGGCAATGACAACTAAACAAGTTTCTCTGGGCTAGTGGGGAATGATGAGATAATTACATGGAACCCTGTAGGGACAGAACTGGAAACTAAGAGGCCAGGGAGGATAATTTTGCAATAGTCTTTCAAGAGAGAAGAAGGGATGAGCCATGGCTGTAGAAGAAGATTCAGGCAAGAGACTTTGGTTAGATAGGGACAGTGAGGGAGAAGAATGCCTGGACCTAGTTGGAAAGAGAGTGACACTGAGGAAAGAGAATGCAAATGTAAACTTAGGAGAGGGAACCATTCTTGAAGGACTGTAGCCGCATCTCTCTTATATGCTGGGATAGTGTGACACTGTGATGCTCAGTGGTGAGTATCTGCACATCATCAGCTCAGTGGCCTTGATTACTGCAGTCCTCTCAGCCTTTGCCTTCTTTCTGCATAGAAGAGAGAAGAGGAAGGACAATGTCATTTATCTCACAAAAGTATCATGAAGATTTAAATATATAATGCCTATAAAAGCATTTTCTAAAGTTTTTTTTTTTTTTTTAACCACATACAGGTGAGATCATTTATATTGGCCACTGTAAGGGAGATGATCACCTTCTGGTTGGCAAATGGTTAGTGCCACACAGGTCTGAGATCAGGAGAGTCAGGGCTGCAGATCCAGATTTCATTTTCAGCAACCAAGAGAAGGCAAGGCAGTCATGAGAAATCCTGCAGCACCGAGAAAAGAGTGAATTCAGAGCCTCTAGGAATCGCTAGCTGCTTAAGTGTAAAAAGCAAATGAAGAAATGAAGAAAAACAGTACAATATGGATAAATAATCAGAGGCTGGGGGAAAAGAAGAGATCTTCAAGAAGGGAGAGGGATGGTCATTGGCTTCACCTGTTTCTATCAATAATGACAGGTGCAGTAGATCTAAAGAGAAGCAAGAAATTTTGATGGTACAACATTATTGGAAGCTGTGTGTTTAAGAAGTTAGGCTCTGGGGTTCATTTTTGGGGGCCATTCAGTACCTCTGTAGGTTTCTTCTGAATGTTGAGTGACTAGCCCAGCTTTAAGATGCAGTTTTTTCATAGTTTATTGAGGTGAAATTCACATGACATAAAATAGTCACTTTAAAATATATAATTCAATGTTCTTTATTTGGAACATTTGCCATGTCAGGCAACCATCATATCTCTAGTTTAGAAATGTTTCATCAACCCTCAAAAGACATTCTGTACTTCTTAAGTAGTCACTCTCATTCTTTCCTGTCCCTGGATCCTGGAAACCTCTCATTTGCTTTCATTCCCTATGAATATATCTAGATCCTAAAGTGTAGAGAACAGTATCCAAACAAATGCTTGTGCATGAATACAATTCTAGTTTCAAATGGGCACCTTTGAGGGAGGTTAGGTCTGGCCAGTTAACCTTAGAAAATAAAGACGAAGGCAGGGAAATGAATTTATTAAGTCCAGCTTTTATTTTGTGGCTCAGTTCAAACTGCTCTCAGTCCCAAAAGCAGAGTGCAAGGATGACAGCAGGTTCTATGAATTAGCTTAATGAATGCAGAAGGTGAGTTCTGGGTTAACCATAAGAAAACTTTTCATAAGAGAAGCTCATAATCTAAACTTCATTGTTTTCAGGGTGTGTTTTTAAAAAACTATTTTATAATCAGGGAAATTTTGCCCTTAAGTGAATACTATTTGTAAATAATCCTCTCTAATTGAAGGCTTAAAATGTCTGGGCAAAACCAAAAATGACTTGCTGCCCAAGATTTAGTAACAGTTTAGGTATTTAACAGGAGCAGCCTGAAGAATCGTGCTTGGGTTTGATCTTAGTAACCCTACAATTACTCATCTTTCAAGCTAGACTTTCCCTGAGCAAAGCAAAGGGTAACCAAAGTGCATTAATTGCTCACTGATGACTCAAAATAAACAAAACCCTTATAGCTTATAATCTTTCTTTCAAATGGTGTATGTTGTAGATAAAGAAAAGTCCTTCGTTGGTGGTGAATTACAGTTTGCCCATCAGATCTTCTTCAAATCCAAGTGCCACTGCCTATGTCAACCTTTTGAAAACTGCACATAAAACAAATTGAGTTTTGTAGACTTAGTGGAATATTATGAAATACTAATTTTACAGGTGCATAAGAGAAAGCTGTAGTTCCAAATATTAGAATGCCATTAAACATAATGCACTCCGTATGCAAGGGCAGTTAATTTAATATTAAGCCAATAAAACATTTACCAATGCCAGTGAAGGTTTTGGTTGTTGACAGCAGGCTAGGTGTCCCACAGGCATGCCGTCTTTCTGTTTGTGGGCCAATTTTGCACAGCTGCTTTCTCTGGAAATCATGCCTCACTTTAGGCCTTCACATGTATGACAAATAGCTTCTCTATGCCTTAGCGACGGTGGGGAAGCTTGAAAATATTTAGGAACATTTATTAACTTGAATTTAAAACAAGATTTTGTTGAAGTTCAACTACAGTTTTGGACTATATGGAGGTCTGGTTATTGCAGGAAATGCTACTTGCTCAGGTGGGTAAATTTTTTTTTGCATGGCATTGCATAAAATTATCACCCTAAGTTCAAACTGCACCAAAATTCTAATGTTGATCGACAAAATTAAAATGAATTAAACACAGCTGTTTGGGGGTACTGTTGATCTCTTGGTTGCCATTATAACAGATGTAAAATAGACCTTTGTATATAGGGAGCTTCAAATCTATGCAGGAATTCCAGATTAATAGGTAAAAGTCATATTAAGCAAAGAAAAGGTAGGTGCTAATTGAGTCGTTCAAACAAGCCTTGGGGTATAAAAAGTATAGGGTATTGATTTAACATTCGAGCAGCCATCTTACAAGTTTCACTCTCTTGTACTTTTTCTTACCAGAACTTCCCCCACCCCCATTAGTGACCTACCCTAGGGTACCATAACCCTAAACCAATCCCAAGCTATTTCCCACCCACCTAGCTCTGACGCAAGCACCCCCAGCCTATCCCTTAGCACCACAGCTACAACTCTAAACCCCCACCCATAAATGCTGAACACTGGAACATCTTGGGGCCTCCCTGTCTATGGAGAGAAGTGCCTTTATTTGTCAGCTCTGACAATAAATTCTCATGTGTATCTCTGCCAGGTCTCTGTCTTTCATTTCTCACTCGCTGGTCTCCTGGTTCCTCACTTTCCTTTCAGAAAGCAGTTTGAGAAAAAGTGAACTGATATGGCTGAAATGGAGATTTCATCTAGAGATCTGAGGCATGCATAGGAGGTAAGTTTGGAAAGATTGAATGGACTAATTATGGAGGTTCAGGATTATAGATGTGTTTTGCTGTAGGAAATGTGTGTGAGTGTGAGTGTATATGTGTGTGTGTGTTTGTGTTTGTGTGATGAAGGCTTTGGGAAGACAACTGTGACATAAGAAGGAAGGGTTTTGGGAAATTCCATTACTGTAGCCTCTTGGATTAACTAACATGAAGGAAAAATTAAAAATCACTGTATGTTTAGAAGATTAAGTAATGACAGACCTGTACTAGGTTGGAATTATCAGTGATAAAAAGGAATGGAATGTTTTGAAGAATCATTTGAAAGACAGAAATATTCTGAAGGAAGTATTTATAGGACCAGAGAACTCATTGGGTATAGAGAGTAATGTGTGGGCAGGTCCAGGCGGATTCTGGGATTTTGAGCTTGGGCAACTTGAAGAACAAAATAAGGAAACCCAAAGAGGCAACTGACTTAGGTGAAGAAAAGATGAGATCAGTTTTCAATGTGTTGTGAAATCCATGTGGAGATTCCCAGTTGACTTTTGGGAAGCCAGGGATGATACACCAGAAATAGATTTGGGTATCATCACCCACAGAAAGATGTTTGCTGAAATTGTGAAAATTGGGGAGATTTCTGAGAAAGACAGGGGTCGGGAGGGGGAGAGAGAGAAAGAGAGAGAGAGAAAGAGATATTGAGTAATTTGTAGCACACTTGAGACCGAACACTCCTTTTTGGTTTCCAGATGTTTATTGCTGGAATAAGTGAAGTCAGGACTATAAACAAGGAGTGTGCCTGGAGCTAGTGGAAAATCAAATCTTTGTTTCAAAGCGTCTAGTCAATAGAGATTACTGCACTGAGGATTGAGAAAAAGTCATTGAATTTCCTGAGTAAGCACCTATGAGGCATCTTTAGTAGAGCAGTGGAGGAAAACCAGTTTCCAGAGGCTAAGGAGTAAGTGACTTCTTTGAACACAGAAGCCATGAATATAGACTTTTTTTGAGGAAGTGAAAGTCAAAGCAAAGACAGAAATGAGAAAAGCATTTTGGTGTCAGAGTGGCATCAGACTTCCATGTTTTCTACATCAGAGACATCAGCTTAGTTCAGACAAAGGATAAAGAAATGTGAAAGAAGATGTTAAACCACCCAGTAGAGTGTGTGTGCATCATCTTAGAAGGTAAAGGATGTAATGATAATAAAGTGGAATATGGCTGCTGCAAGACAGGGGAAAATTATGGATGATGGTTGAAAGCTATAAGAAGATACAGACATGTCAAAATTAACAGGTTGTTGATTCTCAAACTATAATCTCCATATAAATTATAACCTCAACATCTGGGAACTTGTTAATAATATAAATTCTTTGTCCTTACCTGGACTTACTGAGTCAGAAGAAGCTCTAGGAATAGGGCCCAGGAATGAATGCTTAACAAGCCCTATAGATGATTCCCATATGTCCTTCAGTATGAGAATCATGTTCTAGGTAATGCTGGTACAGTATGCTTACATAGCTCATGCACAGATGAAAAAAGATGGATTGAAAGGTTGGAGTCAGGACATTGTTACAAGTTCAGAAAGTAAAAAATTCAAAGGTAAAAGACAACAGCAATATATTATCAAATTAACCAAGGTAGAATACCATGTTTGGCATTGTAGACACAAATAGCCATTGTCTGGATACATTTTTGGCAATCAGTAGACAAAATCCTTACTCCAGGAGTACATAGTTTAAGAGAAATGGGGCCATGGGAGTAAATGTGCAATAAAACACCATTTACAAGTAGACAATGAAACCACAAAGTAAGCAAGCCAGGTTCGGTTTGGAGTGTTTAAAAGCTAATTGCAGATAATACTGCTCTCGTTATCAAAGCAGGACTGGACCTTTAGCAAACTGGTTACCTTTGTGTCAGTTATCACGTATATCTGGAAGTCCTATGATTGTATTGTTTGAGAAAACCTTTTGCAATTCTAACTTATCTTTCCTCGACTACTGGTTAGTAGAGAGTTCTTCCACACTGATCCACTGGTGGCTAAAGTGAGCCTGATGGTCATTGATATCTAGGAGAGACAGCATATGCCCTTTGTGCCCACACATTGTCCCATGTAGTAGACACTCTGCACGTGTGGCTATTTAAGTTTCAATTAATGCAAATTAATTCCTCAGAGAAACCAATAGTATTCCATGTGTTATGTAGTCACCCATGACAAGTGGCTGCCATATTAGCCATCAGAGTTTACAGGACATTTCCATCATCACAGAAAGTTCTGTCAGATGGGGCTTGAGCTTTTGATTTAAGAGTCTTGATACAGGCTTTGTCAAAATCATGCTCACCAATGAGATGCTTTTCAGCGGTGCTAAGAACATATGACATGTGAAAATGGGTGGGCAGGGGAACTAAACTATAGCAGTCTCCACCTGCTCTGCATATACAAACATTTTGTAGCTTTTATTTTCACTAAATGTGGAGCTCTTCCAAGGGAATCAGGATATGGCAATATTGCACTCATTTTCTTCTTAATTTTTGCCATGGCAGAAGGGGCGGGGGCAGTAAAATCACCCAGGAAGGACAAGTTAGTTTGGCTAACATCTCAGCACTCTCTGCATAACAGAGAGTTATTTATTTTCACAACATTCTTTTGTTTTTGCCAAGATTTATCATCAAAAAGTGGCTTAGTTGTTGTTGATTATTATTATTATTATTATTATTATTATTATTATTATTATTGACCAAGCAAGGCAAATGCATTATAAACAATGACTCGGGTATGTAGCTAATAAAGTCCCCTGCCTAGATGAAGCTGACTCTTTCAGGCTTGACTTGAGGTACTTGCAAAATTCCGGTTATTTTTAACTTGACTTTCATAAATGAAGGCTAGAAAGAGAAGGATATTATTCTTCCAGTTTTGCTACCTAAAACTGGAAGGCTTGCTAGGTGACTTTTCACTAAACTAAGAAAGTAAGGAAAAGAGAGAAAGGGAGGAAGGGAGGAAAAAGGCAGGCAATAAATTATTGATTTGAAGGTTGATCTGTCACTATCTTAAGGGGGTCAAACTTAAGTTGATAACCCCTGAATCAAGAGGAAGGCCGCAGGAAACTTTCATGTCTCATGATGCAATGGAGGTCAGACCTTGAGGCTTGAGTCTGTAGCTCTGATGTTCTGATTTATAATAAGAATCCATTTAATATTTACAGAAATAAGGTTGTTCAGCCAGAATAGTGCTATATTACCACACAGAAGTATAAATCCCTGAGTGATCTGAAGTTGGATAAGCAAGGGTGTGTGTGTATGTGTCTGTGTCTAAAGGCGGTTGAAGATTAGAACAAGGACATTACCTGTAAGCTGTTCCTGCGATGGAGATGGAGGGTTTATGGCAACATTTCTTGTTTATGCTTTGGTGTGTTCCCTTGGGAAAACAGAAGCACTTGCATGCCCCCTCTCTCCTGTGTTCCTCAGATTTTTTTTTTTTTTTCCCTCCTCGCTCTTGTCCTGGGAAAATGAATGTTCCAAGCCTCTCTGAGGAGGCTTCCAACATCTTCCCTATGAATCTTTGTGACAATCTAAAAGGCTTTTTCTGGGCAATTAGCCACATATAATTTTCCTAATTATATGTTTGGTTCTGACGTGTTTCTCTCCAAAGTTAGTGTGCTATTTGTTTATTTGGTTCTAAACTCAAGGTATGAAGGGATCTCTTCTGCTACAGGTGACACCCAGGAAGCCACAATGTAAAAAAAGGTAGCCCAGAGAGAAGTTGCTTTTCTGGCAGAACTTGCCAAGGGACTTCTCACAATCTTTAATGGAAAATGGAAAACTAATCTTTCTTTCCATTTTCCTTTCTTTATTCTTTCTTATTAATTGTCATGTTCATTTTTTTTTTAACCAGTGGAACTCGGAAGCCCTTAAGCACTGAGCCACATCTCCAGCCCTTTTTAATTTTTTATTTTGAGACAGGGTCTTGCTAAGTTTCTGAGTCTGGCTTTGAACTTTCAATCCTCCTGCTTCAGCCCCTGAGTCACTGGGATTATAGGTGTGCTCCACCGTTCCAGGCTATCATGGCTTTTCTTTTTTAAAGTAAATATGAAATTGACACAAGGCAAAGATATTTTTATAGCACCCTCTTCATTTAGTACCTTTACTAACATTGGTTAGCATTAGGTCAAAACCATGCATAGGCAGAATTCTTTCGATGGCCTGACTTGTTTGTGCTTGGAATATCCAGCCTTCATTTTGAGAACTTTTAGATAAAACATCAACCCAAGACCCCAGAGAAACCAATTGTATTCCATGTGCTACACAGGCACCCATTCAAATCTACTTTGAATCTCAGAAGACCTTCCAACTTCTCTTTCTCCACATTAATCATTTTCAAGCATCCTGATCTTCCTAGGTTAATCAATTATATAGATTAATTATATAAACTGATACATGCTAATGTGTTAGCTAGCTAACCTATGACTTCTGCCCCATAAACTTAATACAGTTCACATGTCCATGTTTGCTGGAGACCCTGAGGATAACTGGCAAGAGAAGGAGTTCCATAGAGCTATCCATGGGAGTGACCAGATAGGTTTTTCACTCTCCCACCTGGAAAGTCCTATCGATGACTATTTTTTCTCTTCCAAGATGACCACAGATATTGGAAGAGTTCATACATTCTTCATAACTAACCAAAGATGGAGAAGAGTAATATTCAAAGAATTGATTTGTTTTTAAGGATAATCCAGGGAGTTTATGAAAAAAAATCACATTTGCTCCAAACTTGCTCTTTATTTCATTAAAATATCCAATGTATTCATCATTCATACTCAAAACACTTACATCATTTTTAGCTGTAAACCTCTCAAGGTTGCTGGGAGGTTAAGTTTTCTAAATCATACATCTCATGATTCTCTCATCATACTCTAAAAGAGTCCAAATCCCTTGAAGTTTCAGATAGGCATGCTTAATGCCATGTCTCAAACACACTTTTCAATCTTTCTTCCCTTGGTGCCTGTTGTGTGGGCCCCTCACATCTCCCTGTTCCATAGAAGACTTCTCAGACCTTGCCCTTTCCTAGGGCTGGTTCTACGTGCTTTCCCTGTACCTTCTTTGCTTGATGAAATCCTGCCTAATATGAAAGAGTCCAATTTAATTCCATTTCTTTGATGAAGTTCCTCCTGATCCCTTCAGCCAGAGATCATCCCTCTCTCATCTGCTCATCTCATATCTGTTAGTTAGCTTTGTTTTGCCTTGCACTGTGAATGGGCTAACCACTTGTCTATTCCATTACCTCTTAGAAAGTGAACAACCCCATGATATTTATCACGTGCACAATATCATTGGCATTACCACCTATATCTTGTTCCAGAATGTTTCATATACTCAAAGTAGACTCTTAATACATGAAGTACTTTGTATTGTTCTTTCCTTCCAGTTCACAACAACGGGTTCATCAAAGATTAAGTAGACAAACATGTCCATGTGGTGGCCAGCATGTCTGTTACTCTGCCCTCATAAATCTTAACTCAGTTCACATATCCAATTTCTAAGACCCTTAAGGAGTAAGATAACTGTAGGAGTTCCATCCCTGGCAGGTCAATCTGTGTTCTGTCCCCATGGATTTACCTGTTTTGGGTATTTTATATAAATGCAATAATATATTATGTGATCTTTTTTGTGTGTTTGATAATGTTTACTTAGCACAAAGGTTTGGAGGTTTGTCCACATCACCTGTATTCATTCTTCTTGATATTCCTTTGCATGTTTTTTGTTAATCCATTTATCAATTGAGGGACACTGGGCTATTTCCACCTTTTTCACTATTGTGAATCATCCTGCTATGAATATGTATGTACATGTACTTGTTTGAGCAGCTGGTTTCAATTTTTTTTCTGTATATACCTAGTAGTAGAATTGTGGAGTTATATGGTAATTCTATGTTTAACTTTTTGAGGAACTGCCAAATATATCCCTGGTGACCCAAACATTTTGCATTCCCAACAGTGATATAAGAGGATACCAATTTCTCCACATTCTCGCCACCAATTGTTATTGTTATTGTTTGTCTTATCATCACTCTTGTAGGTAAGAGGTAATGCATTATTGTAATTTTAATTTGCATTTTCCTAGTGGCTAAAGATTTTGAGCATCTTTTCATGTGTTTGTTGACCATTTGCTTTCCTTTTTCTTGAGAAATGTCTACTTAAGTTCTTTCTCATTTTTTAGTGGGACTGTTTGTCTTTTTCTTGTTGTGTTATAAAAGGTCCGTGTGTGTGTGTGTGTGTGTGTGTGTGTGTGTGTGTATTCTGGATCCCTCCAAATCAGTATCACTAAAGAGGAGATTTGATTGTTCATCTTAAAATGTATCAGAAAAAGCAACTGAACTGTTGCAATTCCTTATCTTCTCAGCAAAGACAAATAAAAAGGAAAAAGAAGATAGTTTACATGTTTGGAGAGGAAAAGAAGCAAAATCCAATGTCTAAACTATGCCTGTATAACATCAGATATGGTTCTTACAGATTATGGTTCTTTTTTACTGGATGTAAAATCAGAATGTTGGTGCTACCATGGACCTTAAAACCTTAAGTCTGATTTTTTCTTTTAATTTAATTTAGGAGACAGTGTGCCTTAGTAGTTATAGGCATGGAGCTTGACATTACATGGATCTGGGTTCAAATACCATTTATGCCTTATACTGTGGGACTTCAGGCATGTTCTTTCATCTTCTGGTTGTACTCAGTTAATTCTTTTGTAAAACAAAATATTCTGTGTGTCTTGTGATGATTAAATGGCCACCTTGACTTATTTACCAAGCTTTTCAGTTTGAGTTTATCTCTCTGTGTATCTTAGTGGCTCCTCTGGTAATTACAGTGTACATATGTGACTTATCACAGGCTACTGGTTTCATTTTACCATTTTTAGTGAAGTGTGGGAAACACTCTTATATCTAGTTCCCTTTATTGTCCCTACTCCAAATATTGTTATTTTGAATATTAAATGGTATTACAAAATTCGATTCAATTATCAAATATAATTTATAAAACATCCAAGCATAAAGTATTATATGTGCCCTTGTTTCTACTCGTTGTTGCTCTTCCTTCTCCCCAAACTTCCTTAATTCATTCTTTAAAGATGTCTTAAGTGAACAATTCTTTTCATTTTCATTCATCATAGAAGGCTTTAATTTTCCTTTCATCTCTGAATAATTTCAGTAGGTATGGAATTTGTGGTTCATAGTTCATTTCTTTCAGCATGTGAAAAATGTTGTAACACTTCCTTTTGGGGCTCTAGGATACAAGAAATAAGCTGTTATCCAAATGGATATTTCCTATAGGTAATATTGCTTCTGTCTGGCTATTTTCAAGATTTCATTCTTTTTCTTTATTTTCAGAAGTTAAATTATTATGTATCCTAATGTGGATTTCTTAAGGTTTGTCTTTCGAGGGAGCTCACTGTCCTTAAATCTGTAAGCTTGTGTCTTTAATTTGGAATTTTTCAGCCACTATTTCTTCAAATACTCTTTTAGCCTCACTTTTTTTCTCTTTTAATCCTGGATCTCTGTGAATAGGGAACGTTGGCTCTTCTGTCATCGTCCCTGACTCTCTGTTTTTGGTTTTTCTTTTTGGAAATTTTCCCACTGAACCAATCCAGCAATATATTTTTAATTTTAGTTATTGTATTTTTTTCAATTCTATAAGTTCCATTTTCATTTCAATAACTTTTTCTTTGCTGACATTGTCTAATTTTTTTCACTTATTTCAAAAGAATTTGGAGTTTCTTGCTGAAATATTTTTATGATGATTGCTTTAAAATCCTTGTCACTTAAGTTTAATATGAGATTATTTGAGTGTTGGCATTAGTCTGTTTTCTTTTCTTGTTTAAACTGTGAATCTGTGGTTGTTGTTTTTATCTGAAAGATGAAATTTTTGTTGTGCTGTGGACACTGGCCTATTATTTATTATATTTAGACATTCTGAGTCCTCTTTATACATTTTACTTTTTTATGCAGTCACCCTGTTTAGGTTTACCATAGAGGTCCTGGTCTACTGTTGTGACTCTAGTTGCAATAGTAACTGAATTTGAAGAGCTTTTATGAGGTTTCCTGGTCAGTTACTTGTGAGATCCTCCTTACTGCTATGGTCTGGTTTCCTCATTGTCTCCTTAGTCTCAGACCCATAGGACAAAGATACTGTCCAGCTAGAAGCCAAGCTGTGTTGGATTCCTTCTTCTAGTGTACCAGGCCTCCCGAAGTGTCTGGGCAGAAGAAAGTCTCAAGTTAAGTGGCTTTCCAGAAAGGGCTTAATTGTGGTGGCACCCTCTTGCTGGTGCCACTAGTCATCTGGTGTCTATCTATATGGTAATGCAGTCTCAGGCCCACTGGGAAAGGAGCCTATCTCCTGGGCCAGGGCACTTGTCAGTAGCAGAGATCCCTATCTCCTCTTACCAGGGCTACTGGGCTCAATTGTTTTGTTGGAGGGATGTCTGTTCAATATGGTGAAGAGATAAGGCTACCTGGACTGCCTTTTGTTGCTAGCATTTGAGTCAGAAAATATTGGGCTTTGGTTCCTCCTTCTGGGTGGGGTGTGAGCCTCTGAAGCTCTGCCACTGTGGTCCTCCTTCAGTAATGAGTTCCTAGTTAGTCTTCCTCCTTCTTTTCACCTTTCAGAGCAGAGCTATTCCTATCCCTGTTTTGTGTGCTGCAGAAATATCAGGTGACTTTCTGGATATCGCCGAACTCAACAAGGGTACAACTGTGCTTGAAATTTAGGCATTCTATTTCTGTATGGCTTGAATCAAGGCAAAACAAAACAAGAGCTCTAAATCAGTCATTATTAGACATTAGTAAATTATCTAACTTTTGCCACAACTGTGATGCATGTGGACCCAAACTTTCATTCAGAAATACATTCCTAAAAATTGGAACAGTGTTATCTTCTGAGCCATTGATCCAAAATTAAGACCATGGAAACAGCAGTTACTGTGTGAGACAATCAGAGATGGAATTGGCAAACTGTACTCCCCACATGGAAACCAATATTTTAGGCTGACAACTATATGCACGTATAACGCTTAAGATAACTGGTCTCTGAACCTAGACTAAGTTTTAGAAAACGTTGAACAGCACTTTTAATTTTAGGGTAGATTTTTCCTTATAAATGGGTCACATTGAATTCCTATTTAGAAGGGAGATTGGAAAATCAAAGGAAAAATTATCTAAATTATAGCACTACCCTAATGTACATTTTCAAATCCTTCTATTCTAATTTCCCAAAAGAAGAGCACAGACACTTCAAGCTCATAATTGAAAACGTGGTTCTGATGTTCCACAGGTAGTATAGTTAATAACTCACCAAAGCATTTCATATTTTATTTGAATCTGAAACAGAACATCTTTAAAGTTAACATTGCTGTAATCATAAGTTATGAAATTCAGTCCACAAGTTTTTTGTTTTATAAGAACAGTACTTGTGTAGTTGCAAAAATATGCAGTTTAATCTATCTTAATTCATAGTTTCTCAGTTAGATATGACCCACTTGCTAAGGAGTTTTTAGGTATTTAGTATCCACCAATCTAAACATAAAATTCCTCCTTCCCATTTGAGATTTAATTTAACATCACAAGAAAGTGAGCTAAGTTTTGATTTTGGTGGATTTAAATCACACTGTGTATGTTGATTATGGATCACACCTTGGAGTTGTTTTTCATAATAGCTATCAGATTCATCCTTTCAATTTAAATTTTTTTTTGTCCATGGAGGTTCTAGTGCCTCTGTACATTCTTGTTTTATGTATATTTCAAAAAACAATAACATAAGCTCAGAGGAGTAGGCAATTTTATCATGAGATACTATATTTCACGAGGAGGGGTCAAATTTTTGGTGGCTGTCTTTCAGAATCTAGACTTTCCATGGAACTGCTTGCTCTTTGCCCAACAAATATTTACTGTGTTTCTACTATGTGTAAAACACTGTGGGGGGCTGGGGGGAGATTCAAAGGTGAGTGAATCAGACAAGATCTAATCTTACCATCTGGTTAAAGAGAAGTGTTGATAAACTATGTTCACAAACAAACATAACATAGGGAGGTATTTGATATGTCTCCTAGGAAAGATCCAGATAAAATTCTAACAATGTTGAGAAGGATGATCATCCGAGGGGATCAGAGGAAAAATCCATGGAGCTGGGCAGGTAGAAATGGGCTTTAAAGGATGGCCAGGATTTCATGAAGCAGAAATGGTGACAGATGTATTCCAGGCAGAGATGGCTGGAGCTGAACCCATGGCATGGGTGAGGGACACCCAACTCGTGTTTGAGATGAAAAGTGGCAGCAGTTTCAACCACACAGTTGGGTAAAATAGAGCAACAATGGGAAATTGGCTGGAAAAGTCTATCTAAAGGCTTTGAAGTTTTGTTTTTAGGCAATTGAGAACTACTGAAGCATCAGATCACAAGAATAGCATGTCTGGAATGCTTCAGGAAGACTGATTTTTTTAAGAGAATCTCAGCAAGAACAGGGGTGGGAGAGATATGAGACAAGAATACCACATCTGTGGCTATTAACAAGAGAGTGATAGCAATAAGAACAGGATATAAAGAGTAAACTTAAATGACAAAACAAAGGAGACGTAAACAGAACTTGGTAGAGTATTGGCTCCTGTGTGTGTGTGTGTGTGTGTGTGCTTGTTTGTGTGTGTGTGTGTGTGTGTGTGTGTGTGTTAGTGCCAGTTAGGAAAGGCTAGGCTTGGAAAGGAAAAAAATTACAGCATTTTAGGAGGGAGGGGGTACTGAGGATTGAACCCAGGGGTGCTTTACTACTGAGCTACATCCCCAGTCCTTTTCATCTTTGAGACAGTGCCTTCCAGAGTTGCTGAGGCCAGTCTCAAACTTGAGAACTTCCTGTCTCAGCCTCCAGAGTCACTGAGATTACCGACCTGAGTCACCATGGCTGGCTAAATGATAGCATTCTTTACAGGTACAGGGGAGAGCCTGGGATGAACTGTTTGTGGTGGGAGGGAGGACAATGACTTAGATTCTAATTATGTTGATTTAAACTTCTGAGAAGTAGGGATATTGAGAAACTAGATATCTAGAACAAGAGTTGAGGAAACCAGGTTTGGAAATTGAGCTTTATTTAGCTCTCAGACCTCCATTTCTGTAGGTGACTTACTCAGATCAAGTATACCTTTCAATTAGGGCTCAGAGTATATTTCAGACCCTGCCTATGAAAAGAACATTTACAGTCCAGATAGCATTTACAGATTAATAATTACAGTTTGCATTATACCAGTGACAAGAATGAAGCCCCAAATTACAAACACTGTGTGAGGTCATCCATGAGGCCCCAAAGCTTATGTCCTCATTGTGAGCATGCATGAGTGGATGCATTTTTATTCTTTCCTAAAAGCCTAGGATGCTTGTTTATGGATAGAAACAAAGCACTTAATTATCTTACTCAAATCTACTTCCTTACTTCCTACCCATCTCCTGTTTATTCACTTAGGAAACTAGCAATGTGCTTGAATTCTTGTCCAGGTCACTCTTTTATTTGGTGGGGTGGACCGGGGATTGAAATCAGGGGCACATGACTACTGAGCCATATCCTCAGCCCTATTTTGTATTTTATTTATAGACACAGAGTCTCACTGAGTTGCTTAGCACCTCGCTTTTGTTGAGGCTGGCTTTGAACTTGTGATCCTCCTGCCTCAGCCTCTGAGCCGCTGGGATTCCAGGTGTTCGCCACTGTGCCTGGCTTCCAGGTCACTTTTGATACTAGGGATATTCATACACTCTTGTCTTACACTATCAGTAAATTTCATACCAGACTTGGCAAAATGTACTATTTTTGGTGTAATTATACCTTATTAAATTTGGTATAAAACTTATATTTTAATATTTATTAATTATTTTAATATTTAAAAGATAAATTGTTTTAAAAATTCTCCTTAATGAGATAAATTTTCAAAACAACTTCCTATTATTCATGCAGGCAAATAAAAATGGATTGTAATTTTGAAAAGTAAAAATGTCTTACAAAGAAATACATTTCTTTGTAAGACATTTTTACTTTCTCAGGTAAACAACAATATAGACACTTTTTAAGGTAAGACTTGTGAATGTGTTCTCCAATGATTGATTTATTTTTCCTTTCTCAAAACTAGATGGAAAGATTTCTTACCCATCTCCTCAAGTTTACCCTGTGTCATTTCCTCTTGTTTCTTCCCATTATATCAAGTTTCCATTTTGTGATCTGTGTACCCATGGTTGTTTAAAAAGGAAGCCCAGATGCGTAGCCCATAAACATTGCTTCCTCTGTCTCTTGAATTTATTTAAATGGCTGATACTTGAGCCCAGGGCATTGTTTATACTAACACCATGGAGTCAAGGGTACTCATTACCCCCACTCCTAGCTATCCAGAGGTCAACAGTATGAGGCGAGACCTCTCACACACCATTGCTTCATATCTGAATCTCCTTTCTCTATTCCTCACTTTCCAGGCATTGTGCTTTGGGTCCTCACTCACCCACTTTGTTGGAAAGTCAAGTGAAATGTATGCTTGCAAGCTAGTCGAAAGTGTATTTTCTTTTCCCTCTAAATTCCTTATTTGTTCCCTATTCTTTATCTATCCTCCGTCATCATAGGAATCACAAACTGGCCTTGGTTTATTTTCTAACCATCTCTGAAAGTCTGTGTGCTTTCCTACTACAAAAAGAGGTCCCTCATTTGTCCAACTCTTTAGCAGGTGGAAACTTTTTTTTTAGAATAAGTTGAATGGGACATATTTTTTTAAGTCAAAAAAAAAGGAATATTTCTTGAAAAAATACAAAATTACATGTTTCTCAGTAGATTTCAAAACAACTTATTTCCTCCTAATACTATCCATGTGGCACATGATTTTATTATTTACATTTAGAAAATAAAATTAAACTTTATTTAACTTATGTAAGTGATTGTCATGAAAAAATATTCCCTAAGCCATTTATTTGTAACAGAATTTCTGTTCTTGCTGGCCAACAAAATGTCTATCATAATTGATTTTGGCTTTGGAAATGTTTCTCTTAAATCTCATCTACTCCATGTCAAAGAGATACTGAAAACCAGGGTCTTGTGGTAGAAACTATTAATAGTGTTATGGAGTAGAAGTTGTATTTTAGTTTATCAGTGTTTTGCCCTTGGAGCATAAGCATGCTTGGTGGATAAAGATTTTCCTAATGATTGCAAATAATTCAGTCCTTCTCAAAGAATATTTCCACCTATAGCCATATCATCCCCTGTCAGTGGTTCCCACCAGGTCAGTTGACCTGATGGAATGACCTTGGACTCTTAAGGGTTTCTCCTAGTTCTTAATTCCCTGCTAGGGCTGTGCTCACCCTTAATTCTCTAGTACGATGCCTCATGTAGGAACAGGACTGATTGCTTTTCAGAGATTAAAGTTTAGGAGGGATCAGGTCTCAGAATTCATCCATTCACGTAGGTTAGGCCAAGTGGAAAGCCAACTCCCAATATGTTTCTTAGAAGGGTTGGGCACTCCTGGTCTTGCCCTTGTTCTCCTGTCTCATTTATGAGTCAAAATAAATAATAAAAAAATGGTTTCTATTTCACTTATCCCCATAAACAGGTCCACTTGGGTGAATGGTAAACTAGAGATGTAGGAGTCAACGTCACTGGAAATATGTAGCCCTAGAAAGGGGCTTCAATTTTTCTTTTTAATTTGCCATAGTAAATTCAGAGAATTAGAGCCATCTTTTTTGAGTCCCTGAATTGATTCAGTACATGTACTTGTCACACTAGAGTGAGGGCTTACTTGTTTGCACACCTTCTGCTCTACCCCTACACAAGCATGCTCACACAAACATACGTACACATATAGGCTTTTGCTTTTAAATACTTACCCTCTTTTAAACCCCATTTTCTAACTAAAACGAGGATCACAGTGGGCACTTTACAAATATTTGAGTGCCTGAATGCATCACATTGTAGGGATGTCTCAGATACTTTTAGACTGGTTTGTTGATTTTCAGACTCTTTCAGATGCACAGAAGAAAAAGAGAATCAGAAACCACAGACCAAGAAGCAAACCCTTCCTAGGTGTTCACTTGGCAATAATCCAGGCCTCAGATTGTACTGTTTTATTTTCAGACATTCAGATGAGTCTCATTTTAGATATGAGACAATTGGGCTTTGAAAGATTTTAAAGTACCATGAACCAACTAAGAGTAAAAAAGAGAAGGTTAGGGAGGTCATAGTTTGTCTCTCTGTCTCTAAAATTTAGTGGAAGATTGATTTTCTATTACTGATTTTCTATTGCATTTTTAAAAAAGTGAATGAATGAGTCAGTGAAACAGAATCTAAAGGTTAATAAATCAACAAAAGGGGGTATACAATTTTTAAGAACATTCATGTACTTTAAGGTACCCATTACATGCTAAAATAATTAATAATTACTATTACTTAAAGGTGAATTCTAGGCAATATTTGTGAGGTTATTTAAGTTAGATTATTGACAGTACTTCAAAAATAACAAAAATGCATTATGAAAATTTCCATGAGTTAGCTTTTTTCCATCACTTCAGAAATGGATGAAGTTGGATAATATCATGCTAAGTGAAATAAGCCAATCCCAAAAAACCAAAGGCCAAATGTTTTCTCTAATATGCAGGTGCTAATTCATAATAAGGCAGTGGGCACTAGAGAGGAATAGCGTTACCTTAGATTAGGTAGAGGGAAGTGATGGGAGGGAAGAGGAGGGGATATGGGGATAGGATAGTAGAATGAAACAGACATTATTTCTGTATGTTTATATGTGGCTGCATGACCAATATAATTCTGCAACATGTACACTCAGAGAAATGAGAAATTATATCCCATCTATGTATGATATATCAAAATGCATAAATACATTCTATTGTCATGTATAACCAGAATAAAAAATTTAAAAAATTAATAAAAAAGAAAATATGAATTAGTGATAGGATAAATACAGAACATAGCACATAGTACATGTGATAAAATCCTTAGGCTTTTGACCCCCAGGTGTAGCAATGTGTTAATAACTGTTAACCATACTTTACACTGCTGTGCTTGGTCTCAGGTTTGATAAAAACAAAAGCGTTGCTGCTGCTCTGTAAGGTCAGGAGATTTCTGGTTCTCCACCCTGAACACTTTTTTTGGGACCACTTGTACTCAGACCTCCCTTACCTATTTTCAGCCTTTCGGTGCTTAACCCCTTTGGATAAACACTCACCCAGAGAACATGCACTGATCCTTGAAAATCTATGTGGGGAGGATGAGAAAAAAAGAGCTTATTTAAGCCAACTGTACTTTGCTTATATATATTCGACCTGGAATTGTTTGTCTGCAATCTTTTCAAATCTTAGACAATCATGGCTGTGTAATGAGTGCATTTTGGAGGAGAGCCATTTTCATTGAGCATAAAGTTCACTTGCTGAAAGGTCTTGCACATCACTTGTAAGGGGACTGAACCAACCTCAATGAAAATGTGAGAATCAAATCATCCTGATTTTCCCAGGGGAAAGATGAAGAAGGACTACTACCTATGCTCAGAAGTGAAAATTCATAACTTCTGTTTTACTTTCTGTTATTATTCTTTAAAATTGAAAGAAACATGAGCTGTCCACTTGGTTCTTGACATTTCCTAAATGCTGCTCTATTAAGAACACCACTACCTTGTAACCCTGTGTGGGTAACATTCAATGCACCCAGGAAGTTAGAGTCAATTTTGGAAAATGCTACTTGATTGTTCAGAAAACCCAGATGAGCCATGGAATATGCTGGATTTTGTGTTACATAAGTAATAGACAACATTGGAATAACTATCATCTTTATTAATATTTGTCATCTTCCAAAAGTGAATAATTGGTATGTCTGAGGTAATGCATGGAGAAATTGAGGGCTTATACATAAATATTATTAGTGTATATTATTTAAAGATTTTTAAACACTGACACATACTCATTAGTTTATTATAAAGAACTATTGATATGTATGTGTTTACATACACATGTGTATATATATATATATATATATATATATATATATATGAGAAAGAATTTGGAAGGCACAAATTATAAGCAAAGATGTGTAACTGCTATAAAACTACCAAATCTTAAATATGCATCAATGTCGGATTTAGCCAATGAATACAATCTTGTGAATCAGATTCTCCTTTTAATACTGGCAATGGGCCAGGCTCTGTGGCACAGTCTTGTAATCTCAGTGACTCAAGAAGCTGAGGCAGGAAGCTCCCCAACTCAAGGCCAGCTTCAGCCTTCAGCAAATTAGTGAGACTCTCAGTAATTTAGCAGGACCCTGTCTCAAAAAATTAAAAAAAAAAAAAGAGGATTGGGTCAAACTCCCTGGGAATCAATCCCCAGCACCCTTCCCTAACCACCCTCCTCTAAAAATACTGGCCATGAAATCTGACTTCAATGAATGAGTGCCTCCTCCCAAAAGTCTGAGTATCGATTTTGATTCATAGTTTATGTTTTCTTCTCAAACTTAAAGAAGGTTTTAAAAAGTACAATACTCATTTGTCCTGCAGAGACATAGCAGTGCTTAGATGACAATTTTGCTGCAAATAAAAAAACAAAACTAACACAAATAATCTGGCACCTTCAAGAGTTTCAGTCTTTTAAAAAAGCCTACTGATATAATTATGCAATTATTACAATCATTTATATCTGGGGTTCTTCCTTCGAGGGTTTCTATTAAGAACCACTATTTATTTTTTCTTGAAGGTGTCTCTGTTGTTTTGTTGTTCTATTATTATGTTATTTGATTTTTTTTCCTTTTATCTAGAAATTTTTGGGGACTTTTCTCTTTTCCTCCCAGTTAATGAAGATCAAATCTCCAGACACATTCATAACTGAATTGTTGCTTTTTAAATTACACATTAAATTGTGCACGGACTCCTGCTTATTGGGAGAAGCTTATTCATTCATCTGGACAAGCTACTGCATGTCCTTCATCAGAGAACTGCAGCCACCTGCCAAGTTATTCAATTTAATTAATCATTTCCTCAAAATCTTTTACCTAATGATATATTTTAGAGACTACTTTAACTTATTGGAGCTATACGCTAATAGCTATCACCAGTCATGAAAATAACCCTTACAGTGTGGCCATATTGGGGAAGTACTGATGAAAGATTATTATTGACAAAGCTCTTTGATATTAAAAACAAAAACAAAAACAAATCGGAAGAATCTTATTTTTCATAAATCACATTATTAGAATATAGCCATTAGAACACAATCAAATGTATTTTGTCCATTATTTTATTTTTGTTTTGTATTTAGTTTAGAAGAACAAGAATGTAGTTAAACAATTCCCCAAGGTTAAACAACTTTTATACTATTCATGTTCCAGATTGGGAAAAAATAAATAAAATAAAAGTAAACAACAACTAAGAGCTGGGCAATTAGTTGCTTACAGGCACATGCCTGTAATCCTAGTGACTTGGGAGGCTGAGATAGAAGCATTGAAAGTTCAAGACCAGCCTAAGCAACTGTCTCAAAATAAAAAATTAAAAGGGCTTGGAATGTGGCTCAGTGGGTAAGTGCTTCTGGGTAAGTAATCTCCACTACTAAAAAACAAACAACAACAAAAACAACGAATGCTTTCTTGTCCAAGAAAAATTACATACGAGGGTCCTAACCAGATCTGTGGTCTAGATCACAAAATAACTCTAAGCAATCTCTGGAGTATTGCAGAGCAAAAGAAAGATGGCAACTGATTCATGAGAGTTCATATCATAATGTTGCAAATGATGGACTTCAAAGCTCTATATTTAATTTAAAAAACTGATCACCAAACAGGTGGTTATTAGGAAATAAGGGACTACTAGAGGTGATGGAGCTTCAAAACTGTGATATTAAGGTTTACTAGTGATTGCACAACAAAAACCAGAATTGCATCCTTTTGACTTTTGTTAATCCTGAGAACAAGGCTACCTGTTACTGGCCTCATTTTACAATCCCAAAGAAAAAAATACACTCAGTTTAAATAATTTGCAAGAGATCAAGTAAACAGAAAGTAAACTAGCTAGGAGTAAGACATCTGCATATGCCTACCTCCAAAATTGGCCTCAGCATATACACATATATATCCCCCTTGATACTTTATAAAATTTTATATAATACATATATATATCATATGTAAATTTCATGTCCTTTATATAAATTATGTATTAATTATGGTTGCATACTTATTTTAAAATCCTTAGGAAATGCAGAAGTGTATAGAACAGAAGTATAAAGTTTAGCCTAGTAAAAAATGTTAAAAGGCAGTTGATGGGTATAACTATAAAGCTTACAAATAGTAAGAGGAAACATTTCATAATAGCTTTAGGTTAGACAGGTCCACCAACGTTTCTTGGTAGTTTATCTTAAAAAGTGATTGGGAAGCATTGCTTAATCAAATGGTTTGTAGGACACCACACCAAAACAAACTTTTCGTCTACATACGAAAAGGCCATGACCCTGTGGGTTTGCTGAAATAATGCAAGGTTGGGTCAATTTCTGCATGTGCAGATGGTAAATTCACTAGGGCAAAGTGTTCCATTGGAAATTCATTTTATGAGAGAAAGAGGGTTTAATTCATTTTCATTTAAGTTTTTAAAAAATGTTTTGGTTAGTGCATCATAGTTGGACATAGTAGTGTGGCTCATTTTGCCATATTCATAACATGCATGGAATACAATTTGCTCCATTTCAATCCTTAGTAGTTTTTCTCTCCTCCTTCCTCCCCTTGTTCCTCTACCCTATTAATCTACCTTCTATTTATTTATTTATTTTTGTTGTTGTTGGTGGTGGTGGTGCTTTACAGGTATACATAAAATGTGGAATTCACTGTGATATATTCATATATATACAGAGCATGATTTGGTTAATTTTATTTCAGTTTCTCCTTTTTCCCATAATCTTCCTTTCCTCTCAATCCCCTTTCTCTACTCCACCGATACCCCCTATTTTCATAGACTCCCCCCTGTTATTTTCTTTTCATATTTCACTTTAGTTTCCACACACAGGAGAAAGCACTTGACCTTTGACATTCTGAGTCTGGCTTATTTCACTTAGTGTCAGTTCCCCAATTCCATCCATTTACCTGAAACATGTCATAATTTTATTTGAGAAAATATTTTTAAATGATACTTACAGAATTCTTTTGAGGAGCCATGATGTGGATTGGTATAGATCCTGACAATCACTTATGACTTGTGGAGCAAGGAAGACCCATTGATTACTACAGGAAATCTAACCCTAAACAAAGCCCATACCTTCTTTCTAATCAGTCCATCACTTTAAATAACATGCCTCTTGAACTTGGTTTAATATTAGGGAAGCAGCTGAATGTGGAAAGAAGCATGAAAATATTATCATACATCATTCATAGACTGAATCTGTATTTTCAGAACCAAAATATTCTGACTTTCATAAACGAATGTAAAATAACACTTCTTTTCCTAAAGAATTCTGTACAATGAGAATGTAACCAGGTCCCTACAAATTTAGCCCTATCCCAAGAGATTTTCCTTGTTCATCAGATAAAAACATGCCATGACATATTATTGGCCATACTTTTATTTACATTTTTGCTTTAATTTTTAATTTTTTTTTATATTTTTCATTGATGCGTTGTAATTAAACATAATGATGGGATTTGTTGTTACATATTCCTACATGCACACAAGACAATGATATAATTTGATCAATATCATATACCAATATTTCTCTTTGGTTATAATTTAAGAACCCATAAGCAATACAAACTTTTCAGAGGAAAATTGAATTACATTTTCACTTAGTTAGATTCTTGTACCTCTTCTGTGTGACATGCTTTGCAACAAAGTACCTGGAAAATGAAGGAACCTGACATACCACATGAGTCTTGGAGAACAGAAGAGAGGGCAGGGGACTTGACAGAGGCATGTCTAATTTGTGGGGTTTTTTTGTGTGTGTGTGTGTGTGTTTTTCTGTTGTGTGTGTGGGCAGGGGAAGAGGGTATGGGTGGGTAGGATGTGTGATCAGCTGTTATCAATCAACTTTGGAAACTCCCTTGTGGTCTGACATTTTCTAAGACTGGTCTGGTGTTCTGTTGGAAATCATCCAATCCCCAGTGGATGGCTCTCAGTAGGCGATCCTGAGTGAACAGATCCTAATGAATAGAAATGCACAAGGCATTGTTTACAATTCCTGTTCCTGGATGAGGTTAATTGATTGGCTATATGTTTCTATCAACTGTGCCCTCTCCTAGAGAATAGGCTGCAATGTAATGACAGCAGTAGTCTTAATATTTATTGGACTTCATTTTACACAGCAGAATTTGAGTCAGTGGAGCATAATGTAGAAATTTTGACCATCATTAAATCCTTACATAGAATTCTAGAACCATCTTCTTGTTTTAAAACAAGATTAAAGACATGGTTCTCAACCAGTTTGGAGTCTTATGATTGAATTTCCATGTAAGTTTAAAACTAAATGCCAATTATTTGAGAAGTCTTAACAAAAATCTTTAACAGCCATCATTTATGTGCCTGGTACTGCGCTCAATGTTTTGCTTGCAATATAAGATTTAATTCTTACATTGCTCCTGTGATGTACACACTCTTATCCACATGAATTCATAGGTGAGGAAACCGAGACTTAGGAAGATTATTTAAATACTTGCCCAAGATCTCAGAGCTAAAAATTAAGTGAATCAGAACTGAAACCCAGATCTACTTGACCCTGGATTTCTGCTTCAAATTGGAGCAATGGTGGGTGGGAGAAGCACGAGCTACCCTAGACCCTCCACATTCAAGTGAAGCAAAGCCAGTATCCCCAGTTTTTACCTGCCATCAATGCTAGGAATGGTTACCAATTAATTATTAATTTATTGTTTCTCATCAGCTCTGTCTCACTTCTACATATGGGTGCAATCCCACCACTTACTTATATGAAAGAGAAGTCAGTTACAGATATAGGTCTGAATTCTACAGTTGCCAGTGAAACACAAGATATGAAGGAAACCAGAGCAACTGTCAAATGTGCATAAAGAGGCAACAGGAGAGACCTCTGCAGGACTCTGTAACAGACAAAACAGAACGTCCACACCTAACATTTCATCCCAGTCATTTTTAGTTAAACAAAGTTGGTACCTGGCAACAGCTGCCTACGGACAAGGTTTATAGCACGGGGAATTTGCCAAGATCCAATTCCAGCTCTTCTTCCCTTTTCCCATGTGAGTGTGTGTGGATGTGTGTGTGTGCGCGCGTGGGCGCGCTTGGTGTTTACTATGAAGTACACTTTGCAGGGATGAGGTTTTAATAGGGCCAGGTGCAGGACTTTGAGAATGTGATAATTCCTGAGAAAATTATAAGAAGGTTTTATTCTTCCCCCTCCATTCTCCTTTATTTGTGAGCACTAGAGGTCCTGACGAGAGCCTTTCCCTTGATTCGTTTTCCCTCCATCAGGATCAAGAAACGGAATTATGCCAAAGTCAGAGTGAGTCAGATAATAAGAAACCAAAGCACATTTGGACCAGTGAGCATGGACATACTGAACTGAGTCCCAGCAAACTTTCTTTCTGGATGTTTAACCACATGCAAACAGGATGGGGTGGTGGCTTTGCAATGGGTGTGGTTCTCTCCCACCTTCTCCTCCCACAAACTCCCCTTCCTCTTTTTTCCTCTGCATGTGTTTCAAATTGGAGCAATGGTGGGTGGGAGAAGCAAGAACTGCCCTGTGAACTATAAATAACTATGCCAAGAATTCTGAATGTTTGAGGAGGAGAGGTCAGGGGAGATAGTAGGCTGAGGGAAGTGGGAAGCTACCCAAATGTAATCATTTGCATTGCCTCAAACCCAACCAACTTCTGTAGCATATTAAGAGTATGGAGTAAATATGTGGCCAGCCTCAAACCCAACCTGAAAAAAAAAAGAGGCCATAATAGAGATGGTCCCTGATAGATAGTCACCTCCCTTAACTTTTCGGAAAAATACAGTTATAGTCAGACTAAAGTGGACCAAAAAACCCATGGAAAGATTGAGGAAATTCATTTTAAAAAGCCACACACATGAAAATAATTTACACAGGAGGCTTTCTACACCACAGCTGTGCTGCTTATTTATTTTGGACTGGTTTCTGCAAAAAGTGGTACCAAAAACTGGACTCAATTCTTGCATGATAACCTTACAAATGTCAAACTAGTTCCCTAAACCCAACATCCCACTTCCCTGAGTAGTCTGTTGTTTAAAGGCAAATGGTCTTTTAGGGTCTTCAGATATTCATTTCTTTAGCATTTATTTTAAGACCCCACCCCTGGATCTCATCCTTTCTGATCTATGTAACACTTGGTCCTGTTTCTCCTACAATTTAAATACACCCAGAAGAGGTAGAGTGGAAGATGGAAGAGGATGATTGCTAAGTGTGTGAGCTTGTCTCTGCCTGGAGGTGGGAAAGATGCTTGTAAGGGGACGCCTGGACCCATAAAAATTGTACAAAAGAATTCTGCAGAGCACTGTTACCCCATCCCAGACCACAGACATCAGAAGATAGAGTTGCATCTACTTTGAAGCTGGCTGACTTTCCTCTAAGACCCTGAACCAGGATGAAGGAAGTCGCTCATGGGAGTTTTAGTGCACCTTACTGGGCACAGATTTCCATTCCACCTTGAAACCAAATAGACCCTGGTGCCATAAGCCACCCAATGTATGTGCAAGAGAGTGACCCTCCTATACATGCATCAGAGGTTTCTGGTGTCATTATTCATTGAATTGTCCTCTGGCAAAGATGGAGATGGGGATTGATAGACAAAATTCTGCCTTTGCAAAAGGGACTTGTTTGCATAGTTCTGATGTGGTTCATAATCATATTCATCATTCAGATTCATCCACTGTCTTTCTTCTATGTGGCTAAAATGCTTGTTTGGCCAACCTAGCATTACATGGAATGAACTCTTCTAGGTCAATGCAGACTTCTCCTCTTGAACACCTTTCAGTAGAATGGACTTGTTGGGAAGAAGAACTTATTCTCTAAAGAGATGCTCTTGTCATTTGTTATAGAGTCTTTGCTTTATCTCTGAAGGAAGTGGGAACTTGAGGTTATCTCTTGGTGAGTACCTGGTTGAGGTACTTCCTTTATAGTATCAATGTAGTAAAGCACAAAGGTAGAAAATTATGATCATAAATCTCATACTCTGAATAAACTTTATAAAGGTGCTAACTCCACTCAGTGATACCATTCTTTCTTCCCTGAAAATGCTACATGTTGCTAAAAATCGATTTTGGCAGGCATTGAAACTCTCACTAACCCCGACTAACATATTTAACTCAGCCAGGTTGTTTTCTCTGATTTTTTTGGTATTCTTTCTTTTGCCATGTTTATATTAAAATGACTAGAAGCCATAAAAATTAAATCTTACAAAATTAGAATTTTCCTCCCACATTAATTTACCAATATACAGATGTTAACTACCATTTCAGGAGTCTATGATAGGACTGTATCAGAAAGTTGGGTTGTTGTCAGGTCTGAAAAAGTCACTAAATCTGATATTTGATAGGCCCATCTTCGCCACAATTTGAACAGTGGGCTTTGGTTATTATTTTTTCAACCCAAAGTAAGAGAATAAAGTTGACTTAATGAAACCCATGAAACCAAGAGCCCTGTCTTGTCTGTTCTCATTAGTGTATTTTAATTTTAACATTGTAATTAAAAAATGAAAACAGAGACACTGGATCAAAACCTGACCTTAATCTTATTCTTGCCTCAAAAGACACAAACATGTAAAACATGTCACTTTTTTCACTGAAGAAAATCGATGCAACCATTTGCCAAAATAAGCAATGCCTCATTTTACTCTGGCCCAACCTTTCTCTTGGGGGAAAAAAAAATGACATCATCCTGCTGGTTCCTTGACAGGATTCATATGTAACAACCTTGAAAATCAGTCCTAGCCCCTCAGTATAAGCTTAAAATAAAAGCAGGGGGCGGGGAGTCCTATTGCCACCAGGGGGCGATAGATGCTCCAACACAAATTTTGTGTTGGAGCATCTATCGCCCCCACCTCAACTCCCAAAGGTGGACTATTCAGTCATTTTTCTCGTATTCTCTTCCCTGTTGGTATGCTTGGGCCATTTTGTAATCACAGAAAAGAATCTCCCTTCTTCATGGAATAATATTGGAAATAGAAATAAATATCATCAAAAGAGTCTCTGGGACTAAAAGGGAGGTTAGTTGTCCCAGTGAGACAGAGAGTCTAAGGATCTTTGAAAGTCACATGTGAGTCCCAGCCCTTTCCTACTATTGATACTTCATGGCCCTATTTTTTCTATTTGTAGTTTGCCTTTTATATTTCTGCTCTAATGCCATAAACAGATTTTATCTTTTGATTTTAAGTAAGAATTCTAGAGATATTTTCCAACTTTAATTATATGTGGTTCATTGACTGAATTGATTTTTATGGAATTAAATAAAAACAGTGCATATTCAGGGGAAAAAATCAGATACCAAAAGGTTACTCTTTGTAATTTTAAAATTTCTGTGAAGAGTAGTAGTTCTCAACCAAGGCAATATCCATTCCTCTCTGCTCCCCTCGTGGACATTTGGCAGAACTGAAGACATTTTTAATTGTCACTACCTGGTGGTGGTGCCTACTGGTATCCTGTATGTGGAGGAAAGGAATAATTCCAAATATTGTTCACAACAGGGGAAGCCCCCATGACAAAGGATGAGCTGATCCAACATGTCATTAGTGCTGAGGCTGAGAAATCCTGTTTCAGAATAGGACAAACTGAGGACTGAACATTTCTTTTGCTTTGGAACAAGTAGTAGTAGCTTAAAAGATGATGCTCAAGTAACATCCAACATGGAGAAAGAGTTGTCATTCAGATTAGGAATAATGGTATGGTTTCTCCAGGAGAGGAAAGATCCATAATAGTAGGAAGAAAACATGGAGGTCAAATGTCAGAAATAGTGTTCGTAAACTTGGCTTTGTTGATGAATGCTGAATGTTCAGAATTTGATATGAAATTAGCCCAGACAGCAGAAGGAGGGATACATATTTATGACCTCACATCAGCAGAATCACTGGCAAACTGGAGTATCCAAGTAAAAATGACTAGGCAGGTAAGGGGCTGGAAACTGTGCCATTTGATAAACAATGGGAAATAGTAGGAAAATAGAGAAGGGGAAATAAGATAATTATTTCAAACTCTATGAAGGGCTATTGTGGAGGGAGTTAGGAGTTTTACTGACTGCATAAAAAAAAGAACCAATAGAGATTCAGAAAGCAAATTTGAACTCCAAATAATAAACTGTTTGAAAATGGAATTGGTCCTTAAGTTGAAATCCTTTGTCACCTGAGGCTAAACAATTAAATAGCCTTCAGTTTTCTTTCTTTCTTTCTTTTTTAATTCATTCTAATTAGTTAACCTTGACAGGAGAAAGCATTTTGACACATTGTACACAAATGGAACAACTTCACATTTCTCTGGCTGTACATAGTGCAGTCACGCCACTTGTGTAATCATCCATGTATATAGGGTAATAATGTCCATCTCATTTCATCATCCTTCCCACTCCCTATACTCCCTCCACTCTCCTCACTCCCCTCTGCCCAATCCAAAGTTCCTCCATTCTTCCCTACCCACTCCCACATTATGGATCAGCATCTGCTTGACAGAGAAAACATTCAGCCATTGCTTTGGGGGGTTTGGCTTATTTTGCTTAGCATGATATTCTGCAGCTGTATCCATTTACCTGCAAATGGCATAATTTCATTCTTCTTTAAGGCGGTGTAATATTCTATTGTGTTTATATACCACATTTTCTTTATTCACTCATTCATCTAGGTTATACATTGCTGGTGGGACTGCAAACTGGTGCAACCACTCTAGAAAGCAGTAAGGAGATTCCTCAGAAAACTTGAAATGGAACCACCATTTGACCCAGCTATCTCACTAATTGGCATATACCCCAAAAACAAAATCAGCATACTATAGTGACATGGCTACATCAATGTTAATAGCAGCTCAATTCACAATAGGTAAACTACGGAACCAACCTAGATGTTGCCTTGGGTTTTCTCTAGGCTGTTCAACCATCAGTTGCACCAAAAATATCCAAAATTATTTTCCTGGGTAGGATCTTGTGATTTTTAGATCATCCAGAATAGACTATAAACCCCAGATATCTTTTAGGCTGGCAAGATTCTATTAATTAGTAATAATGCTATTACATTATGAAATACTTTAAAATTCATAAAATGAGTTTTTTTCAAATAGATTTTATGGTAGGCAAATTCGCATAAAAAAATTCATGAGAAACAAATAAACAAAAAAAGAAAAAATAAATTATGGTTTGCTACATTGCTGCATTTTTTTCCCTAGGAGAATTGCAGTGCATATTAACATGTTAGAGGCTCTGAAAAGATTTTCAGTTTAAAATTTTAAAAACAACAACAAAAAAAATAACACTAACAGATTTTTAATTCCCCAATGGAGCATTCAAAACCTCCACTAAGGCCTGGTGTGGTGACTCACGCCTGTAATCCCAGCAACTTGGGAGGCTGACACAGGAGGATGGTGAATTTAAAACCAGCCTCAGCAAAAGTGAGGCACTAAGCAACTCATTGAGACCTGTCTCTAAATAAAATACAAAATAGGACTGGGGATGTGGTTCTGTGGTTGAGTGTCCGTGAATTCAATCCCTGATACCAAAAAACAAACAAACAAACAAAAAAACCCAACAAACCCCAAAAACCTCTATTATATTTTTACCACTTTTTCATCCTCAGTGCCTGCAATCCTCCTTATAAATCTTTTGTTCCATCCACTCAGTAAATTTTCAACCTTTTTAAAACTTTGGCTCTGCCATTTTTTTTTTTTTAATTTGGAAAGTTGTAGTTCCTATACCTGCCTGTAGGGGACACTGCTCCTAATTGTATAACCTAAGGGAAACTCAATTCTTTCACTTTCATCATAGGCTAAAAGTGGTTGCAGTTTACTTATTAACTTCTGGAAATACACTAAAAGATAGTATATTTTTATGTGCCTTACAACACCTGGTATGGTGTTTCTCATCAAGTAAGAGTTCAATAAATCTTCTTGGAGTTATCAAAAGAACTCTAAGGCATTTGGAACTCAATACATCCATGCCTGGGTTTATATAAATATGTTTAATATTAAGGGAATAGAATTTTATAATTCAGAAGAACAAATTGAAAAGAATCTCATGAAACAGTGATGGCCTTTTATGATGAAGCATTGATGTAATTCAGATTTATTTTTAAAACAAATTGCTCTTATTTAGTCATCCTTGTCCCAAACTTGATGATTGATTTCTAGATGGAAGAGTTACTTTGTAGAGATTGTTAAATTCCAGTGAATAATCTATCCTTTCTGTTTCATTGTTTTGTTTTAATATATTATTTCCATTAAAAATATATTGGCTGCTGGGCTGGGGTGGTGGCTCAGTGGTAGAGCACTTGCTTAGCAGGTGTGCGGCACTGGATTCAATCCTCAGCACCACATATAAATAAATAAAATGAGATACATTGACAAATAAAAAATATTTTTAAAAAAGAAATATATTGGCTGTACCTCAGCCTGCAGTTAGACACTTGGGTTCTCAGAGCAAACTGGTCTAAGTTGGTGATTTTGCCCTGTAAATAAATGTAATAATATATTCTTGATCTTCCTGTCAACTTGATCTAGAGAGAAAGGCTTTTGACTTAGATTTTGAAGGTCTTGCTCTGAAGAAGGCTTTCTAAACATTTTGAGTTATGGAGACTGGGACTTGATTGTTAAGAGTGAGCATGTAAAGGGGATTTGTTTTAAAAAGTAGCCCCTGCTTCTTTTTTTTTCCTCCAGAAAAATATAACCCAAACCTCCCAAACTGGGCAGTTTCAGCAAAATCATCATTAGGATCATTTTAGCCAAACTTAAGCCAAACATAAATAGGAAGTCCACTAAAAAAGTTGAAAGAGACAGAAGAGAAAAAAGTGGGTTATTTTAAAATAAGAACAACTGAAATGCTATGTTAAATGATATCTGTGTTTAATAACAAGTCTCTTCCCTACAGAATTTTGTTTCTACCTCTCTCAAAGTTTAATTCCCTCATATTTCATAACTTACAGATCAATGTCAATAATTAAAGAGATTAATTTTCTAAGAATGGTGGTTATGATTAACAAATTATTCTGAAATCTAATTAAGAGAAGAATGAAGGCATTCATTTAGGGAATATTGTGGTCATCTCAAGAAGTTTTCTTCTGGTTGAAATAAAGTTGGAAAAGAACTGAAGTTTAAAAAAATTACTCAAGTGGTTTGCACATACAGAATAATATGTCATTTGTTCAAAAAGAATTCATTAAGCAATTACCTAGTTAGATCTCATTTTTCCTGCCATCTTCTTTATCTGCAGAGTTAATGCCAGGATAAAGGAGCACAATTGTAATTAGCCTAACATTTCTTGGCCCTTTGGTGTTTAGCATCAAATCCCAGAAGAGCTATGATTCAGTACCCAGATGTCTAGTTAAATGCCAAAGGTAAATAAGAAATATAAAGAAAATTATCTTTCTTTCATTGCATAATGAAATGGATCTATAAGAATGTGCACATGAAGAAACTTGAGAGCTGAGTTCTACCTATTTGACGAACACTGCCATCCCCTCCCTGATGAACTTTTCACCAGATTCCTCATTTAAAAGTTCATTCACTTGCTAGATAAGGATCAGGGATGTGCTGCTGTTTTGCAATGAAAACTACAGAACACCAAAGAAAGAAATTGAAGAAGACCTTACAAGGTGGAAAAATCTCCCATGTTCTTAGGTAGGAAGAATTAATATTTTCACAAAGGCCATACTGCCAAAAGCACTATACAGATTTCATGCAACTTCTTTTACCATTCCAATGATGTTCTTAACCTTCAGGACTTCATCTAACCCTAATTACCTCCCCAAAACCCAGTTTCTAAATACTATCACTTTGGGGGTTAGAGTTTCCACAAAGGATCTTAAAGGGATGAAAACAATCCAGACACATTTATCAAAGTATAATGTTTGATTGTTTTAGTGTAAATTAATTACTGTTAAATTAAAATTCAAAAGCCAGTTCCTTGGTTATCTAGCAGCATTTCACATGCTCAGTAGCCACATGTGGCTAGTGATCACAGTGTTGGACAACAGAGATGCAGAATAATTCCATTATCACAGGAAATTCTTTTGAACAGAGTTCATCTACATATTGACTGCCAAACTATATATCCACCTCAGGACTCCTGTGAGATACAGGCTTCTTTACTGAAATTGCTCTTAACCATTCTCATTGGCTCACTTAGGTTCTTGAGTTACACTTCCAACAGTCTGGTATTTCCTTTTACCTTCCCTTTTCTCGACATTTTATTAGTATATTCGAGAGAGTCTGTACATTATCTTTGACTTCTTTTGTTTCCTTATATATTAGCAAATTCTATCAATATATACCTAAAATTCCACCGCCTTTCTTTACTTACATTTCCTGTGTCCTGGTTATAATCATCACTGTCTTTTCTTGGACTATTCCAATCATTTCCTATCAGTCTGTCTGATTTCATTTTCGTCCACTCCAATAACATTTTCCACACAGAACTCACAGTGTTCTTTTAAAGAAGTAAATCCTATTATAACTTTTCTTTACTGAAATGTTTCTCAACCATCCTTAACAGAAAATACAAATGAAGCAACATGATCCCTACCAACATTCCCTCCTCATGGCACACTATTCTTCCTGATTACTAACTCCAATCCCATTTGCTACCTATCAGTTATGTTAATGCTTCTCCTTATATTTTTCTTTGCTGGCTTTTTGGCTTCTATTTGTTCACATAACTGTTACTTCATGTCAATACCTTCTTTTATCTTGATGGCTCAACAATTTCTCCACTTTTCTTTGTATCCAGGAATTCCTTTACTGTTAATCTGTAATATTGTATAAATGTATTTGTGTATCAGCTTAATTTCTCTCATCTACCATACATAGTCTCTTTGAGGTCAAGTACTTTGTGTCTCTGTTTTATTCCTACCACTTAATGCAATGACCGAGAAATGGTAAATTCTTAGTATGAACTATTGAGTGCATGTTTGTTTTGACTTGTGACAAAGTAATGAATGATGACTAGTAACATATCAAGGCCTTGCTGATCAGCGGATATCAGGGATGACCTTTGTCAGTGTGAGATATAACTATCAGAGGACCATAATGTGTTCCAAAAATGATATTGCAGACTTTCATATTTGATATTGGATGTTTCTGGTGGCTTCCCTCCATGGAGCCAAACAACTGCTTCATTTTGTTTTGCCCATGCACATAACGATGTGAATTCTGGTGACTGAAAATAATTCTAGTTTCACTTCAAGTATATGAAACATTTGACCAGTATAAAAACCAAATAACAATGAACAAAGACTAAATACCTTAATCTCTTTCTAATTTAATATCATTTTCATATGTAATCTCAATACTAGTATTTCTTCCCATAAATGTAACATCTATTGCCAGGCATATCAGGGTTCATCTACATTTGTAGGTGAGCAACTTATTAGAGAGGGAAATTCTCCCACTACACCAAAACTCTATACAGTTAGGAGTAAATTTGATCGCCACAACTCTGCTTACCATGACACATCTGCTTACCATGAGACATTTAACATGAATGAATGTTGCTAAAATTACAGGCACTACTGCTAAACTTCTATGGAATTGAGCTCAAGTTTTCCCACTTTTTGGAAATGGAATAATTATTTAAATTCTCTAAACTCCAGTTTTCTTCTCAATAAATATGGCAGTAAAGTGGAGTTCATAAAAGTTGTATATATTTCATTGTTGTGTCATGTGTGTGTGTGTGTGTGTGTGTGTGTGTGTGTGTGAATCATTAATGTAAAGAATCATCCAGGCATATAGTAAATGCTTAATAAGCTTCTCCTTTACAATAAAGGGAAATAAAATAACATCACATTGTTTTATTCAAGTTAATGGCAGATAATTTGAAAATTAACAGGAAACTCTGCACTTTTAGTAGAAAAAACTTAGCATAGAAAACCTTTGGGAATCTATACTAATTGTAGGATATTACTGTTTAGGAGGCATAATTCCTGTCAATTAGGAGCTTTTTGTGTAGATAGAACATCAAATTCCTTCTTGATTTTTTACTATATCTCTTAAAGAGTAGGTATAGAATTTTTCTTTAAAATATTTTACTTTTGGGGGGTGAGGTGAGTTAATGTATTTCAATGAATGTTCTAAGATTGTTTAAATATTAATTCTGAGTAATTAATTTAGATTGTTATATCAATAAAAAGTATATTATCTGCTACCACCATCAACCTTTGAAAATGTGACTTCTGCCTTCACAAGAGCTCTTACTCACATTAGCTGTCTTTGGAGCATATTTCAGCATGCAATTAGAGAAACGGTGGTTTGAGTTAAGTGCAGTTTTTGAGATTAATGCTTCTTTTCAAAAATTTGTTTAAATCTGCTCTGGAAAATTCTTAAGTACTATTTTGGCCTTCTCTTCCTCCTGAGGTTCATGGGCAACTTAGCTGTAAAAGCCAATATAGCTTAGATTATGGGTATGGCAGTTCCAAGGAATCCTAAACAGTGTTTTTCAAATATTGACATTTTGAACCTGATAATTCTTTGTTGTGTGTTGGTGGGGGGAGGTGTCCTAGGCAAAGAAAGATGTTTATAGCATCATTCCTGACCTCTACTGATTTGACAATAGGAGGACTATCCCAATTTTGACAACTAAATTTGTTTTCAGACAATGTTAATGTCCCCAGCATGGAGAGCTGGGAGTGGGGGTAGCATTGAGAACTATGGTCCTAAAGGATATTCTCAGAAACACTGACCAGAGAATCACAGGTTCTTTTACTCTGGGATCATCTAAAAACTGGATATTTTCCCTTAAGACTTTTCTGAAAAAGTCTAAACTCATTATTCTCTATCTACTTAGTATTTTTATTTATTCTTATTTTGCAATTATGTGAATACTTTATAGGTGTTGTTGTTGGTTATTCTTTCAATACATATACGTTAGTTATCCCAGTAAACTTTTAATGTTTTGGAGATCAGGAATTATTCAAAATGCATTTTATCTAATTTTATGAGGAAGGTAGGTACTGAAGCACATCTTTATCTACCTAGTAAACACCTCATATACAGGTGCCAACAGAAGATTTTTGCTTATTGAATGAAAACTTATAAGACGGCATATTTTCTAGCTAGATTCCTTCCATGACTTTCTCTTTAACTATGGAAGCTGGTTAATTCCATTAGATCAGTATGATTGCTTTTTACTCTACTCAAAAGTGTGCTTTGGAAAGGTCAAACATTAATGCAGTTCATCTATGTCATTTCAATAGAGAAAAATATATGTGTTGGTGTTGTTTTTAATTCAGGAACAATAGATTGTGTCTGAGAGGGAACAGAAGTTACTGGTTTGTAACCTGGTCTTAATTTGGGAAGTTAAATTATACAGCTCTAAGAGTAGGAATAGGTAATGGAAAGACAAGCACACTTAAAAAATGAAAGACCTTGGATGTGATTCTTTCCTGTTCTGCCCTGGGAAGTCCCTCTGAAGTCACGGGGAGGTCCCTGAGCCCAGCTGGGACAGGAGCAGCCCCTGCACTTCCATGAAGACATCCACTTGGATGGCTGTTAAGTGGGGCCAGTGAACTCATTCCTAATAACCAGTCGATTCCTTTTAGTTCATTTTCCAGGGCAAGATTAGATCATGTTGGAAAACCTCACCAAATAACCTTATAAAAAGAGATGAACTCACTCCCAATTTTCATCAGGTTCTGAAGCAAAACCATAAAAACCACTATCCCACCTCAGGCTACTGAAAATAAATTTGCATTTCATTCTCAGGCACAGAAATATCTCTAGGCAAATAATTTCAGTAAGAGGAGCTCCTGTGTTTGCTACTTTCTCTGGAAACCTATTTTCCTTGACTCTTGTTCTGGAGACCCATTTGGCCCAGAGCCAGGGCAGGTTTAAAAGCAGATAAGGTTTAAAAGCACCTCAGGGAATTGATGTTCCCAGTTGTGAAAGAAGTCAGAGCCCTTCCAATTCTTTCTTCCAATAAAGAATTGAGGTGGTTGGTTACAGTCAGTTCTTCAGTTACTCCCTAACTGAGTTGTCTTCCTTTAACAAATAATAGTAACTGTTTCCCAATCAGAAAGTTCTTATGAATGGAGCACTTCCTCAATTTACCAATCAAGCACCAGAGGTGGCAAAGGCCCTTGTTTGTTAGGTGCCATGAGAGTGAGTGAGTCCAAAGAGCAAAGAGCATGTTACATGGCTCAAGATCCATAGGCTTTATTCATGCTGATTACTTTATTGAAATTTAATTTACATTCCATAAAATGCACAAATCCTAGTTTTGTAGTCAACGTTGTGCTGCTGGGACCAAAAGACCTGATAAGAACTGCATTGAGGAGGAAAACTTTACTTTGGCTCAATATTTCAGAGGTTCAGTCCCTGGTCGGCCAATTCTGTAACTCTGGGTCCAAGTTGAGGCAGAACATCATGGTGGAAGGGCCTGGCAGAGGGAAGCTGCTCATAATATGGCAACTGGGAAGCAGAGACAGAGCTTCTTCACCATGAACAAAATATAAACCTCAAAGGTACATCCCCAGTGACCTGCTTCCTCCTGCCACCACCTCCCTTCCTAGAGTAACGACTCAGTAAATCCATGTCAGTGGATAATCCACTCATTGTGATAGCTTTCATGATCTAATCATTTCACCTCGGAACCTTCTTGCATTGTCTCTCACACATAAGCTTTGGAGGGACACCTCATATCTAAACTATAACACCAAGGTATACAGTTGGTGGATGTTTATATGTGTGAATCCCTGCCATCCAGATTACAAATGAATTATTCCATAACTTCAGAAAATTCCTCGGCACCTGCTCTGATCAAGCTTCGACCTTCCCTCCAAGGTCAACCACTGTTCTCAACTTTTAGTGCCATGTTTTTTTGTTTGATTTTCATGCAAGAAGAATCACACGTATGGGGGTAGGAATGATGGTAGAATGAATCTGGACATTTTTACCCTATGTGCATATAGGATTACATGACCTGTGTAAATTTACATCATGTACAACCAGAAGAATGAGAAGTTATACTCCATTTATGTTTGATGTGTCAAAATATATCCTAGTGTCATGTATAACTAATTAGAACAAACTTAAAAAAAAGAATCATTTACTATGTATTATTTCTTTAGAATTTTTTTCAGTTCATCATAATATTTGTGAAATTGTACTATACCGTTGCATATTAGTTGTTTTGTCCTCTTTTATTTCTGATTTTATTCATACAACCTTATTGTATGAATTTAATACTATTAATTTAGTCATTCTGACGTTTAAGGTTTTTAAATGTTTTCATTTTTATGAGTGCATTATAGTCATACATAATATTGGAGTTCATTTGATATAATTACACATGCAACGTTACTTTCTGACATTTGAAAGTAATGTTGCTTTTTTTGACATTTGAAAATAAAACATAGTATCCCTATTCTTCCTTCCTCCAGGACTTTCTTCCTCCCACGTTTTCTTTTTTCCTCAGTTTGGGATTGTTTTAAACCAGGCTTTTATGAATATTCATTTGTCACTCAGTTTGTGGTACACCTGCATTTATTTCTCCAGGGTGCAACGACAAAGTCATAGGGTAAAAGTGTAGTCAGCTTTATTAGAAACTACCAAATACCTTTTAAAGTGGTGGCATTCTTTTACATTCTCAAATCAACAATGCATGAGTTCTAGTTGTTCTGAATTTTGCCAATACTTGGTATTGTCAATTTCCCTTTGATGGACATGATTTAATAAATCTTTAGTGCCAATTTCATTTTAGGTAGTAGTACCCATGGGCAAAATGGAAAGGAATGCTAAAGGAGCATTTAAAACTTTCTGGTTGAGAAGATGTTCCCATTTTTCTCATTCAACTTGCTAGACTTTGTTTTAATCAACATTTTCCTCCTTATCTACAAACTCAAAAGCAGCTGTTTGACAAACAATGCTTTTTGATCTAATTCTAGGGAAAGGCTTTAAATAACTATTTCTGCTCACAAACCATTAACATACTTTATTCCTAAATGGATCCATATTTTTCAATGTCCTTTAAAAGCATCCCCCAAACACCCACAATTAAATCTGTCTTATAAATTGTAAGGGACTGGGCTGGGGATGTGGCTCAAGTGGTAGCGCGCTCACCTGGCATGCATTCGACCTGGGTTTGATCCTCAGCACCACATACAAATAAAGATGTTGTGTCCGCCGAAAACTAAAAAATAAATATTAAAAAATTCTTTCTCTCTCTCTCTCAAAAAAAAAAAATTGTAAGGGACTAATGTTACCATAGTAAGTTTCCTGATTAAAATACTCTCCAGTTGATATTTATTGATAGCAAGGTTCTGGTTACTAATTCAAAGGGTGTACTTTTAGTTCTGAATATATCACACCAATGGTACTTATTTTAAAATTGTTATTTTGTAGATTGAAAATAATATCTATCTTCTTTAATGATTCTTAATTTTTGATTTTAAAATAACTTTGGACTTTCATAAAACATTAAAAAATAGAAATAAATTATACTTTCTTTAGTTAGATTCTCTACATTTTGATATTTTATCAGTTACGCCTTACTGTTTTTTTGACTGCCCACATCCTTTTTCTGACATTTTAAAGTAATGTCGCTTTTTTGACATTTGAAAGTAAAACATAGTATTTCTTTATTCATAAGTACTTGTGTTTCCTAAAACTAGATGTTCTTTTAACCAACCACAGTACAAAGGTCAAAATAAATCATTATTATAAGAGTATTCTGTAACATACTGACCTTATTCCAATATTTCTAATTAAATCAATAATTGCCTTTCTTTATTATAAAATAAACAAATGAATTTTCCTTATCCAGGAAACGATCCATAGTGACTTGTGATTATCGTTCCCATCTCTTTCTTTTCCTCTAATGCTGCCTTGTTCTGTGTTTCACTCATCACCTTGCCACTTTGAGGAGTTTGGGTCATTCATTTTGTGGGATGCCTCTCCACTTAGGTTTGTCTGATGCTTCCTCATAATTAAATTTACATATTGGTTTGTGGAAGCAGTTCCCTGGATAGACTGCTGCATCCTTCTCAGAACATTATATTAGAGACAAAAAAAAATGTTTATTTGTCCAAATATTGCTGATGATAACTTTGATCACTGGTTTAATGTAGTGAAGATAAGATTTCTCTGCACCAACGTTACTGTTCTCCTCCTTGTAGTTTACTATGTGTCTTGAGACAGTACAAATATCCCTTTGTTCACATCAACAACACCCATTGGTGATATATTCCTGAAACAATTGTTAGCAAGTTGATTGCCAAATATTGAGTCTCTACCTCTATTGTGTCTTCTATTTTGTTACCTGTGATTCTGTTCTAAGAAAAGGATCTTTCTTTCCTACCATATATTTGTTTACTCATTCATTTTATATGGGCTGATGGATTCTCATTTTATGCTATGGATGCTATGGATTATCATTTTTTATTATCATTACTTTTTTCAATGGTCAAATTTTCCTACATCCTTAAATAATTTAATTTTTGAAACCATTATGAAATTATATACTTTGTATTAAGCTGTAATCATTAGACTCTGTGTAGCAAGGCTAATTCATCATGATTGAGATCAATATGCAATATGTATAAATAGAACTTAGATTTTATATATACATAAAATTTAAGTTCTATTTAAATAAATTATATATAATATATGCATATATATAATTTATTTACAAATAAATTATATATATATAAATAAATTATATTTATATGTTTTCTATTTAAATAGACTATTTAATTTCTCTATTTAAATAGACTCTATTAGGCAGATCATGCCTTAATATCCTGAATCTGGGAATCTTCAAATTACATGGCAATAGGAACTTGCCAGATAGAATTGTTTACTAATTAGCTAAATGTATATAAAAGAGATAATTGTAATGGAACAATGCAATCATGTGGGCCCTTCATAGCAGAAAAGGTGAAGGCTGAAGATTCAGAGAAGGAGGCCTGAGAAGGAATTGATTTGCCTTGTCAGCTTCGACAATGAAGATGACCACAAGCCAAAGAATGTGGGTGACCCTAAGAAGCCCCGAATAGCCTTCCATTGATAGTCAGCAAGGAAATGGGGACGTTGGGACCGAAATGGATTTCTTCCAACACTCTGAAAGGCAAGGCAACAGAGTCTCCTCCAAAGCCACCAGAAAGGACCACAGGCTTACCACCCACTCAATTTTAACTCAGTGAGAACAGGTCAGATGCTTGACCTACAAAATTGTAAAAGAAAGATCTGGGTGCCTTGGTACATGCCCATAATCCCAGAGGCTCAGAAAGCTGAGCCAGGAGGATTTTGAGTTCAAAACCAACTTAGCTAGGCCCTGAGCAGCTCCCTGGTACAAAAAAAAAAAAAAAAAAAGGAATCAGTTTGTCTTACTTTGAGCCAATAAGTTAATAAGTCTGTGGTGATTTCTTTTCATGGCAATAGAAAGCTAGTGCATAGATTATGCATATGTATTTGAGCTGTCATCTACCTATACACAGTTTCTTATACATTTTTTCATTCTTTCTCTTTATCTCTCATTCTCTGCATCTCTCTCTTTTTTTGTTTGATAGTTTCAGTTTGTTTCTACTATGTCTTGGTTTTTATTTTTTCTCTCTCCATATAATATATTCTACTTATGGAGTTTAGTAACTTAAAGTCTTCCCATACAAACCAGGAAGATAGGAATATAGTAGCAGAACTTCAGTAAACATGAATTAGTGGCAAGAAATCTTTGAAATTTTGAAAGCTGGATTTCTAATCTTATTTTATTTTATTTTATTTTGCAATTTGTTTTTGCTGCTTCCTTAGGGGAATCACTTAAAATGGTTTTGACTTGCATATTACGTAAAAAATCTCCAAAGACCTGCTTTGCCAAGCTGAACATAACATGCTGATATTTTTCTCAAAATACTTTAATATAGCAATCAGTCTTTTTAAAAAGTAGCATGTTCCCCACACTGAAAAGCATCATTGAAACTTGTGGTAAATATTATTAAATAGGTTGGAACAGGTTTAAAAGCTTAATGATACATGGAGGCACAAGCCAGTATTTTCATTTCTAGGTGAGATTGGTTGATTGGGTAGGTATCTGTAAATTTGTTATTACCATATTCTGGAAAAGTGGTGGTTAGATTGTATTTTTATAAATAAAACCATGTTTTAGAGTCTCCACTGACATCAGATTATGAAATCATATGGCAAATTGTTAATCATCCATTGATAATGGGTTTGTGTGTGTGTTATTTAAAATCGAGCACAAGTGTATTTTTTAAAAAATTAAGTGACATTATTTTCAATGGTTTATTGAAGTATGAAGTAGATATTAAAAGCAGAGAAAGTTCAAATTTTCTTTGTAACTTATGGGAATGTGTTTGTTCACAAGTTTTAACTCACAAATGCTGTTTTAAAGATTTCTGTACATCTCAAATCACAATAAAAATAAAAATTAAATGAAGGCAATTTATTATTTCCTTTTTTCCCAGTTATTGACCATTTAGCCATTTTTGTGGATCTGACATCATGAGAATTTATCCACACAAAACAACTTTATGTGTGTTCAGATAATGTTGACACTTCCCAATGGCTTGCATGTCTCTTTTCTGTAGTTTTTCATCCTTCTATTATTTATTGCCCTATAACTTCATATTTAAATTTTTTAAATAAGAAATTTGTGGCTATTGAGTCCCTGAGAAGTTCAAAGTTCAAGGGCATCAAGATGACTGTTAAACTTGTCAGTAGAAACTTACAAAAAATAAAATGTTCTATACTACTGACAGGAAAATCACAATGAGAACATACAGTCAGGGAAAATAAAAATATCCTTAGGAGATTTCAATAAAGATGATTCTTCAAGCATACGGAAATTCACCTGGTGAAAAGTGGAAGGATGGAATGGATGGAACCACAGAGGTACTAAAGTAGACAATATTACAATTGCAAATAGTTGAGGCTACTGATCACAGTGCTCACTGTGGAGATGTAGAAGTTGTAAAATTGAAGCATTCTTCCTGTCTTTTCTGAACAGTCCATATAGACTCATGCTTCTAGCTCCTTTAAGGCAGTTCAAATTTTCTGTTTAGTATACTTTGCATTTCTTATTGTATATGACTGTGGGAAATGGTATACTATATATTTTAATTTGCTCTGGATAAAACCTGAAACAATAGGCCTGGTCTCATCCTGTGCCTACAGATCAGTTTGAAATTTATGTGAAATGTAAACTGATTCTGTAGTTTAGCTATTGTGAATTGAGCTGCTATAAATGTTGATATGGCTGAGTTCTGTAGTTTCCTCACATTTACTGATAAGCCTTCTTATTCTTAGATTTCAAATGTGCTAATATGCTTTTTGAGCAATATATAGCATGTTTTGTTACTATTGTTTTTTAATCCATTGTGATCATTTTATTTGGATTATTGAAATATATTTTTTTTTAAACTTTGAGATAGAGTCTCATGTAGTTGTTTAGGGTTTCACTAAGTTGCTGAAGCCTGAAGCTGTCCTGGAACTTTTGATCCTTCTGCCTCACCGTCCAGAGTCTTTGGAATTACAGGCATGTGCCCCCATGCCCAATTTAATTAAACTACATTGAATGTATATTAGGTTTATAGCTACATCTTATTATTTATTTTTAGTTAATTTCATGTATTTTATAATGTATAAAATGATTTTCTCTGCCTTGTTGCCTTTTTTGATTAAAAAATGTTTTCTATTAATTTATTTTTACATTTTTACCAGGTTATTTTTGTACTGCTGAAATAACAATATGCATTCTTGTTTCATGTAAGTCCATTGGAATTCGTTGCTTTGTCATTTAATAGATATTCTGTGACTTTCGGATACTTGAGCATCAGTTACTTCATTCCCACATTTTTTATATTCTTTTCAAATATTTTAATTATGTATGTATTTAAAGCCCAAAGGATATTATCACTTTTATTTGTGCAATGGATAGTCATTCATTCATTCATAATATCAATTGAGGTGATATTAATTTCCTCCAGATGGGATTTATGTTTGCCTTTATCAAGGAATTTGGAGAGATGTGTTAAACTTAATCTATTCTGGGGTTGGGGGAGTCAACCTGGGCTTAATTCTGATAAGTTTTTTTTGTTTTGTTTTGCTTTTGTGTGTGTGCGTGTGTGTATGTCCAAGATTAAAAACTAGTCTTTGCACCTAAGGGGTCTCACCTGAAAGTCTGAGATGACCTGGGCTTTTTTCCTCCATAGCAGGCTCTGAGTTTTGAATTCTTCTTATCTACTCCTGGGACAATGCTTGGAGCATTAATTAGCTCCTTAGCCACTTAGCCATTATTTTCTTTTTTGTATTCTCTGTCCCTGTCTTCTTGCCTTGCTTGTGGTTTTAGTACCCAGGTGAACAAGAAGATCCTAGATGATATAATCTTGTTTTCTAGATGACATCAGTCTAAACTCAAGGAAAATTTTCTCTTTTAAATTCACCATTTATTACTTTCAAAGTCATCCATCCTATGAAACATATCTTCCTTGAGTTGAGAATTTTTGCAAAAAGGCAAATACAGTCCTAACCAACAATTTCTAGTATATATCTCAAAAAAATTATCCTGCCCCTTATTCATAAGTATTAAATCTGGCCATATTTAGAAAGTCATAGCATGTGTTAGTATGCTGTAATTGATGGAATCAGGTATATTCTGTTATATATAATAAACAGTTTTATGCTTATTATTTACATATATTGCCTTTCCTCTGACCTATACAAGACTACCTCCTAATGATGCAGCCCTCTCACTGAACCACTATATTTTAGAAAACAAGAATTATGTGTATGAATGTGTATCTTTCTCTCCATGTTTTGTATCTTTCTGTACTACTAAATGAGTTTGAACACATACAAGCACCTGTGATACCATCATGATAATAAAAAATAGACATATCCAAAAAAAATCAACAAATCTTGCTTGTTACCATTTCTGTTACAAACTTCTCAACAAAGTCTTGATCTTAAAGATGCACTGGATGATGATGCTGTTTCTATGTGAATAAGCAATCTGGTGTGTGACATTTTGATTTCAGTGTCTTTTTAAAGACTTTAATTTTCTGAGATGGAACAGAATGACATTGCCATTACATTTAACTACCTCTATGGTTTAATTTAATTAAAATTAAAGTTTAAAGCACTTGAGAAAAGTATGAGGTAAAATTTTGGCCTATCAATAAAGGTTTGCTGACCTGTACACCTAGAGAGTAAGTTTTCTGAGTATACAGAGTTAACTTGTTCCAAAGTGTCTTTCATGCTAATTATTTTCCATTTGCCTTCCTACATCTCTTCCCAACCTTACTTTTTCCTGTTTTGTGTCCTGTCAAACTGACTCCTACAGTCTTCATTATTTGGTGTTCCTGTCTCCCCACCAGTTCAACCAATGGGACTCTGGAAGGAGATACAAGGAAAATCAAGATGTCAAAGTATTTCTTATCATGGCTATTCTCTGAATATGTTGTGTTTTTCTTTCAATATAGCTTAAAATCCATGTGGAGTATATTATCCTCAATTCTTCCATTTTCCCCTTCATATTTAGGAAAAATAATCATGTCCATGTATTTCTTTGTTCACTTCCTATGTGTTGGTCAAATTCTAATCCACATTCCTTTCTTTGAGGACTCTTCAAAATGTCAGGTGAAGGTGGCACAAGAGGATTCCAGGAAGTAAGAAGATGAAAGGGAAAAGCATTTGAGGGTTGAAAGGGATCGACGTATCATAAGAAGGAGTGTAAACCCAGTGATGTTGAGCAGTAGAGCCAAGGGGAATAAAGTGTGAGATTGCTTAAAGGAACTGGCAGAAGGAAAACCATGCAGAGCCTGGTAGGTTAAGATAAAGGGTTTGTATTTATTTTTAAGTGCAATGGAAGGTCACTTTAGGTGACATCTGGGTTAGTCAAAAATGACACTGATGAACTGGCAGACCACTCTACCGAGTACTGGTAATTTTTTTCCAGAAATTATGATGATCTGGAGCATGTTGGAGTAGAAAACAATTGGAAGGAAGCATATTTTGAAGGTGGATTAAAAGAAATTGCAACAGAAACTTCCAAGATTATTCATTAATTTACTCATTACACAGATATAAGCTTATTAAAAGTTCACTATATGCTAAGTCTTGAATGAAGATATGACAACAGATCTTAACAAATAATTTCAGTCAATTTTATTATTAACGTTGGGGCTGGGGACGTGGCTCAAGCGGTAGTGCGCTCGCCTGACATGCGTGCGGCCCAGGTTCGATCCTCAGCACCACATACAAACAAAGATGTTGTGTCCGCCAAAAACTAAAAAATAAATATTAAAAAATTCTCTCTCTCTCCCTCTTTCTCTCTCTCTCACACTCTCTCTAAAGAGTAATAATAAATAATAATGAAATAAATAATAATTTAAAAAATTATTATTAATGTGTTAAATGCTAGGGGAAAGAAAAGTAACAGGGGTTTGTGAAACTTTATAACAGGTTTTCCTAACCAGGGTGGAAGTTTAGAGATGACCTCATTAATATGATATCTAAGATGAGCCCTGGAGCATATGGATATTTTAGAAAGCAGTAAAGAATATCTAAATTTTGGTACTCCCATAAGCATATCCTGAGACAAGTATTCAAAGATATTTTTTTGTTGTTGTTGTTGTTTGGGGGTAGGGGGCAGATGATGCCTGGAAATACTAAGATAGAACCAAGGAATAGGACAGGAGGGCTAGTAACCAATTCAGACTGTGATATCAAGGATCTACCACTATGTTTAACTGGGACTGAACCCTGTGGGAGAAACATGGAAATTGTGTAGAACACAGGCCTCCAGATGGTACCACCAGGGAGATAGTTGTTACTGGTTGAAGATTGACCCTGGGGTGTTCACTGTCAAAACCAGAGGATTAGAGTGGATTTCTTGGTTTTGAGGAAACTTTCAAGTAGAGATGCACATTCTGGCAAATAGAAGTCATATCATGTGAACTGACTGAAGACAGAGGAATTTAGGTAAATCATTGACAGCAGCTGCTACCAATGTTGAAACAGAGTCACAAGTACAATAACCGCAAAGACTTTGTTTGGGATTGGGACTAGGTTTGATAGTCATAGAACAATAATGCTGTATTTTAAAAGGTAAAGGATACAGCCTGGAGAGGATTAGGATAGAAGACCATTTGGAAGCAGGGAATGCATTAAGCTGTAAGTAACACAATTCTACTATCAGTGACCAAATATGGGTTTATTTATTTTTTCGCATAAAGGAAAGTGTGGAGCTAGGGACCATAGAAATTTTCTAGTCATTCCCTAGTGCTATCAAGGACCCAAGCCAAAGTTTCCTTCCTGTTCTTTCCTTCTATGCTGTGCTTGTTAGATTGTTGTGTGGTTAAATTTAAAGGTGTCAATTTGACTGGCTCATGTGGTGGCCAGATTTTGGTCAAACTTTATTCTAGATGTGAGGGTGATTCTGTGAGAGATTAACATGTGAGCTGGTAGACTGGGTACAGCAGATTACTCTTCCTATGTGGAAGAGCTTCATGAATTGATTAAGGCCAGAATAGAACAAAAAAGGCTGAGTCATAGAGAACACCTTCTTCCTGAGTACCTTTGGGCTGGGGCATAAATTTATTTTTTCCTTGCATTTGAACTCAAACTGGAATTAAGGCCCATTAGCCCTTAGACTCCGTCTAAACTGTAACCTCTCCTGGTTGTCAGGTATTTAGATTTGGACCACAACTAAATGTTGGCTCTCCTGTGTCTCCAGCTTGACACAGGTCTTACCATATGTCCCATCCATAATTGCCTGAGCTAATTCCTTTTAATAAATATTTATTTCATTCAGACATTCTATTTGTCCCTTTCTCTGGATATCTCTGCTACTATTTGTGGCATTCTAACAGGGCACATTGTCACCCCAAACTAAATTATTAAAGGGGACAGGGTGACACAGACTGAGAGAAAGCGTTATCAACCACACCTCCTTTCAACACAGCAATGTAAAGCTGTAGATGGAACTAAGATTTCTCTCTCACTCACTCTCTCTCTCTCTCTTTTCTAACTTCTTAAGAAATGAAGATATTCTTTGGATTGTTCCATTGTTTCTTTCCCTTTCTTGACTGGCATCTTACTCCCCTATTGTTTCTTCTGAAAATATTTTGGAATTGTACCAGGAAATTGTAAGCATCTTGGATGTTCAAGGGTCACACGATGCACCTCATTTGCTTCCTACAAAATTCTAATATTTCCACATTGGTCAAGTGGCTTTCACTTATTTTACACATCAGGAATAAAAGGTTCTTGGGACTGTGTGACAAGCACTGTCATTCTCAGAAAAGGCATGATACTTCATTATTCTTTCATCATAGAACACAGTGAATTATTTTTTAGGTAAGAGGGTTGTTATGGTTTAGGTGTGAGGGGTCTTCAAAAGTTCATGTGTGAGATCATGCCATAGTGTTCGAGGTGAAATGATTAAGTTATGAGAACTGTGGCCTGATCAATGGATAAATTCACTGATCTGCATTATCTGGGCGGTAACTACAGTCTGGTGTGGCTGGAGGAAGTAAGTCACTGGGGGGTGCCTCTGGGATTTTAATTTTGTCCTTGATGAGCAGCTCTCTCTCTCTCTCTCTCTCTCTCTCTCTCTCTCTCTCTCTGCTTCTTAGTTGCTATATTCTTGTCTGCTTTCCTCTACCATACCCTTCTGCCATGATGTTCTTCCTCACTTCAGGCTAAGAGGTATGGGATCCTCCAACCATCGAATGAACCCAGGAAGCAGGAGCCAAAATAAGATTTTCCTCCTCTAAGTTGTTCTTTTCAGGTCTTTTGGTCATGTGACAAAAGAGCTAACTAAAACAATAGGTATTTTTTAAATTTTTTTTTTTAGTTTTTTAGATGAACACACAGTATCTTTATTTATTTTTGTGTGGTGCTGAGGATCAAACCCAATGCCTCACATATGCGAGGCGAGTGCTTTACCACTGAGCTACAGCCCCAGCCCCAAACAATAGGTTTTGATGGAGAATTTCAGAGACAATCCCCACACCGTCTCTCTCATTTCGCTCCTGGTAGAAGTTTTCTGAATCTGAACACTGAAAATACACACATTGTTTACTCAAACTACATACATTATCTACATTATATATTACATTATGTGTATGCATTATAGATAGGGTAGTAAAGAGTAGATTATGTGGGAATGAAAACTGTGAAAGCTATGAACAATTATGATGCTTTTGTGCAGAAATTTATTTGTATCTCAAGAGAAACATCAAATTTATTTTTATTGTTATGTTATTTTGGTTGTCACTATCATTATATTAGATTAATTAATTAGTTTATTTATTCATTGCTACAGATTGACCCCAGGGCCCTCAGGTATGCCAAACATATGCTTTAACACTGAGCTATATCCCCATCCCCTTCATTATTATTTTAAAACAAAGCAAGTTTATTATTGCCATAAAATGTCCCCAGGGATTCTTAACTAAAATGCTATGTTCCTGTTATCCAAGGTGTGCACTTATATATGTCGGTGTGGGTATGTATTACACACACATTCTTGTGTTTCTTTGGATTACATCCCTGTTGGTTTAGGAAGGATGGGTATGGATATAGGCAGCATAAGCTTCTATTCAAAATTTACTCTTGAGTGAGAACATGGTTCCCCAACTTTGTGTTTCCTTTGCTGGTTTCTTAAAGTTGGTGGGAAATTCCAGTCCTGAAACAAATGCTAACATTGATTTCTGTGAGTTATCTAGAACAACTGGGTCAGTCAGAACTAATCAGTCCTCTGTATGAAGAGCTCATCAGAACAATAAGAGGAGACACAAGATCCACCTAAGAGGAAGTTGATTGACTGTTTCCTCTTAAATTTTGGAAGTTTCCAAAGAAATAAGGTTGTGAGCCTATTAGGCCTCATTTTTAATAGAAAGGCAAGACAGAGAGTTATTTTCCACCATCTATAACATATATACCAAATTTACCATTGAAGACAACCTTGTATAAGAGAAGACTGTGAGTCATTTTTCTTGTCCAGCCATATTGCTTTTCAACAGTGGTCTTCAGCCACCCCACACACCCTGCCACATTTTTTTAAAAAATTGTACTTCATGTTGTGTGCCACTAAGATAATGATAGAGAATAAGCCTAATCAGCCTTGTTTAGAGAGCCTAATTTGTGAAAATTTACGCAAAGACATTATATCAGCTAAGATTCTATACACAAATACATTCCACTCAAATCACAATTTACCTACTATGCTTTTAATGATAGGTATTCTCTGTCTGGTCAGAGTTGATTTTCAAACAGATAAGCTTTAATTTTATGGATTCTCTTAACTAGCTCCACTGGTTACCCTGTTTCCTTTATACTTTGTGCAGCATAATGAGTAACTTGATACCCCCCTCATATTTTATGGGCACATAATTCACCTCAATTCCAGATGCAGGAGAGTTATTCCTGCTTGGCTTCCCAGTATCCCCTCCACAGTCTCAATTATATGATTATTTAACAGCCAGTTGAATTCCCAGACCAAGCCATCAAGGTCTACATCTTTAATTGCCTAACTGTTTGTTCTAACATGTGGCTTTCAAACATCCTGCTGGGTCAAGTTTAATTGAAAAAAGATGACTTTCCCATCCTGAGAAGACTTTATAGGATAGAGTATGAGCACTGGGTCAATGAGATAACAACATATTTCTAATGTATTTTAACTCCAGTATGTATTTATTATATCTTATGGGTCTGTATATACAAGTTTATATTTATGTTAAAAAAAATATATATATATATATATGCTCATATATATGTGTGTATACACACACACACACACACTTTTTATTGTTAAAAGTATTGAGAATTGAGTCTTCTTTTGTGCCCAAATCTACCTTTTATTATAACTTGAATTGATGAACAGACAAAATAAATCTGGGATACATTAAAAGATTAATTTAACAGATATAATAGAAAGCTAAGTTGCACCTACTGTTGTTGCACCCAGTATCTTCATAACCTCTTTTTAAACATGCAATAATATCAAAGATGGATATTGGCATAATAGATACAAAGCATCAGGGGCTTATGATAAAATGTCTGGATGCTTGTTAGGTCAGAAGTATCTGTTATTTTTTTAATTTTTTGATTTGGAAAAATAAAATTTAACTGATTCTTTTTTTTAGAGAGAGAGAGAGAGAGAGAGAGAGAGAGAAGAGAATTTTAATATTTATTTTTTAGTTTTCGGCGGACAGAACATCTTTGTTTGTATGTGGTGCTGAGGATCGAACCCGGGCCGCACGCATGCCAGGCGAGCGCACTACCACTTGAGCCACATCCCCAGCCTCTAACTGATTCTTTTTTGACTAGGTCTGAGCTTATCTTCCAATGAAGGAGGCAGCAAGTTACACATTGGCATCAGTTTTTCACTATTCTGTATCTACACTGGCTTATAGTGGCCGAGGTGGACAATGTGTGAAGTCCCAGGAAGCATTGGCACTGAGATTTCATCAGCACCTGCCTCAAGAGCACATCATGTTCAGCAAACACTGCCAGGTAATTGTTTTCCTCTGACTCCTACAGTTCCTCCCTATTATGTGGTGAAACATCAAATCCCAAATAAAAGTCAAGGCTCAAGTGCTTTTCAGATGGCATTTTTAAAATGTATCACTAAAGACAAGAGTTTTCTTTTCTTCTGTAATATATCTGGGGTCTCCCTTATCCATTCTTCCCCCTTCAAAACATCAACAGTTCTTTATTTACAATGAAAACTCTTGGAAGAATTTTTTAAAATTGATTAAAAAACATAAACCAAATATAAAAAAATAATTAAAAAATGTACTGGACACATGAAAAGAAAGCAGGTTGAAAATATTTTTATGTTGATATCAAAGAATAAAAAGGTCACAAAATGTCTCTTTTCCAAAACTTTATACATGGAATAAAAAGCAATGAAAATTAGCAAAATATCACTACCAAAAATTAAAATGAAATGTGGCACAACCTAATGCTCTAAACTTTAAAGAAAGGGAGAAAAGTAAAAGACATAAAGGCCCATATACAGACAGACTGTTAATGTTATGATCAGTGTCACCAAAACCCAGGTTTTAAAGACCTAGTGGCCAGTCTGTGACACTAATGGGAGTAATGACACCTTTCATGTAGAGCCCACTGAAAGGAGGTGAGGTCATTAGGAGTTGCCACTTAAGAAAATTCAGGTTGTTTGCCCAGTTCCACTTTCTCTTTGCTTCCTAGTTTCCATGAGCTGGAAGAGCCCTTCTACCATGGGCTCTTGCTATGATGTGCTACGACAGGCCCAAAGAAACAAGACCAAGTTGTCATGCACCAGAACCTCTGAAGCTGTGAACCAAAGGAATCCTCTCCTCTTTATAATTTGATTTATTTCTGATATTTGTTATAGTAACAGAAAGCTGATTAACACTCAGACCAACAGGAAGAAATAAAAAGAAAAGAGAGGAAGAAATGGAGGGAAAGTGGAAGGAAAGGGATTCTTGTCAATTTATGCAAAGTTTTATTGAAAAAACTAAAAAAGTAATTGTATTTGTCAGGGTTCTCTAAAGGAACTGAATCAACAGGAAGAATCATTATAAAAAGGGGACTTATTAGGTTGGCTTACGTGACCAGAAGCTGGATTGTCCACAATGGATGTCTACAGGCTGGAAGAACCGGTAGCTGTACAGTCTAAAATGCTGAAGCCACAGAACAAGAAGTGATCAATGGTGCTACCCTAGTCCAAGACCACAGGCTTCTGGAGAATCACTGTCAGAGTCTGCTTTGGAAGAGTGAAGAAGTGAGAATCCAATATTCTCAAAGGATCACAGCAGCAATCAAGAACTGTTTCAAGAAGAACTGAGCTTGCATCCGCTGTTGCTTCTTTTTATTCCATCCAAGCCATCATCCTATTGGACAGTGCTGCCCACACTTAGGGAGGGTCTCCACTTCAGTTGGCTATCTCACATGCCAATCATTCTTAAACATACCCTCACTGTCACACCCATAAACCTCTTAATCTTCAGCATCTCTTAACCCAATGGAGTTGACAATTCAAATTAACCATTACAATAATTTATCGAAATGATATTTGTGATATCCTATTTCATAACATTTTAATATATTAATTCATAGTAGAAAGTACTTGAAATAATGCCAACTTTAATATTTATGATCTTTAATTCTGAGTGATGGAAATTTCTCTGTGCAGATATACTTTTATCTTTCTAATAATTTTATTTTTTTGCCTGAATTCCATATCATTTTATAAAAATAATGAAAATCACAGTATTGTAAATAAAACCATATTGATCTGGTAATATTATGGATTTAAAAATTGTTCTGTTCTTATATGTGCCATACTATTTATCTGTTCAGAAAATGTGTAAGTTTGTATATTTGGAAAGTGCCTCTTAGATATACAAGAAAAAGCAGTATATATTTTATTTTGTAAATGTTTTAATCTTTATCATAATCTGTTATCTTCTTTTGGTATTATTTTCTTCTCCACCATGATCTCATACTGCCTTGTGACTCAACGTCTTTTGGTCATGCTTTCATGGTGGATTAAATGGCACGAGAGAAACCAGCTTTCATTAAGGAAACACACACGTGGTAGTTCAAATTCATCATGTGCATTCTATGTATTAATTTTTCTTTTATTTTTAAATAACAAAAAGTGACATCATTCCATTAGCCTATTTCTCTTTCAAGATTTAGTACATTTCAATATTATTATTCTGATGGAGAGATGTAAAATACAAACAGGATTAACTTCCTGATGATTGAATCTCAGTGGTTTACTGATAAAACTTTAATAGAAGGAGAAACTGGGAGTTGGCACAGTGGCTCATGACTATAATCCCAGCAACTCTGGAGGGTAAGGTAGGAGGATCTGGAGTTCAAAGCTAGCCTCAGCAGATTAGCAAGGCACTTGGCAACTCAGAGACCTTGTTTCTAAATTAAATATAAAAAAGGACTGGGGATGTGGCTCAGTGGTTAAGCACCCCTGGGTTCAATCCCCAATACAAAAAATAAATAATAAATAAATAAATAAAAGTAGAAACTGAAGTTTTGCTTTATTACAATTTTTATGGTGGAAGTAAATATCTAACTGTATCTTGGTTTGGGGGGAAACAGTGATATGTTCCATCTAATGTGGTGCATCAAAATGAATATGTGACCTAGTTAGGTGGCTATAATAACACTCTTATGAAAGTGCCTGACAACTTCTAAAAAGAATTCCTTGGGAAAAGATAAAATAAAGACTTAAATAATGTCTATCACTTTTTCTTTTGTGGGGAAGAAAAGAATCAGCAGACAGTAAACCATTGCAAAATCATTTTCAGGAAGGTTTCAAAAACATAAAAAGGGAGCTTTAACCCTGAGGCTGACCAGACAGACTTCCTTTGCAACCTTGAACAAATGCTGTTGTCCTTAGCTTCATTTCCCCAGTTTTTAAAATGGGAAAGATCGGATTTTGTTTCTTCTAAAGTCCTTGAAGTGATTAATTGCTGAATGATTTCTAAAGGCCTTTGAAAACTAAAGGATTGAAATATAATATTATACTGTTTTCTGCCTTGATAGGTTAATTTCTCAGTAACCCAGTTTCCATTTCACTACCCATTTTTTAACCTACTAATTATTTTTCTTGAGATATGTTTCCCAGAGAAAGGGATGGACTAAGCCACAAATGAGTATTTTGGATGGGATCATAGATTTCAGATTATTTCTAAAATATGATGGTGACTTTTATCTTTTTCCATTTCTCTTTTTAAAAAGACCTTTATTTTTTCTTCTTACCCTCTTCATGAAATAGTTCAAACAGAGGAAAACACAAGAGGACAATGTACAACTTCTTGTGCATATAGCATGACATGGTTGTCATAAGAGATAATGTTCAGGTGGATTTTTCTAGTTGTATTTTTAATAGAAATAAGATATTACATATAGATGAAGCTGAAAAGAGGCCTCTTTGTAACTCTGCTTGTTTTTCTCCATTAGTCAACCACTGTCTTCAAAATATATACAATCCCCAATCAAGTTTTGAATGTGGTGTGAAGTCTTGGGAATTTTAATTATACATAAAATATACGGCACAATATAGCATCATCTTCAACTTGATTTTTTAAAATTTATTTTTGTTTTTGTACCAGGGATTAAACTCAGGGGAATTTAATCACAGATCCACTTCCCAAGCCCTTTTTAAAATTTTGAGACAGGGTCTCACTAAGTTGATGAGGCTGGTCTTGAATCACGATCCTGCTCTATGAACATTCTGAGATGCTGGGATTACAGGTGTGTGCCACTGCAGCCAGCTTCAACTGGTTTTTAATTCAAGAATAATATGTTTCAAAATTTATCCAACTTGATACCAATGAACTCAGCCTAGTATTCCATTAAACTGGATCTCAATCAATCTTCACCCATTTGATGGATATTTGTGTTTTTAACTATTAAAAACTATTAATTTAACTATTAAAAACAAACATTGCAATGAATGATTGTTGTAAATATCTAAGTTTCCCAATGTGTACTTTGGCAGAATGTTTTGAGTCACAGGTAATATATATTCCACCACTTCAAATTGTTCTCTAGATTGGTTATCATCCCACTATCAGATTATGGGATTCATTGTGACCTCATACTCCCTAATTCCTTTGATTGTAAGGTTTTTAAGTCTTATTTCATCTAGTAGGTAGATATTAATGCTTTTTTATGTTTCATGTATGTTTGAGATAAAATTTGCATATAATAAATATTATCCTTTTGAATATACAGTTTGATGAATTTTGAAAAATGCACACACTTGCATGATGACAAAGATAATCATGATATAGAACATTTCCCTTGTGCCTCTTCCTAGCCAAATCTTCTGTGCACCTCAAGCCTTATCAGTTTTTGTCATTTTAAAAAATATATTTAAAACCTTACTGAATAGACTCTTGTGTATTTGTCAAATGTCTTTTTTCCATATGCACCATGAGTTTTCTGTTCGTGTCATGCATCAGCATGGAACCCATTTGAATATAAATACAGTCATTTGCTGTGTAATAACATTTGGTCAATAAGAGATCTCATATATGATAGTTATCCCATGAGATGATTTTACCTAGTGGCCTCATAACCATTTAAATTCACATACATACATTCTCTGATGTTCACATAACGAAATCATTTAACAATGCATTTCTCAGAATGTATTCTTGTCATTAAGCAGTGCATGACTAATTGAAATGCTTACATATCATGGTTTAAATTAAAATAGATTTAACTTTCTGAGCTAGCCAGCCTGTGATTGGCAGTGAGTCAAAGATATTATCAAACATTCATCATGTTTTTCCCCCCCTTATCCTTTAGCTATTTTTCTAATCCTCACAAATATTGCTATATGGATGCAAGATGGCTGATGCCTATTCAGGCATAATGTCTGCATTCAAGATAAAAAGAATGAAATGAGAAATAATGGAATGCAACCATCTATTTTGTGAAGAAAATGATTAGAAAAAAGAAAAAAACATCTGCAGGCACCCACTTAAGTCTTCTCGGTAAGAATTAGTTTGTGTATTTGAGCAGGTGGTATAGAACATCTCTCTGGATTGATAGGAAAAGAAATAAATATATTGATTAATGTGGAGAAATAAATATGGTATAGCACTGAATGTAATTAGATCTTTTAAAATATTTTGATCAAGTTCTATATTTTTCCCATGTTCGAAAAATGTAAAAGTTTCCATATTTTATTATATGTATTCTTACACACTTTATTTTTTCTATTATCAATGAATTTTTAATGATTGCATTTTATAATTAATATTTATGTTTGTTGAACTTGAAAATTGTACTAAATTTTCTATGAGTTTTTTTATTTAGATAAACACTCAATGTAATAAAATATAGTAAAAATTTATATTCTTCTCTAATTCTCAGTCTTCCTTTTATATTTCTTCTTGCCATGTTTCCTTCCTTCACATTTCTGTTGTGACAATTGCTAAGGTTTACAGTACAATGTTGAATGCAAGTAATGATAATGGCCAAGTCTCTCCTGTTTTTTATTTTAAAGAAAACAATTCTAAAATTATACAAAGTTTGACATTTGCTATATGGTTTAAATATAAGCTATTTAACTTGTATTTCTATTTGCTAATAGTTTTGTCACACATGGGAATTAAAATCTATCAAATCATTTTTGGTTTTCATTAAATTAAACATATGAATTTCCATCTTTATTCAGCCAAAGGAGAATTACATCAATACATTTTTTCCTACTGCTAAACTATATTTGCATTCCCATTAATCTTTTTGTGATAATTATTTACCAATACTTCAAATATTGTCTAATGTAGTCTGTTAACATTTTATCAGTTTAGCACTTTGGTTCATAAGTAATTGATCCAGTCTGTCAGAACTTCCTTTTAATTCTTTATACCACTCACATATTTACTTATTTTCCCCCACTTTCCCTAGCAATGATATATGTAGGATTATTTTATGAGATATATTTTTAATTTTGTTGAATCTTTTATTAGCTGCTTTTTTCCACATTAGCTTGATTTTTATTTTCAATAACTTAAAGTTTTCAGGGGAAAAAAGTTACTTTAATGGAAAATTATACATTGTCTAGACTCTACATATATCACCTCCAAAACCTCTGACTCAGATTCTATGGAAGTTATTTTTCAGCTCCATGAATGGTAGATGATTGGTAGCACACCCCAAATAACTCTATTTATTGACATGTAAATTATGTCTTGTTTGTTATTCAATTAACTTTTCTCCCCTTTTTATATACTTATTTAAATACATCCTACCTATAAATATGTTTTTTGTATTCATTTAAAAAGTTTCTATAGCATCTGTTTCTCTAATTCAATAAACTCTTTGGCATACATTTATCTGTATCAGAGTCATGATTACCATATTTTGGAACATTATAACTCAACAGTTTTTATTGTAAGAAATTGTGTTTAATCAAATTGTGTTTAAAATCAATTACGTTTCCTCCCTATATTATTCTGGGTTTCCTTGTTCATTAATATTATAGTTGAGATGTGAAATGTCAAAGGGCTTATGTGTTGAAACCTTGGTTTCCAGCAGGTGGCGCTATTGAGAGGTGGTGGATATTTTAGGAGGTGGGACTTAGTTGGAAGAACTGGGTTACTAGGGCCATGCCTATGCAGGATATATTTTGTCCCTGGCCTCTCCCGCTTTTCCTCTCCCTCTCTCTGCTTCTACTCTGCCATTGGGGAGCATTTTACTCCACACATACTCCCCACAATGACCTTGGCCTCCTCATAGGTCCAGAAGCAATGGAGCCAGGTGACCATGGATTGAAAACTCTGCAACCAAAATAAATCTTTTCTCCTCTAATTTGATTTCCTCAGGTATTTTGTCATAGGCATGAAGTGCTAACGAATACAACTATGCTCTTTGTTTTCTATTTAATTTTAATCGTTTTTATTCCTATGGACTTATTTTTTATAATATTTGCAGTGCTGTGTTTCCAGTTTGATATATCTCCTGCCTTTCCTCTAGGGAATATGGTTCCTTGTATGGTTTGGAGCTTCTCATGTATTATTGCTTCATTGTGCACAGTTTGTTTTTACTGTGGAGTTTCTATATACCATGGACTAGAAAGATCTCTATAGGATAATTTTTTGTATGTATTTGGTAGGGAGGGCCTGGTTACTTTTTCTGGTTATGAACAATTTTCAATGCTTAAGCTCTGGCTTGTTGTTCTTAAATGCACTGATTTACTTATGATTTACATATTTACATATGATTCTCACAGGGTAACATGCTATTCTAGGTTGTTTGCATGTTTTCATACTATTTTTCAGGTATGTCAGTCAGGGTTTATTTTATAGTCCAGGAAAGAGTTTAAGATAGTGAATTAGGACAGAAGAATTGAAGAAGTAGATTCTGAAAATGGCCTCAGATTAACTAAGTCTTACCACCCTGGAGACACCATCAGTGCTACTGAGGAATTGAGAAGATATCTCTGCCTCCTCTGCCACTGTCACTTATTCATCTGTTCCCAGTAAACTACTGGACAGGGACTGGACCACTCACAGTCTCTCAGTCTTGCTTATAGAAATGATTGATAACTGACCCTCATTCTCTTCTACCATTCAACCTCTTGTGAGTATAACATTTGAAAGATTCTCTTTCAGATCCCTAGATGCATAGAAGTCTGGAAAATGTAGTTGTTTTTTTGTTGTTATTGTTTCCAGTTTTTCTGTTTTGATTTGCTTTCATCATTTCCAATTATAGTGAGAGTGTAAAACAGCAATTCAATCAATGGTGGCCACACCTAGACCAACAGGAGGGGTCTCTTCCAAGGAATTGGTGCTAGTTCTCCACTTACCAGACACCAGTAGGTAAATGTCATTTGGATCCTTCAGGAAACAGATGATAAGTTGGAGCTAGAATAAAGTAGATTTATTGGGAGACTTGTAAATAGAAAAGGAAGAAACTAATTGGGAGAGAGAGCCATGAAATTTCGGTACAGATCTAATAAAATCTCTGCTAAACCAACAGGGAGCTCTAGGATAAAGATGGCCCATAAGAGAATGTCTACATTGAATAGAAATGGCTAGGCCCTTATCCCAAAGGCTGACTCAGTCATTGGCTGGCTATAAACCCATAAGCTATAAAGCTGAGGGGAAAGTAACTGGTCAAGTCAGTAGACGACTATCACCTGGTGACCCTCTTTATAGCTGGGAAATAAGCTATTGGAGGGGCTGCTTTGGTAGTGCATCTTTGTATCTGGTAGTGGTCACTTCCATCATTGGGTTTGTGCAAAAAACCTTGTTCACACTCACCAGGACCTAAATCTACTCTAATGTGCCAATCTATTCTTGTTTATATCCCTGGTTCTGTCTTAATTCTAGGCACAATAAATTGTTTCTTCTTTCTTTCTAAACACTAATAGAAGAACACCAGTGTCTTGCCTTGGTTAGTCTGCATTTTTGCTTGATTTGGTGTTATTTGCCTCTCAATATATTACTTCAGAGAGTTTAACTGGCATCAATTAGCATATTAGGAAGAATTATGATAATATCACTGACACGATAAGTGAAAGTGATTTCCTAGTTGCTGCAAATTTACTTGTAAATCACCAAGATTGTTTTGAGTAATGATTAAATATTACTCTGTCTCTAGCTGAGCCAGCTAATGAACTATTTTCATTGACGACATTAATGATCGATGAAGTAGGAGATGGAGGTCAATAAAAAATGGAAAAGAGATCATTTCTATATTCAAGATACTCTGAGCTTAGTTAGGAAAGGGTGCAAGGAACAGTCAAGAAACAGTGTCATGTGAAAATATGTAGCTTAAATACTTCCTGCTCAAGGTATTGATAATGGACGACCAGAATCAGTCTTACCATGAGCTCATAAGAGATGCAGATTCTCACAGTCACTGCAAACCTCCTGAATCATGATTTGCACTTTAGTAAAATATTCAGGTGATCTATGTGCACTTTATGGTTTGAAAAGTACTGACACATAAATACCATAACTGATAGGCTTTGGAGAATGAAGCTGAATAGTTGTGGAGGGGTAGAGAGTCCTAAGGGTTACATGACATCTTACCTCCTAGTAGAAAAAAAATCTTCAATAAATAGACTTACAAGAAAAGGGCTTAAGTTTTGTGGAACAAAGTGTGGTGATCCAATTGCAGAATCTGCCAAGGAAATCTCCAGTATAAACCTAAGAACGCACTGTGTTATTTTTATTTAGTACAGTTTTATGACATATCTAATAAAAGATGACTTGATATCAACATGGATGTTGGGTGTTCTACACTACAGGAATTTTGATAAGACACATAACATACTTTTGATAATTTATTAACAACAACTAATATGGTCCAAGTTTATAATGAATTTCATTATGAAATAATTTTTTTCTATTGCATGGCGCTTAGTGACTTGGTTTTATTTTTCAAGCCTGGCTTCAATATGTTTTACATGCTTTCTTCTAGAAGGAAGAGACTGATGTTTTTATAAACACTTCTATCCATAAGCATTTTGTATGTACTTTACATCTGTCTTCCACCCTCTTTTGTGAAGTTAACACTAACTCTTTAATGCAGACCCACATGTTCTGAAAAGTGACTTTTGTTGTCAATTAAAATATTCTCTTTAACTCCTGCCCACAAGAAAATTGTATATTTTTATGAAATGTTTCCATTTTCAAAAATTTTTGCTGATATGTGGTGTAATTTCAAAGGGTCTGGCTATAGCTGCCATCCTGGTATTTCTAATTCCAGACCAGACAGAGGCGACAAGCAAACTATGAACTCATTATGTCAATTTGAAGTCCTGGTATAATGGAGAGGCGCAAAGCACTTCTAGATGTGACTTCGAGGTAATTTTAAAAAATTATCTCTAGGAATTCTTATTCTTACAACTTGAGTTAGAAGAAATAGTAGCAGTGCCTGAGTTGGAAACATGAAGAGGTTTCTCACAAAGAGTGTAGTTTCTGCTCAATGTGTTAGGGATGGGGATATTTGCTAAATTCCAGTTTTTTTTTTTTTTTTAATGTGGTTCCCATTTGTCTTCTCATGTTTCCTACCTGTTGGACAACTTAAGATATTCAGCAATACTGAAGAAAAGATAAGCAGTAGTTCCATGGTTTGAATGTTTCCCTCTAGAATCCAGATATGGAAGACGTGACACTACTAAGAGGCAAGGCCGCTAAAGGGTGAATGGGTTGTGAGGGCTGCTCCTTTGTGAAAAGGATTCAAACCCTTGTGTTATAGGTTTCATACTTGCCCTTCAGCCTTCCACCATGTGTGGATGCTGTTCCTCCCCTTGGAGAGATGCAGCTTCAGAGCCCCATTCTAGAGGCAGAGAGCAGAGCTTGCCAGACAACAAACCAGCTGGCACCTTGACCTTGCACTTCCCAAACCCCAGAACTGTGAGAAGACTAATTTTCATCCTTTGTAAATTATTCAGTATTGGGTCTTCTGTCATGTGGCATATTTTCAAATATTTCCTGATGAACAGGTTGAAAAATTACCTGAAACTTCTCTATTATTTTAATATGTCCATGAAATATCCCAGCAACTTGCACTGAGTGAACTTTATTTGTGTATTTATTATCATTGCTACATATGGAAGTGCAGAATTTCTTTAAATGGAAGGTAGTGTTAAGAGCATAGTTATTATCATCATAATTTTGTGACTAGGAAATTTTGAATATTTCCATAGGGCCTCATAAATTGTCCAACTTTATCTTGGGTTATTATTTGTCACAAAAGAAAAAAAAGGAAATTTGTCTTTAGGAAAAAATAATGGTTTTAAATTATTCTTCAATATTTTCAAGGTCTTGTTGCAAGTATCTGGCTCCTATATGTAGCTATCTTCTGTATGTGTAAGGTGTGTATGTGTTTGTGTGTTGAGTATGTATGTATGTTTCTATAAATGCCTGCATGTAGCTTCATTGGGAATTATCCTCTTACTCAGTTTATTGAGTTTTTATAAATCTTTGGGTTTTTCACAAGGTCCCACCTCTATTAGGTTTCATGTTGAAAGAATTGATGCCTTAAAAGCTGATGTGCATGACTAGGGACTTGAAGTTGTCTGGTTATGCTGCCTTGTCATGGATAATTATGGACAATGGTGCGATTTATGGGCTGACCCATATAACTCTAGTCTTTATGCAAAGTAATTGACATTCATGCAAAATAATTAAATGCTTTATGTTGGTCCTTACCACTTTCTTCCTTTTAGTTTCCCTGGCTGTTTTTATCACCTCCATCACCTGTCTGGAGATACACAGATGCAGTGGCTTAGTTCTAGAACAACTTTAGAGAAAAGGTGTCATGTAAGCCAGTAAACAGAATGGAAAAAAGTTATTTGTTTAAGAGAAAGTTAAACAACTGAGAACATAAGAATAGAAGTCAACTAGTCAGGAGAAGTCATATACTGCTTTTGAAAATTTACTTGAAAGTCATAGAAAAAAAATCTTTTTAGAAATTAGAATATTTTTAAAAAGCAACTGCTTTAATCTGAACTTTAGTCAGAGGCATTGAGTTGCTTCTCTTTTTATTGTAAAAATCAAAACTTAATCTTTAAAAAATTGATTCAAGTTGTTTGGATTTTCAAATAATTGTATAAACGAATTTATCGAAAAAGAGATCTTTATGTGTTTTGTATAATGAACCTGTTATGGTAACTATCTTTGCTTTCCTCTTTCTCATTCTCTATATGAAGGGAAACTTTGAAGGGAAACTTTTACTGTCTAATAGTGTAGCACATAGATAAATGAACTAAGAGACACAGAAAAGGCAGGAATTCTGACCAAACCATGATGAGTGTAGGTTTTTCCTCCTCACTTTTCTCCTTTGCCAATTACATGCATATTTGTCAATACATTGATTGAAACTTGTTCTTTCTATTTGGAGGAATTCTTGTCTTTCTTCTCCCCATGGTAGAGTGAACTGGCACTTCTTTGAGCAGGGGGCTGTTTCTGTGTTGTGATGATTGGCAGGCAGAGTGTACTTTTTTTTTTTTTTTTTTTTTTTTTTGCTATTTTTAACTGAGGGATGGGTTCCAGAATTATTTTCTTATTGTGACATCCTCCTAGCATCCCTATATTCAAATCTCTATCTCGGATGCTCTTTTTTAGGAGGGCAGTAGGCAATCACACACTGAGTTAATTCTAAAGTTGGGGATGGGACCTCAGAAAAGATACCATGCAGTTGTTTTGAGTACGAAAGGTTTTAAATTAATAGAACAGTAGGAAAGAACTGAAGTCAGTTTGAGAGCAAAGGTCTAGATTCTTACTCTAGTCTGAACATAGTAGTATTGCTGCCAGACCTTTGTAAGCATTCAACATGAAGCTTGGTCTGTATATCACAATGAGGGGGAGCTGCATAGCTTTCTCTCTCAAATTTCTCATTGTTAAGGTAGGATAAATATGACTCATCTCATAAGTGTCTGTAGAAAGCAGGAGGCAGAGAAGTAAGTAGACTGAAAATGGAAAAAGTTCTTAAAGAAAATTCAGAGCCAATGGAAGCTACACTAGTTGAAAACTTAAACTACATTTCTTTACTAAAATTGAAGCATGTTTAAATATTAAACTGTGTTTTTATTCTTGGGAAATTTTATTTTTGCTCAGCCAAATCCTCACATAGTTGCTTATTCTCCTCTTTTCTAGAATGTTTGTATATATGAATTTACTTACTTTTAGAGTAAGCAAAATGCCTGGTTAACCAAAGCTACTGATCCAAGAGGAAGCATTCCTGCAAAAAAGCATCTCTAGCATGAGCTAGAAAGAGAAAAAATGAGCAAAACCTCAGACTGGCCGAGCAATTTTGTTGTTGTTGTTCATTACTGCTGGAAGCAATGCATGACCATTTCACAGCTGTGCAAGGTTTAAAATTTAGAGCAGTCCCCATCTCCTCATCCATTCCCAAAGCCGTGAGGTTGACAACTGCGTGATTCTTCAGCGTTTACGTGTGTCAGTCCCAGAGATGAGATCAGGTACCAAGAACTTCCAACAATGCAACATAAAATATGCAGTTGTTAATATTTTAAATTGCTTCTCCCCAGTATAATAGCTACTTACTGCCTGCTCAATCAAGGGTATTGTAAAAGATTATAGAGGCTGAAACAGTTGTGAAAGGCTATTTCTCAAGTCATAAGTAATGACAGATTTTTTTTTAGAAGAGGTGAATTGAGTTATCCCAACATAAATTGGAAAGAATCAATTTCATCATCAACTTCATTTTAAAATTTTAATTATTTAATTGTAAAATATAAATAATATACCATGCTATTGTGAAATATAAACACATGTCAGATTACTATGTTAAACTCTGTTAAGTAACCATTTCTGGTGCATTAAATACACTCAAATTATTGTGTGAGCATCACCACCATCTCCAGGACACTTTCCATTGTCCCCAACTAAAACTCTGCACCCATTAAATGACACCTCCCTATTGTCCCCTTCCTCCAGCCCTTGGCAGCCCCTTTCCACTCTCTGTCCCTGTGAATTTGACCATTGTAGGTAATTAATGTAAGTGGGCTCATACAACGTTGGTCCTTTGGTGCCTGGTTTATTTCACTCAGCATAGTCTTTAAGGTTCATTCATATTGTGGCATGGGTCAGAATTGCCTTCTTTTATTAAGAATAATTAATATTCTATTGTGTGTATATGCCATGTTTTGTTCATTTATTCTTCTGTTTATGGGCCCATGTCTTGGTTTTTGTGAATAATGCTAATCAATTTTACCTTGAAAGGAAAGAGGCACATCATAGGGTTTCATGGTGGATTACGGGACAGCAAATTCCACTGAGGTTGGGAGTTCCAGACAACAATGGAATAAAGCCAGATGTATTTGTGTGTGTGTGTGTGTGTGTGTGTGTGTGTGTGTGTCCATGAAATATTCCTGGAAATCTTTGCATCATGCAGAATAGCCAGTCTCTTGGGTGACTATCTTATGATTTCTTTATTTATCATCATTAAAAAAATATTAAAAGAGACCAAATAAGAGAGTTCTATGTAGGTGAAGCTTCTGATTTTAGATAGCACAACTCTTATATCTATCATTCTATAGTCTGCAGTGGGAACACAGAGTTTTCCATGGTTTTCCCCATAAGGCAAAGCCCAGTCTTAATTGGGCATGGTTCACCCATCTACTATCTGAATGTCTGTAGGTGAAAGGTGACGGCCTTATCTTCTGGAATGGAGAGATTCGCATTTCATTCACCTGTGATTTGTATGGGGTGGTGTTCTGATCCAGGGATTTGGGGTCTTATGAGGGATTCCCCAATGGGATATCTTTTACTTGCTTGAGTCGGATTAGTCTTTGAGGTAAGGTGCTATTCTCCAATATCTCATCAAAGCCACAGTAAACTTGGCAATCCTGAACAGGACAGGAAGGCTAGCATCTCAGATCCAAGGGAGGTCATCTGGTCCAAAATGCACTTCAGTCGTGTTTATGTCTCAGATCAAGTGCTCACCACACTATCGCTGACCTTTCCACCTCTATTTCCTTGTGCTCCTGCTTCCAGGAGAAAGTGACCCTTCATTCCAGTCTCGACGTTTATTGGCTCTCAGAGTGAACTAGGACTTCAGTCCCACCTTACCTCTGGTAGCAACATCCTGTTACGTTCATATCAGACACAGTTCATCTTGAGAACAAATGGAATCCTAATTCTTCCCCCTCCCTCTGTTTTTTCTTTCTGTCCCCTCTTTTTCCCTTCATTTCTTTCCTGGTCCCTCTCTCCTTCCCTTTCCGCTGTCTGTCCTGTGTTTTCCCTCCTTTCCTCCCCTTTTCTTTCTTTTCTGTTCCCTTCCCTCTCTCCCTGTTTTCTTTCTTTTCAAATTCCTAGTATATAAGTTGGAAATTCAAGGCAATGCCATTCTATAGTGTAAAGTTTAAGGGAGTACACGTTTCCCATGTTTAGAATGCCAAGTGATGATTTTATAGCACAATGAACAAAAAACACGTCCTTCCTGATTTCTCCCATGTGGCAAGAGGTAAAACATTCTCTGTGGAGCAATGGGGTCATCTATGGTAGGTCGTTTTAAGGAATGTTTGAAATTGAATTCTGCTCTCCAGTAGTATCCCCTCCCTGCATTCTCAATATTTTTAGTAAGAGGAAAAAAAATGTCTATTATAATTGTTATTTTTTTGGTACCTGGGATTGAACCCAGGGGCTTTAACAACTGAGTCATACCCCCACCCCTGTCCCCTTTGTTAAAAATTTGGGACAGGGTCTCACTAAGTTGCTTAGGGCTTCACTAAATTGCTGAGGCTGGCCTCAAACTTGTAATCCTCCTGCTTCAGCCCCCTGAGTCGCTGGGGTCACAGGCATGCACCATGGCGCCCACCACAGCTTTCCTCAACCTGAAAACACTGTTATACACTCAGTTGAGTTACATTCTTTGCAAAATAATGGCTATTCTCCTCAGGATCCATCACAACCATCTCTATAGTCACTAGACCCCGAACTAGGATCCGGTCTCAATATGCTCCAGGATGATAGACACTACAAACCAGGATGGAATAGCAAGATTTTGATAATATGATTTGCCAGAAACTTGAGAAACATGTGTAGGAAATTTTCTAAAGGCATTAGCTCATAAAGGAAAGAATATAATATTAGGTTGGGTGAAATCAATGATGTTGGTATACAGCACTATTCAGAGGTGATTCTGACAATGAAAAGGCAGATCCATACAGAGGGCAGGACTTCATATAGTATCACATTATCCACTGCATCTGGAGGGAGATGGGGCCAGAGTGCAGATCTATACTGATTTTTGGGCACTTGCTATTGGTTTGGCTAAATGGTTACATTGAAAGTATAAGTTTGTAATGTCTAGGGAAGAAGTGCGGTGCCTGACTTCTTAACATGCATACAGACTCACCCACTTAGGTGTTCTGCAGGTCTCTGCTTCACCTGTACCTCCTTTTCTAAGGAATCTCTGCCTGCATGCCCCCACTACTAGTTCTTTTTTTTTTAACATGACAGTAGAGTATATTTTGAAATATTATACATACGTAGGATAAGTATAATTTGTTCCAGTTAGGATCCCATTATTGTGGTTGTACATGATGTAGAGTTACGTTTGTCACGTACTTGTGTATGAGGATAGGAAAGATATGTCTGATTCATTCTACTGTCTTTCCTATTACCACTCCTCTCAATCTGTTGTATTATCCTTGTTCATAGTGTAGTGTTGTTTAATCGAATGTGATAATGCTGAATTAAATACATACATGAAAAAAGAGGTACATCACCTGCTGAAGAGCTCATTAAGATTTGCCTTGTAATTGAAAGGATTCTTCTTTGAATGTTGATATTGCAGAGACAGTTTGGTAATTGATTGTTTTTAAAAATTTCTTCTAAGCTTTCTTAAAAAGAAAATGAAGAAGAAATGAAGGGTGGACTTATGTTGTTTGTTACTGTCTGAAGTGATTCAGAGAGCTCTGTACTACACACAGGGCGTTGGAATCTAGGAAGTATTACTAAAGGAGCAAGCAAGCAGTTTGCTGGATGGATGTGGACAGGTTCTAGTATAAGAAAGGTTCAAACTCAAATTTGAGTAGATCTTAGTTACTAGGAATGCAAATTAAAAAAATACTTTGAGTATTTGCCAAAACAGAGTGAATACAAAAATTAACTTCAAAAGTTTGGAATCATTTGAAGTTATCAAGATCTACAGCGGAAGAAACAAGGCAATCCTGGAAATCTTCATTCCAGACACTGGCTTTGAGACAAACTGAGAGAGGTGGTGATCAGATAGGCAGGAGATATGGAGACAGAGAGTGAGTATGGAAGCATTTTCAATGGAAGATGCAGAATTTTTTTTAAAAAGGTAAAAAAATCAAATAAATACAAAAAAATAAACTTAACACATAATGGCTTCTTAATCTTGACCCATTGATTGCAACATATTTATTTTTTTTTAGAGACAAACTAAATCCTTTTCACCATAATTAATAACATCTCTTAACAGGCATTTGTTGATGAAAAAGGATGCTGTCCATTGAAACTGGCATTATAGCTTATACGCTTCTCATCTGCACAATGGGTCAATAATGCATCTTTTTCAAAGTAGTTTGAAGGTGGAATGAGACTTGGCGTTAAATAAGGCAAGGAAGTCATGATTCACCTCCATAAGCAAATGCAACTTCAAAGCATGCTTAACAATCCTATGAATTATAACACGACAGGACACGACTTTTCACCACCCAGAATGGCTGAAGTGGTTCAGAATATGAAGAATTTGAAATGCTTACATACTATCAACCAGAGTATAAAAAGGGACAATCTCTCTGAAAAACTAATATAGTAAATTTGCCTACCCTATGACCTAGCAATTCCATTCTTATTCATATGCCAAAGAGAAATGAGTACATGCTTCCACAAAATAACTTGTATCAAAGTATTCATGGATGCTTATTCTAAAAGTCCAGCAGTAGGGAAAGAAAAATAAAATAAATATACATCCATAGAATGGAAAGCCACAGCATAATTCCTACAATGGAATACAACAGAGCAATAAAGAGAACAAACAAGAGTGATGTGTGCACAGGAATAGAATATTTATGTCCCTACCCCCTGCAGAAATTCATATGTCAAAACTAAAACACTCAAGGTGATGTTATTAGGAGGCAGGACCTTTGACAGATGATTAGATGCTGAGTACACCATCCGCAGGTATGAAATCAGTGCTCACATAAAAGAATCTCAGATCTTTCATCTCTCCCTCGTATGAAGACACAGCCAGGGCACCATCTGTGAACCAGTAAGAAGACCGTCACCACACACTGAATCTGCCACCACCTTGATCTTCGACTTCCCAACAGCCAAATATCTTAGAAATAAACTTTTGTTGTTTATAATCCACTCTGCTTATGGTATTTTGTTGTAGAAGCCTGATTAGACTAAAACAATATGAAACAACATGGATGAGTAAATCTCAAGAAAATTAATAGTGAGTGACAAGTGATTTGGTCATAAAATCTGACATACCAAAGGATTCCACCTGTATGATGTTCAAGAGCAGCCCAAACCAATCGAAAAAGGGACAGGAGACAGAAGAGTGGATGTGTGAGGATGGAAACAACCTGAAAATTGATTAGGAAGGGTCAAGATAAGTATTTGGGGGACTCTGGATATACTCTGTGTCTTGACCAGGATGACAGCTATATGGGTATAAGTTTGTCTCAATTACAAAACCTACAGGCAGATTTGTTAACTTGCTATATTTAAAGATAATTATCTAAATAAATGGGTTGGTGGATGGATGGATAAATTAATGCAAATGTAGCTTCAATATAAAAATACTTGATAATTGTTTTCTATTACTACTGCTAATTATTATTTTTAATTTTACTGCTAATTGTATTTTACCATACTAGATGCCAAATATCTACGTCCTTGATGTAACTGGGGGACATGGCTTGAATGAAAAGAAGATAATAGTCTGTTGTGTTTTATATGATTTTTGGTAGTCTACTGTTGTTGAATCTAGTTCCTTGCTGGCTCTGTGAATTTTAGCAAGTCATTTAAATTCCCCAACCCTTCATTCTTAACACATATAATAATTGTACCTGCAATAGTTTTTATGAAGATGAAAACATTTACAAGGTAGTCTGTAATGTTATTTATTATTTTTATTTTCATCTGTTCTTGCTAATTAATCCTTGCTCACTTTTGGCAGACTCTGTAGAAAACATAGTTTTAATTTAGTTTTTGGCAATGTAATTTTATATTCTGGCCTAAGTACTTCTTAATATTATTTGACCTAAAAAGATTTATAAAAATCACTTTTATGTTAATTCATTGTATTTTTGATTACTACTTATGGATCATCACTCTGGTTACTGTTCAGCATTTCTAAAATTTATTACTACTATAGTAGATATGATTATTTTTATCCCAGAGGAAATCAAAAGCTTATTATTATAAAATGTAAGCTTCTCGAGAGCAAAAAACCTCACTGTATCTATGGTTGTTGCCATTTATTTTGCACTTGACCTAGAATCTAGTATAAGCCTAATATAGTAAATAATTATTGCTCTGCTAAATCAATGTATTTAGTAAACATAACCTACCCCTTGTGAAAATCAAGAAGGTTGAAGCAATCTGCTGGTATGCGTATGTGAGTGTGTATGTGTGTGTGTGTGTGTGTGTGTGTGTGTGTGTGTGTGTGTATGTATACATATTTTCATAAAATGCACAAAGAGTTATCTTACGTAAGATAGACTTTGCATCCAGAGAACAGTGTGTACCTGTATCAGACATAATTTTCTTTGGACGCACAGGACTTTTTGAGATTATTAGGCAGCAACCTTGGGATTGTGTGGTTATGACTGGAGGTGGCTAGAGACAGGTCTAAGAAATCTGTTAAATAGAGAAAAAAATTTCCATAACCAGTGGCAGCAGGCCAAAAAGGGTGTTGGACCAAATTTTAGGCTCATACAGGTTTCTGTGAAGTTTGTCAGGTTATTTTCCCTCCAGTGTTGTAATTGTTTGAATAGAGATCAAAACCAAAACCAAGTCTTTGCACCTCTAACACCCTTGCTTCTCTTTATTTCTTTCCTCATTTTGATATTAATAGAATTTTATCCAGTGTTTTATTTCCATAGCAGATGACAAAATCCAGACTTAAAAATCCAGCCACAGATCATTCTGGAGGAGTTCTGGATTAAATTTCCTGTCAAAAAATATAATGGAAATGATAATTATATAGAAGTATTTGTACCAGCAAGTTACTAAAAATATAGGGTGAATTGTGAGCTATGTTGAAATAAGAAAATGTTTATTATCACGAAATGGAAGCCAAAGTAGAGAGGAAGGTTCATGTAAGGTAGTTTCAAAAAGCAAATATTTGTGAAATTATTTTTATAGTATAAATTGAAAGAAACAATTATGAAATCAGACTGCATCCATACCTCTCTGTCCAGTTTTTAATAGATATTGCCACTCCACCACCCACAGTGGCATTTGGGAATACATGGAAGGTCTATTAAAATGGAGGAGGATGTCATAACTGGAACTAAGAGTAAGACAATATAATATGTTGTATGTATGATTTATTGTAATATGTGATAATATAGTAGAATAATAAATAAATATTATACAACTTTGCATATGTAATGTTATATGTATTAATAATTTTTAATAATGCTAATACTTTTCTTGAGAAACTTGACATTTTGGAAAACAATGTTAGATATGGCTTTGAAAATGATATTGTATATAACTACAGGAAAAACTAGCAGAGAAACCTAAATTGAGGGCTTTTCTATAGAAAAATTATCTGCACCATATAATAATAACCATTGGATGAAAGAGAGAAAAATTCAGGGATTAATGTAGATTGAGGAAAAATAAAAAAAATATCAATTACATCAAACATATGATGTTAGGTTGGATTCTTCATCATTGGGGAAAAAAAGACAGTGTTGGCAAAAGTCAAATTAGGACTTTATATTAGTTTCAAAGAAACAAATATTTGTGGAAATAACAAATATTCAAATAACAGTATGGTAACAATGTCAAATTTTCCAAGTTCTAACATTGTGCCACAGATTGTGTAAAAATCTACCCTTGCTCTTAGAAAATACTAATGTATTCAAAAGTGAAGAATCATTATGGATGCAACTCACTCTTAAGTGGTTCAACACACAAAACTAAATAGGTGTGTAGTATGTATACCCACATTGATATTGATACCCACATACATATATATATCCATGTATAGAGAGGAAAAGAAAGAATGCTAAAAACGAATGCTATAGAATAGCAACAATTTGCAATTCAAAGTGAAACATATTGCAACTCACTGTATACTTCTTGCAGTTTTGTAAATTTGTTTTCTTAATAAAAAGAGTTTTTAAAGAATATAATTGAAATGAAATCTTAGTTTTGATTTGTATTTCTCTTGTTGCTAGAGATGTTGAACATTTTTTTCATATATCGTTGATTGATTGTATATCCTCTTTTGAAAAGTGTCTGTTCATTCCTTGGCCTAATTATTGATTGGGTTATTTGTGGGTTTTTTTTGTGTGGGGGGGGAATGGGACAATTAAATGAACTCTAGATAGGGCAAAGGGGAAAAGGGGAGGGAGTGAAAAGGAGTAGGAATAGGGGAAGGAAAGATTGTGGAATGTGATGGTCATCATTACCCTAAGTACATGTAAGAAGACACAAAGGATGTGACTCTACTTTGTGTACAACCAGAGATGTGAAAAATTTTACTCTACATATGTAATATGAATTGTGATGCATTCTGTTGTCATATATAACAAAAAAAGTTTAAAAAATAAAATAATGGATTCAAACCTGAAAAAAAAGAGAGAATAATAGAAGAATATCCCACATGAGAAAGACAAAAAAAAGAATATAATTGAGAGCTAGTTTATTTAAATGCTGTGGGTATAGCTATTAATAAATCTGAGAATTGATTGGGAAAGGTCAAGACAAGCTGGACAGTTACAATCTGATATATTCATACAATGTTTTTAACTACATAGTCTTGGAATAGACTATTAATGAGAGCAGTGAAATCTTTGAAACTGGAGTAAGGACTCATTAACAATGTTAAAATAATTTCTTCAATGCTAAGTGTATATGACCCTAATAAATGTGGCTGAAGCTCAATTTTTAAAAGTGGTTGCCACTTACCTAAGGGGACATAATGACACTTCGATTGAACTTTTCAATTTCTGAAATGCCACTGGGACTCACGTAGCCTATTTGGTCAATGTATATTGTTGACTTGGATTGAGTCTAACAGCGTAAACCTAGTACTTGTCTTTTGCAGACTCAACCACACATTTCTGATTGATGTTGACTTATGATCAGGGAATTACTATTTTGTGGCTAAATATTAGGTAAATTAAATCAATTTACCTTACCTTTTATTATAATAACTCTATCCCCCCCTCCTTTTTTTCTGTGTTTGTAACCCTTGAGGGCACCTGCTCTTTTTTCTCAGCTATGAGTGAAAGTTTATTTGATATGTGACTGTCGCTTCATGCATTTTGTTGCTTCGGGGAAAATGTATACCACTTGTGACCCTTGCCTGTGTCCCTGAGATGTTTCAGCCTTTGCAGCTAAATGTAATTGGCAGTAGAACACACTTTGTTCTGTACAGTTAAAAATGGGCCCCTTTGTTTAGCCAACCTTCATGAACTTCCTTTTATTTCAATGGCAAATGAAACATTTATGTAAGAAAGAAATATTGTCTTCAATGGGAAATGCATTGCATGTGTGATATATTTCATATTATGACAGATTTTTCTTGAGCTTAAACTTTTTTTTTCTACAATGTGAATACATGACTCTTCTCCATGGTTCAGTATTTTAAAGTAACCATTATTTGCATGTATAGAAAGAGATGATAATTGGTAAATATTTTTATAGTCAAATATAATTTTTAACTAAAGTTCCCAATAAAACACTTTCCCTTCTTATATGAATTCCTTTTAAAATTAAAAATAATATCAGATTCCATAAAGCAGGGGAACTAGAGCTTAAGCATTGGAAGGCAAGGGGCATGTCGCTGTCACACTGTCATTCTGGTGAAACTTGATAATCCATCTCGGCTTTGTCTTTTCACTTTAATCTGACCCAGCTCAGCAAGTGACATTACAAGGTCCGAGGTTCAGGAAGGGCATGTTGAGTGGTGTCTCAAAGTGCTCTGAAGTGCTTAATATTTGGAGAATTTATGAGCCATAGAAAAGAATCCTGGAGATTGACAACTGCAGTGAGAAGACTTGTGGCTCTGTATGCCCCTGGAGAGATGGGGTGGCATGAGTAGGAATGACATTCATCAGTTAGTTGTCATGAAATAAAACCAGAAAACATACAAAGCAGGAAGAAAAGTGAGACGTCGAGACCCACGCTGACACCCTTATGAATGTTTTGGATTCTGTTGTCCGAAATATGTGTCTGTACATGTGCCTGTTGAGGGACTCGCAGATCCTTGAGACCATGTGCTTGGGAGCTGGTTGTGCGCTAACAGGGTTGACCGAAGCCTCTGGCCTTTCTACCCTGACTCCTTTCTTCCTAATAAAGCATTAAGATCTTCCCAGTCATTTTAAGAAGTCAACCCTTAGCCCTTTGGGACTTTATTAAGTACGGTAATTCCATTGCCTTAAACATAAACCCTTTGACACATCCCTTGACAGTAATCCATTCCTTGCAGAGCTTAGGGCCCTGAGAAGCCACAGCATGTTTTCATTATAGAGCTCTGGGCTTCCTCTGTCTAGAGCCTTAAGTATTGATGAGATCCCTTAAGTCTGACCACCTAACAAAGACTGCATTGCAATTCCAGGAGCAGCTTGCTACAAGGGAGTACAGTGTCCTGAGTTTATAATCAGGCTGTATCTAAAAATAATTTGGATTCAATATCTGTTCTTCTCCTTGTTAATACCCAGCCCCGCCCCCTTGAAGATTCTGAACATCTTTTCTTAATTGATCCTGGATATACATCTGGAAAGCTGAATTTCATTATCCAGATAGAGCCCGGCTTTTATTTATATTCAGCCAACACATGAAGAGACTAAAGTTACAGATTCTGCGTGTATTTCAAAGAATATCTCTCACTTATTTTTCTGTGCTTTAAGGATATGATATACCCAGAGATTGCCACCACCTCAAAGGCTCTCCAAAGCCAGTGACAGCAAAGGTATCTCTTGAAGCTTGATAGAAATGCTGAATCTCAGGCTGCATACCAAACCTCCTGAATTAAAATCTGTATGTCCACAAAGTGCACAGATGATTCTTATGTATTTTTTTCACTGATAAATTAATATTCATTTGGGAAACTTATATTTTTATGTTAAGTAGTTAAAATATATCAAAAATATTTTATATACTAGTCATAAATCTTTAAGAAAGGAGGGTTTTATAGTCCAGACTTTTAAGAAAAGTATCAGCAACTTGGAGATGGACAGGAGATTTGCATTTAGCCTGGAAACTTCGGGACGTGAGTCTTGCTCATCCTATTTTCCATGTGAAAATGGGAGGCACATGAGGCTCTGGAAGTGATCCCCCCGCACCCCCTTCACAATCCCCCTACACGACACTCTGTGGGCTCACATCCAGGCCTTTTTCCCAAATGATACTCTTTCTTCTTTTCTTTCTACAATCATTCACAGGAGACAATTCAGAAAAATGAGACAACTTTATTTTCAAACCATTGTCCAGTGCAGGGCTTCTCAGCCTTAACACTGTTTCTTTTGAGACTGAATAATTCTTTGTTGTGACTGTCTGTTCCCCACTCACTACCAGCCGCACAAAACCATCGCCTTTAAAACCATTCTGTCCTGCCCCTGTCTGTCCCCCATCAAATGATAACCAAAAAAAAAAAAAAATGTGTCTAGACATTGTGAAATATTCCCTTTGGAGCAAAATGGTGCTCAGTGAGAACCCCTGACTTAGATATATGCATGTACTTTTATTATTCCTAAGTTTAATATGATTTTCTCTATCATCTAATGCTTCCTTATGAGACTGCCTTCTTTGGGCCAAATTAGAAGTTCCAGGTAACCAAGGCTTTAAACCTTTCACAATCGATGTCAGTTTGCTTTCTCCAAACTTTGTTCAAGTTTCATAGTTTACAAAAGTAAGAGAGAACCTTTAGCATCTGCTTAATTATTTTTTAACAGGTGTGCTCACAGGCTTATGAGTCTTAGTCTTCAATTGCACTATATCATGGGGTTGATTTTTAGTGTAGTGGTTAAACATGCAGCCCTTGAACCCACCTTTGTACATTCTTGGATAAGTTCCTTCTACTCTTTCCCCTGAAAAACACAGTTCTACCTGGTAATTTTGCTGTGAGAATTAAATTACATGTTCCATTAATACCACTTAGAATCACATCCAACACAGAGATGAGCAATACATTTTTATTGTTATTATCCCTTTAGTTCTTAACTATACCTCAGGACCTTGTCCAAGAACACAGGATGTCAAGGATCCCTTGAACAAATGCAGAATCTGTATTTATGAATTTTACTCAGGGCAGAATTTTAGCTTATGTTTAACATATCTAATTTGTGTAACATTTAAGTTCTAGCATGAAATTTCTTTCCAGGCATTAAGAATATACTGAAACATGCAGATTGGTTGTTAAAATCAGCTACTCTTATACCAACTCATGAGATGTCCAAAAATTGGCAAAACTAACCAATATGTAGAAAGCTATTTTGGGGGATTTGGGTGGGTGGGGAGGTAAATTGAAGGGATCCCAAGGAGGCTTCTGTGACTGCTCATTTTCCTTTTTTTCTTTCTTTCTTTCTTTTTTTTTTTTTTTTTTGGTCATCTTGAATCTGGTTACATGGAAGTGTCAGTTTATAAAAATCCATTTAGTTATTCACTTATGGTTTAGGTACATTATTTTTATTTCTGTAAAATTTCAAACATACCATACACACAGATAGGTTATAGGAAAGTGAAAACCATGTTTTAAAGCTAACTATTGTTCTGGGAAAAGTAGAGAGTCCCAGAGATAATACATTTTTGTGTATTTTTGTTGAATTGTTCTGGTATTATTCTTATAGTTTTCTAGGGAAGCCTGATTTCATAAATCCTGTCTGAATTGTTGGTATAAATATGGATGGGGCATGAAAAGAACTTATTATATGGTTGTTTACATTAACATAGCCAAACACAAACCTGATTTTTTTTTAACCCAGACATAATATGGAGAGGTACCATTTGGATGACTTCAACTATATTTTTAGCTACCCATGCAACTGTTAATGTGAAAATTATAAAACTAAATTATAGGTCCCCCATTTTCATTGTGGGACAATTTTACAGCTGTCAAAAAAGTTGTATTTCACACTTCCCACATTCACAGTTCTGCATGAGGGCTAGGGTTTATAGGTTTTTCTTTGGTTCTTTCTTCAGTAGCTAGAGAGTTGATACACTAATGATTGTGTTGTAGTTTTCAACATAAATAGACCACACAAAGCAGAGATGAAGAGACTTAAATCCCATTAAAAAAAAGATATGAGATGAACTTTTGTTTATAACCATGTTTGATAAACATACGAGTTGGGGGTTTGGATAGCCATATTATGCCAAAACCTCTTTTTGAGGGAGTACCAGAGGATGAACTCAAGGGTACTCAATCACTGAGATGAATCCCCAACCCTATATTGTATTTTATTTAGAGACAGGGTCTCACCGAATTGCTTAGTGCTTTGCTTTTGCTGAGGCTAGCTTTGAACTTGCGAGCCTCCTGACTCAGCTTCCTTAGCCACTGGGATTCAGGTATGGGCACTGAACCCAGTGCCAAAACCTCTTTTGAGCCAAGAATTTGAAGTTTTCATTCCATTCTGTCCTTCACCCCACAATAGTTTGACTCGTGTGGGTTCTATGCCTTTTCATTGCTTCTTCTATGTCTCTTATGGAAGTACCAAAAAGTAGAGACCAAAAGTAAGATCCAAGGATAAGGAGCAGGTGGAGGGGTAATAGAAAGTTAAACCTTGGTTAAACCCTCAATAAGATAAGCAACCCATAAAATGGTTTAGAAAAGGCTGACTGTGAAAATTTAGTTAACTATGACAGCATTTTTCAAGGAATGAAAATGTGTAGGATAATATAGAAAATGGATTATGATTTATAGTTCAAACAGAAGCACATATCATTGGAATGAAAACAATTAGAACATTTCTGATAGTAATACTTAAATGCCCATGGTATTTTAAAAATCATGCTTACATCTAAGAACATAAGGCTTTATGTATAAGTAGTATCCATTAATTTGACCCATACACAGAAATCAAAGTTGATGCATGTTGAAGGACAGGTCAGATGGGAAAGCATCATCAATGTTCTTCTTTGCTTCTGAATCTAAGTCATGTTTGTTTCTCTAAAGATTCTGACAGCTTGGCATGAAGGGTTCTCACTGGTCCACTCAAACAAAATTGCCTTTTTCATATTCCAAGAGGTAGGCCTCTCCAAGTGCTTTTCACAGAGGAAAAGAGAGTGTAAGTTAGTAATAGGACCCCACCTGGTTTGCCTAGGGTTCAAAGGCTAAGTACTGGTTTGGTCCCTGGGGTAGAAGGTGGAATTCTGGTGATGGCACTGGATATGTCCTTTGTTTCCTCTGTTCACTGAGCCCTTGAAAAGTTCTCATTAAATGCTTTTAAGAGGTGCTAATACAAAGCATGACTACTAAGTTCCAAGGGGAATCCAACAGCAGAAGGAATATCAAGGGGAACATGAGATAACCAAAATACTGAAATCAGACATCCTTAACTAATTAAAAGCACTCATGGGGTACCTGTCTTGGAGGTAGGAAGATGGCCTCTGAGTTTGACCTAAAGCTGTCAATCATCAGAATCACCAACTACACTTTCATCTAGACCATAAAAAATCCCATACTAGAAAGATATGTGTTTGTTAGGAATAAGTGATGTGAACATGTGCATAGATCTAAAGCTAAAAGCCATAATAATGAAATCCAATGACAAATTCCACAGCTGCAATATAACTCCATAGGACATTCCCAGGATCATTCCCTTCTAGACTCTTTGGTTCTGTCAGTCCCTCCTCCGTAGCCCAGAGCTTCTTAAGCCTTGAAAGTCATTTGGTCTTTCTCTGTCAAATGCCAGTTTATTGCACATGTACAGTTTATTCTCTAAAAATAAAGGTCATCATAACAGAAGCAAAGCAGACATGAGACTGACTTTCCTCTCAAAGTCAAACTGGTTGTTGAGTGACCCACTCACAGCTGTTGAGTAAGTTGTACTCAGTCAGCCCCTGGAGCTATCTCCATGGAGCTGAATAACCTTTGTCTCAGCCTGCCAAAAGTTTCTCAGCTCAGTGCTACTCTTGAATGACACTCTGTCATTATGCTATATTTAGGCCATGAAAGTGGTAATTAGCTTTGTTCTGCTGAAAACTGATCCAGCCTCACAGGCAATATAAAGGTAATAAAATAGGTAGGCAGGTACAAAAATCTGAACAAGCCTCATATGCAGGAAAATTTCATGAATTTCAAACTAAAGAAAGAACTAGATACAGGGAGAGAGAAAAAAAGAGAGGGAGAGAGAGAGAGAGAGAGAGAGAGAGAGAGAGAGAGAGAGAGAAAGAGAGAGAGTGAGTTCTATAGCTAAACCCTACCTAGGTATGGCCTCTTGCAATGGAATTGTTAACTAAGTGCCCACTCCCAATTTTACCCCCATCCTGCCCCCTTTTTACCCTTGGAAGGCTGTGTGTCTGTAAGTTGATGGTATATAGTGGAAGCTAGTTTTCTAATATGGTACCTCACATCCTGTTAAGGAGCCAGCTTTCTCTAATACTAACTTTATCTTCAGAATTCCATTATTTAGTACACAGTGAGTGTATCATCCTTTCTAGGAATTATCTGTAATCTGTGCCATCAGGGTTTTTTGTTTGTTAGTTTTTCAAGGACACAGAGTCTTACATGTTTGCAGGAAAGCATGCTGCTTATGAGAAAAGAGCTGGCAGCAAAGTACCAAACTAGGAAATCTCAGTGCCAAAATCACGATTACTAGATTGTCCGTCCCCTTTCATTCTTCAGCTTGGTTATAAGGTTCTTGAAGGTGAAACCTTCCATTGTATCTTTCATAGGTTTTCATTAAATATGAACCAACTGTGTGTTATTTACAAGTGAGTCGTTAAGAGGATGCACTTAGGAGAGGACAGAAAGACTTTCTGAAGATACAGCCTAGACATTTTTTCATATGCCAACTAGTTTTCTTGTCAACTCTTGACAGTGATTTTCTTTTTCAATGTCATGGATGCCTTTGGGGATCCCTTTATATCTGTCAGTATTGTTCTGTGAATATAGGTTCAAATAAAAGGAACGGGTGGAAGAAAGATATAAAATTTTTAAAGAAAAAATAGATATCAATTTTGTGTATCCATCATTAGAAAAAGGATTAAAAGAAAAAGAAGTTTAGAGAAAAGTAATGACAGTATGTTGGTAGGTTGGGATGTGATCCATTATGGTGAACTTCAGGGTGTCAAGCACTGTAGTTGCCATGTTGTCTTGGAAAATATAGTATCTATAAATAAGTAACATTTAAGAATGGTTCTTATTGTATTTTGTGGATTCTGGGAGATGAAGTGAATGGGGAAGAGCCACTGATCTAACTTAGAGTCCTAAGAGTGAAAAGAACAAATACCCTACAGATAAGAGGAAAGGACCTGGATGCTCCATAGAAGGAGATATCTTCTCTTTCCTGTTCCAGTACCAGGTCTGCATTGTATGGCATGAGCTAGAAGCAAGCGAACATGCAGGAAAACAATTCAAGCAATGCCTTATATCCAGGTAACTTTCCACAGTTTATCTAAATAGTTTTGCATCAATTTTCACAGTCTATCTGCACAGCTCTTTGAAATAAAAATGCTCAAATTCATTTCACAGGTGAGTAAACCAAATAGTCAAATAGCTGGATTGACCAAGTTCTCAGCTAAGTTAAAAGCAGATCCAAGATTCAAACTTAGATGTGTCTCCCAGTTTAATGTTCATTGACTTCCATCACTCCCTGGCCTGAAAAGACCTTCGACTGTCTTGAAAGAAAACTAGATATCATGAATAGTTACAATTTTCAATAGGGTTCTTAAATGAACTAGCTATAATCCATGACCAAAATTTCATCTGCGTTTTTATAATCAGTTTGCAAAAATCATAATGCTAGTGGCATCAACTTCCATTTCTTGAGGAACATCAAAAGGCAAAAATATTTCTTTTTTTTTTCTATTTGATCATGAATTAGAAACCATGGCATTTAGGTCCGACAAGTACTTTGAGAGTTTTAAAGTTAAATAAATATATTGGGTAGTGTCTGCTCACTTTCTTCATGACTAGTAAATATTTGTCATTGTTTGTCAGGAAAAATACACAAACTCCTAGTGCAAATCTCTGCATACTAGTCGAACAGGTTCATATTATAACAAATGTACTTTTTCTGGGGGGAGGCATGGGGCTTGGGATTGTATCTTCTTTTTTGAACATTGCATATTCTTATTTCAGAGATCAAGGTGCAGTTGATAAAACTAAGAGAAGAAAAAGCACGGTATAAAAAAAAGAGGTTTAAATATCTATTTTATGGTGCTTAGTCTTGAATTTAAGTTCATGAATTTTAAAAATCAATGCATGATTTTCTAGTATAAAATTATCTTTCATACCATAATAATGAATCAAAAAATCCCAAAATACAAGTTTATGTTATTTATAACAAGCGATATTTGTTCCTTCACCGATGGCTTCACTGGTTTCCTCAAAGTTGATTTTTTTTCATATTCGGAACCAAGCATTAGAAGGATTTGACATTTTATAGTTGATGATGATGGAAAATGGAAAAAAAACACAAGCATCTGTCCCTCTCCCTTCCTCCCTCTTTTCTCTCTTTCCTTCCTTTAATAATTCCATTCTGGCTTGACAACGATGTTTTTTTTTTTAATCTCCTCTTGAAATTTCCCAAACTGTTTTTATTGTTGTGATAAGACTTAAGTTCGTGAGTAGAGGAGTGGAAGGAATTCTCCTTAGGAAAATGTGAAGGTGTGACTGGAAGGAAAATGGACCAGGGGAGAGGAAACACACTTCCCACACTTAGCCTTGACAAGGTGTCAGCTTTGTACCACTCTCCATGAGAAGCCAATCCAGTCAGACTCTGTCGCCCCAACTCAGATTTCAGCATTGTACAGCTTTTGCTCTAGGAGTACAACCAGAGTATGAAACTTCTGTTTTAAATGACACACTGTCACACATCAATTACACATAGAGACACCATGGATGGACATTTTCAGCCAAAAATCCAAAGAAAATCAGCTTTCAAAATGTGAGAGGTACTTGGAAAGTCTTAGTATCAGGCCTAAGACATATAAAATGAGTTTTGAGATACAATCTCATTGTGATCATGATGAAATTAGCTTTCTTTTTCTCCTATTTGACACAAAATTCTCACAGGTGGTTCTAATTAGACATAAGTAGTGACAGTGGCCAGTTTGACTAAATCCAGATCCTGGCCAAGAGTAATGGAAAAAAGTCTCAGCTTGCCTTCTTGAAAAATGGAATCTATATTGAGACAGTTCGAGGAAATGACGCCTACGGTGAGATGTGAAACCCATAGCTTGAGCCCCTTTGTGCTTTCTTTCTTTAAGGAGTCAAAACAGTATAAAACACCTAATGACATGTTTCTTGCGGCCTGTATTAAATTCCAAGTTTCTCAAAGAAAGCTTGTATTCCTTTATCTTGGCCAAACTGTCCACTTTGGTATCAAGGAGACAAAAAAAAAAAAAAAAAAAAAAAAGCCATGTATTCTAAATGTATTGCCCACAATTTTTTTTTAAAAAGAATAGGTGAATGGCTATTTGAAAATACTGTCAACTCAGCTCCTAAATAATTCCCTGATTTCATAAAATTTTTTATCACCTTTTGGGTGATAGAGAAAAGGAAAAACCTTTTTATTAGGAAAGTGTCCAAAAATTGAATGATTGGTAAAGATTGTGTTGCTTAGAGTATGTTCTAAGATAATAAAACTTCTTCCTAGTCATCTTCTTTTTAATTCATCCTTGTGTTCTATGAAGTAAACACTGTACTCCTCCTTGAATAAGAAATCTCTAAAAAAAAAAAAAAAAAATCCATGGAGGTTTAATGGGCACCCTGAGTAATGTTCACTTTCTTTTTTAAAAAATTTTTCTTTTATAATGTTATCTTATTTTTATGCCTTTATTTAATTAATTTATTTATTTACATGATGCTAAGGATAGAACCCTGTGCCTCACACATGCTAGGCAATCGCTCTGCCACTGAGCTATGACTATGGTCCCTAAAGTTCACCTCTTAAACAGAACAAGCACATACAGTTGTGTCCCTGCACTTCAACCAATAGCTGGAGTGAAGTTTGAAACCCAGCCCACGTATCTCCCCCTCAGCCTTACCCACTTCCTGGCAAGGTGTCTATATTAACCTGGAAGAAGTGACGATTTTTCTAATTTTCTGTACCCTATTCAGAAGTCATTTCTTTTTGTGAACCTGGCAAAAATAAATAAATGAATAAATAACAAAAATAGCAGAGCAAAAGATTATTTTGTAATTATTTGCTTCTTATTGCCAACCCTCTAAATCTCTGAACATATTATTATCCAAGAATCTGAGCTTTTAATTATCATTTTTCCTGGAAATATGGTATGGCAGGATACATCAGTCAATGATATTTATGATTTCATAAACATGGACATTCAGCTCACTGACACATGGGGTTGGCTGACCACTTCAATGCACATTGATAGGTAGGTTTAAAATTGGGAGAGAAAGAGGACAGGAAGAAATAGAGAGAGGCCCATATGTACATTCCCCATATAGTCATAAACATGCTCTTGAGTAATGATAATGATTTATTTCCACTTTCTGTGAACTTGTCCCTAAAATACAATGTAAAATAGCTGCAGTATAAGCAAAAAGTTTTTAAAATGCAATCTTTTATGAGGCCTGTCTTCATTGTTAACATTTTGAATATTGCCACATTCATTACTGTTATTTTATCATATTATATTATTATTTTATCTCATAAAAACTATGCTTGAATTCAGAGTGTGTACAGCAATACCTAGATATTATATTGAAAGAGATATTTCTCTAGAGTTAAAAAAAAGATTTAAAATGTAGGCTGGGCATCATGACTCACACCTGTAATCCCAGCAAATCAGGAGGCTGAGACAGAAGGATTATAAATTTCAGGCAAGCTTCAGAAACATAGTGAGTCCCTAAGCAACTTCAATGAGACACTGTCTCAAAATTAAAAAAAAAATTAAAAAGGTGAGGGGATGTACCTCAGTGATGAAGTGCTCCTGGGTTAATATCCCAGTACCCTCCTCTAAAAAAAAAATTAAAAATGAGAAGAACAGCTGGTTGCAGTGGTGCACACCTGTAATCCCAGAGGATCTGGAGGCTGAGGCAGGAGGATAGCTAGTTTAAAGCTAGCCTCAGCAAAATCAAGGAGCTAAGCAATTCAGTGAGACCCTGAGGGCTGGGGATGTGGCTAAGTGGTCAAGTGACTCTAATCTCAATCCCCATTACCCCCCTCCCAAAACAAAATGGGAAAATCAGCAAATCTGAACAAATAGACCCAGCAATTTATAAACAGCATAAGCTTGCAAATGTTATTTAACTATTTAAATTGATCTCAAGTGAATACCCAGGAAGTTATTACCAACTCTTGCTGTTTGCAGATGTAAAATGATTTTTCCATATCAATGCACATATAACTGGTTTTTATTGGCAATTATATTCCTAATGATAGCTCTTCCACAGGAATAGGACTGGTATGTTGATCTCGCCTTTTAACTAATAGTGAACAAATAGATATTCCTGTGCTATTTCATCCAAAAATGCCTTTGATTTTAGTAGAAGATTTTCTGATAATGAGAGGTATCCTGGAGAGAAATATCTGTCTCAAAAGATAGAAGATATTATCCTTTTTACTCAAATAACCACCAATCTAAGGAATGCCTTGGGACCTGGAAGAGTTATAGAAGATCCAGCAGCTTATCTCCCAGGACTTTCCAAAATCATAGGAGGTGGTTTATATCCAGAAGAATGAATTATTTTGAGGTTTCTGCAGATTTTAAAGAAAATATCAGGTAAAGCTCAAGTTTTGACACTTCTAGAAATGAATCATTTTGAGCAAAATTGATTCTTAACTCCAATCTGGAGGCTTTGACAGATCTTCAGTGCACCACAAAACAAATTTAAGACCTTGAATTGATTTACCTCCATTCAATAGGTTTCACCCAAGCCTGCCCTTCACAAATGAGGAATGGTTTCAAGCAACTGGATTTTGGAACAAGAAATCTCAGCTAGGTGTCTCAGAGAACTAAGATGTTCCATTTATAATAAAGGCCCCAGGGCCTCTCTTCAGCAGCAGTAGTTAGAAAAGTTCCTGTGGTGGCCTGAGTCACTCTCATTCCCTTCAGTGGACTCAGGGTTAGGGGCCTCCTGCTCTAGACAGCAGGACACCTGCTGGTACAGCAATACAGAGGATCCTTCTCGCTCTCCCAGTTCCCCTAGTTGCTAAGGATATGCATTTTTTTTTCTTTCTGAAGTTAGTCTTGTATGCAACTTTTAATCCCAACGGTTTAGTTGTCTCTTCTCTCACAAAAAAAACTGCCTTTGGGGGCTTCTATCTTCTTGTGGACTTTCCTAGTACCCACAGCGAGGAGGTAAGGAAGTACGGCGGTATGATGCTGGGTCCACTCCCATTATCAAATTAGTGATTGTACTGGTCATTTTATGTTCTCAATTTTAAATCAACCCTGAGAATTCCCTCCTTTAAATTAAGATGGGCTCACCTGAAGCACTATATATGTCACATACTGTTTTTTTTTAACATATAAAAAAAGAACTCTTCACAATAGAACACTTTAGGTAATACAAAAGTACAGTTAACAAGGTGGCATCCCCAAGCCCAATAATTAAATCCCCTTTCCCATGGCATGCTTGGCATTGAGGATATGAAAATTTTGGGGTGTGACTGGCTTTGTATTCTGAACAAGCCCCTCCCCTGCTCTAGGCTTCATTTTTCCCCTCTGTAATCATGGTGATTGGTGGTGGTTGTTGCAATGATTTCTTCTACTTCTGGCATAGAGTGCAATTCTAGTTTTAAACTGTGCATTTCATTTGCATTTCTCTTCAAATATAAAATAACATAAAGATTTTTTTTCCTGTGGTTGATACAGCAGCAACTTTTAAAGAACTGTATAAATATTTCTACTGTTAAGGTGATCCTAATATTGCAGAGCAAAATCCATGAAATTGGGAGGGGGCAGTTAAAACAATCAGTATTCTCTTGGTCCTAGGAGTCTCATGACTGAGCGGTGATAGGTGGATGTGCCTTGTGATAAGTGGATGGGCCTCATGATGTCAGATATGACTATACCTAGTGGAGATAACTTTTCATGGTATAGTACATGGGAAGCAATAAAATGTGTTGTGTTTGATAATCTAGTCACACACTAGAAGGTGTGAGTCTTTCCTGGGGAAGAATTTATCTGATTATAAAACTAACTAACTAACTAACTAACTAAGTAACTTTCAGGCTGTGCATCTCATGCTGGACATCCAGCCCCTCCCAATGTTGGAAATGACTCATGGTGCACCTTCTCAGGTATCATATTCAATAAATAATTTTAAATAAAGATCCAGGGACAGAATAAAATTCTAATTCTATCGTGAAAAAATGAAGGAGAAGACCAGGGTTTGGGAGTGTAGGGTCATGCCATACTTGAAGAAGGATGGTTAGAGGGCCCAGCTGCACATGGACTATTCTTATCCCTTTCCTAAGGGTACACAAACTTCAGCCACCTCCCCTCCTTCCCCAGAACCTCTGATGCCTGTCTTTGGGCCAATGTCACAAGCAGAATTTCTAACCTATTAGGTTAAAGGGGAAAGGCAAGTAAGTCCTCTTTCTTCTTTTCTTTTTTGTTTTATTTTGTATTTTCTCTATGTAGAAGTCAATTAAAAAGATAGCTTCTCATCTTAAAGATAAGAAAACTATGAATACCCGAACACCTGGTCTCATTGTTAATATACAAACCCATCAGGAAGAGAGGATGCAAGAAGGTGACCTTCAGTAATCAGATAAATTAGATTTGTAACTCTTGCTAAGTGTGATGGAAGGGATATTAAATCCAACTTTAAAACCTGTGGAAGAAGTGCTATATTTCTTTCTTTCTTATAGATAGATATTTCTGAAAAACAGAACAGAATGATAAAACTCAGATTCAATGCAGGAATGACTTCTATGCATCTCCAAACATGTTAGGAAGCCCTGTGTCCAGTCTCCTGTTAGAGTTTAAGTTCTTTGAGGGTTGCATTGTATTTTAAACCCCAAGAACAACTGCCTGACAAAGAGAGGATACTCCATAAATGACTAAATGCTCATTGAAAGTATCGAATCTGGTTCTAAGGGACTGGCAAACAAATGCTATATACACAATCTAACAAAAATATGAATTGTTTGGAAGTGATGCAGTTCAAATAATAAAATAAAACACAGAGTCAACTTTTCTAGTAAACCATTTTTTAATGTAAAAATCATGTTCATAAAAATAAAAGTTTCAAAGTCTTTTTTTTAAAAATGATTTTCCATTAACTTACTTCCCAGGGTTAACCTGCATGCTATGTGAATTTGGAAGTCTGTATAAATTCTTTCTGGACTGTCCTTTCCTATTAAGTGGATGCCTGATGAGCAGCTTATAATCTTAATAATGCTCAGATTTGATATAAGCCATTTTAATAGACAAATACTCTTTGAAGATAAGTGAGAGGGATAATAACTCTTGGCAGCATTGTAGTTCAGGAAATTTCAAGTCTTTCATAGGAAACTGAAAATACTTAGAGGATTAAAGTGACTACAATACACAGATGAAAATCCCCATTTGGAAGCTGATTTTTCTCACAAGTTCTCTACATTGACTGTTCTAACAATTGTTGAACTTAACCATAGGCTCTTCGGGCTATAGAGGTAAGATGTTTAAAGGACACGTTAGCCTGACAAATCGAGTGTTGCAATAAAGCATTATGAGTGATACGCTCTTATGTAGTCCTCACAAGTACTCTGCCGAATGCTGTATCCTAGTCTAGCCTTCAAGCACTGAACTTAAATGCAGTTGCATCAGACTAGGATTGTCACTTAGGGATAGACTGTCTACTTAGCTTAGCATGTGGGAGTCCCAGGGTTCAACTCCCAGCAACACACCCCCCCCCCACACACACACACACATGCACACCACTCACACACACTCCATCACCCTTATACCTAAACCTATTTCTGTACCATTTTCTGTCACTGATCTGATTGGACCAGTTGCAGTATTTTGTGGTTATTTCTATGCTCTTTTCTCTTGGGCTAATTTATTTGCTCATTCTGTGTTTCCCTCGAATATTGGTTTTTTCATCAGATTATTCTGACATAATGATTCACACCTGCAAACTATGGTCTTATTTAACAATATCAGTAACTGAGATAGGTCTAGGTGACACAAAAGGGAAAGAAATTTGGGGGTAATTAGAGGCTCTTTGGCTCTGAAGAGAGCAAGAGGGATGGAAGAAACTTAGGTGGGCAGTTGGTATGTAGCAATCTGGGCTTTCCTTTAGGGCAGATGGAGAAGTTGCCTTATGGGGTATCAGGGGGACAAGTTCTTTTCAGTGACAGAGACTTGCCTGGGGTTCTGTTTCCCTTCTCTCAAGTCTGGAACAACTCTGGAATCACTGGGGTGCAGACTGCCAACTATATTCTGAAAGACTGTTTTGCGGATATTGCCCGAGGGCAAAAGCCTAGGTCAATAGTTGCCTTGGTCAACAGCTACCTTGGGGGCTGGACTGCTCTGCAGTGTACCAGTGTGCCCTCTGCTCATTACCGGGCCTGCTTCCGATGCTTTAATATCAAGTTAATGTGATGCTCTAATGAGAACTTTTACTGTGTTGCGCTGTGGGTTCTGCCACATTTCCGGTTCCACATCTGCTTTGAACTTTCTGGACATTCCTCATTGTTCCAGCTGTCTGATGTAACCTTTTCGGTTTTCCATTGCTGCCTTACATTTATTTATTTTGTTTTTTATTCCCCCTTTCTTTTTTAGGGAATTTTGGGAGGGAGGAAAGTGAAATGCATGCATTTAATAACTGCCTTAAATGTGGAAATGCTGACTGACCTTGGTATATGAATGTTCCTTTTCTCAAAATAATATCTGACACAATAAGATTTCCCTGCTGTGGTCTGTACTTTAATAACACTTGGGATTCTGGAGTTGGCATCAAATGCTAGCTCCTTCTGATGCAATGGTCCACATCCACCCGTTATTATGTCTCACCCCAACTCCTAGCTTTTAAATGATGTCAGGATTCATATGACCCACTCAAGACATGTGTATTTTAAAGTTACTTGTTACTCAGTTTTTCTATGTATTGTCAAGAGTTGGATTTGGAGTGGGTACCATAGGCCTACTATGTACCCAGTGGAAATTATTGAACATCTGGTACAGAAAAGTCACCCGTTAAACAGATGTTAACATCATAGAGACTCCAGTGAGCTGAGATAGAAGGATTACAGTACTTCAGCTTTGACAGTGCTGTAGAAAAATTCTGAGTTCTCCTCAGGTATGCCATGGGATTAATACTGGCTTCGATATCTTCTTTTTTCCAGCAAAATTAAATTATGTGGTAAATGAGGTGTCAGACAAGTCTCTCAAACTTCTGAAGTTCCTCTTTTAAAAATCACACAAAGATGAAGAAGCAGAATACAGCCCCTGATATACTCTTTAAAATATGATAATATAGATTTAGTAATATAGTATGTTGCAATATACTACAATACATAGTAACATAAATTGTACATATACAATAATATAGAATATTGTAGAAATATAGTATGATATGACAACTCAACATTAAACAATCTCCATATTATCAAATGAGTGAAATGGAATTGCCAGCTAATTTTAACGTTTCGAGCCTCAATTTGTAGTAGAATGCACCTATACATATATTTTTTTCTTCCTTACTTAGAATCTAAATTATGGAAAGGGAGCCCTCTGCCCTGAGTGGTTCTACACAGTAAGTTCCAGTCAACAGCTATGATTCAGTAGCACTATGCATTGTTATATTCTTTCCTGGAACATAATATTATAGCTCAAAACATGATAAGAACACCGAATACCACAAAAATACAGGACGCATGTGATTCAATTCACTCCATGGAGCCAGTAGTTAGCAGTGGCACATGGCCCTAGGGTGGAGGATTGTCATTCTCTTTCCTTTAGTTGCACTTAGCTCTAAATCAGAAATACCTTGCCCTATTTTTCTTAGAACCACACTGATCTTTTTATACTTTATTTGACAATAGCATGGAGCTTCTTCTGTAATCTTAAATTCTTTTTCTCAGCAATTCTCCATCCTTTTGTCTTTAAGATCAAAAGCATTTTTATCTCAGTGTTTGAGGAAATTTAGAGTTGTGGGAGTTAAGCAATATTGGCCCCATGCACAATACCATGAATGTTCTTGTCATTCGGGAGACATGTTTTGACCCCTGGGTATTTCTGAATCCGTGTGCTGTGATTTAAAGTGGGGCTCACCAAGTAATCTGCTGGATAATCTCCAAACAGTAAAAGGAAACTGAGATTAAAACTTAATGAAGTTCATGTTCTACCAGAATCACTTACAGAGACAGAGACAGAGACTCAGTCAGAGAGAGATGTATCTTAGGGAGGACATAAAAAGGTAGATGTTGCTATTTGCAGATATGCCTAGTAAATCTGGATGAAAATAATTATACTCAATCTCATCACCTCTGGGTGACTGATAAATTGATTAGATGGCTCCCATATTACCCTTGAGCTTCATAGGAGTGCTATGGCTTTCAGTGAAGTTTAACATGGGACTTTCCAAGATCTTGCAAATGATGACTCCCTCAGGTGGGAAGTTAATTAGGAAATTATCCATTTCTCAATTTTAAAACCAACTAGTTTAGGAGGTAAAATGAGTTTGTAATTATGTGGGAAGTGAGTTCTAAGTAAGTGACATGGTCAAGACAACTCCCCACTTTCCCACTTCCTATGTCAGTAATTCAAAACCAGCTACTCTAACGTTTCCCTTCTGGACTCTGCATCAAATGCAAGAAGTAGCTGGGGATGACTCATGAAAGAGTAACTATGTCCTCATTGATAAAGACAAGACTTCCGCCTCAGAAATTTATCATGATCTCAACTACTGTCATTACTCCAATGTCTGAGAATTAGTAGCATAGTGTAGGATATGACTAACCAGAGACAGTGAGGACTTCAGTTATCCAAGAAACTTGTGAAGGTAAATATAGTCTCTAAATGGTGAATCTGAAACATTTAAACACAGTACTCATCATGGCTATCCAAGAATAAATCCCTTAAATAATCTTCTTTCTAAAATGGTGCCAGTGTAATTTTCTGGATTACTTTTGTAGGATATATGAGTATTATGATTTATTAAATGTTGGGATATTTTAGATACTTTTGGAGGGTTAATGACAAAGGTTTCATCATGTTCTACCTGCAAATGATTATGCATTTATAAAATTAGTACAAGCCACTTACTAATCATAAAATATGTGTCCTCCTGGAAAACTGATGGGTGTGGCAAAGGGGGAGGGTCTTAAATATTTCAACACTCAATTTCTTTAAAATGTGTGTTTGCTGGTTTATAACCTATGTCCAATTTGTAGGATTATTGGTAAAGCGTGGTGCATACTTTTTTCCCTCAGCGCCAGCATGCTCTTTTCAGTAATTTATTGTAGAATGCAACAACACTAAGATGAGTTAACATCTGACTTAACTTGATTGGAGATATTTGAAGGTTTTAACCATTGAATGCATTTAAAAATAAGGATGGGAGAGTTGGAGACAACTAGAAACCAAGGTCCCACACATGGATAGTAGGTTTCTTTAGTGATATTTGTGAAGTTATTTTTAGATGTTTTCTCTCTGATGAAGAGAAACCAACACGCATAATGATTCACTTCCTGGGCCGTCATCTGTCATGCTGCCACCTTTGGCAGTATTCATACACTTGTAAACATGTCTGATCACCTCCAAGGTGGTTTTCCAAGGGGGAGGTTCTTGGTTTAGTATCTCTCAAGCAGTGTTTTAAAAAAAATCAAATTGTAGGAGATATGCCACTTGGAGCATTAAGAAAAGACATCATGAGTCAAACTGTATTCCTCACCACCCACACTAGGCTCACGTTGCCTACATTTAACTGAAAATGAGTGTGTGCCTACCTCTAGCTTCCTGTTCTTAGGGCAGTTAGATAACACTTCCTGAAGGCCTGCCACTCGATAGGACCCTCAGGTTGGAGATGCCACTTGCACTGTGATAATGATATTTGCAAGTCAGGCTTGCTCTGCTTTTGAGACAGCAGGACTGTAGGTGGTCAGGGTTCCCTTGATTTTGAAATCTTATCATTGTTAACCTGGCTGAGATAAAGTTTACTTCTAACTTTTTTGAACTTTTGGATTGAATGCACAAGGGTTCTTTCATTGCAAGGATTCCTGAGTCCTTAACATGCCCTGGTCACTCCACTGCCTAGTTCTACAACCCATGAAAACTAGAAGGAAATGACAAACAGTTCTTTTTCTTTCTTGCTTAACTTTATAAATAAATTTAAGATTTGAGAGCTCTTGTTTAATGATTTAGAAGTCTATACCAATTAGTTCAGGGTTTCAGAGTTTTTATAGATGACCTGTGTAACTTTCCACTGACTCTTTAAAATTACTAAATTTTTGAATGAGTGGTAGAAAAACCCTTCTATAAGGTTATGTGTGAATTTTTATGCATATATGCCTATTTACAGATTAGGAGCAAGTATATTTTAGTAAATTTGATTTCCAGAATATTGCATTTTGAGTTGTAAATTTTTAAAGGTTATTTATGTATGTTTTTTGCAAACTTCATTGGATGTAAGGTGCTTGAGAAGGATTTAGAACAGGGCCTTTCAGTGGATCAGAACATTTGCAGGTAAATGGATGGAGCTGGAGAATATCATGCTAAGTGAAGTAAACCAATCCCCCAAAACCAAAGGCAAAATATTCTCTCTAATAAGTGGATGCTGATCCACAAAGGAGGGTAGGAGGTATGGGAAAAATGGAGGAACTTTGGGCAAAGGAGAAGAAGAGGTAGGGAGTGGACATGGGAGTGGGAAAGATGGTGGAATGAGATGGATATCATTACCCTAGGTACATGTATGACTGCACATATGGTGTGATGTTACAACATGTACAACCATAGAAATGTAAAGGTGTGCTGCAATAGTACACAATGAATCATAATGCATTCTTCTGTCATATATACCTAATTAAAATAAATTTTTTAAAAAAGAAATGAGTACAGATAAAGACACTGGAATTGTTTCTGAAGAATACCTAATGTAGTTTAAGGCTCAGATATCAGAGTCTAGATCAGATTCAAAATCGTAAACAATTCTCTAAAATGTTTCAGAGAAACAAACCAAAGAAGTTAAAACTGCATTTTAAAATGTCTAGTAAGTGGAATGACGAATCATAGATTAGGGGAAATTATTATTTTGTTATCAGTTATGAGGCAAATCTGACATTCACATAGTAAATCAGATGGTACAGGAATTAAAATCTTTACCTCTGGGTAACCATAGCTTGCCACATTCCCTTGGAAAGACGATCAACCTGGTTCACATGAGAAACTTTAGAGCCCCATCAGTAGGTTGTCCAGGATTCTCCTAAAAAGATATTCCAAATTTCACCTACAGCTCCAAAAATCAATATTAAAACAGAATATACAGTGACCCTGCTTAACGACCTAAAGTCAATGAAAACAAATGGACTTGTTTTTTGTTAGGAGTCAGAAGCAAACTGTATAACCAGCATATATTTCATTTTTTTTCACACCAGTTTCCACATAAACCCTAATTTCTACTTCTGTTTTATTTTGATCAACAGGAATTTTGAAACAAATATTTTATTTATGTTGGTGAAGATGTGAGAGTGAAAAAATTGAACAAAAAACTAAAGATTTTGGGGAATGACCACAACATGTTAGGTACTCTCTCAGTTCCTTTTCTGTATGAATTTTCTTTTATTATTATTTTTTATTTATATATGACAGCAAAATGCATTACAATTCATATTACACATATTGAGGATAATTTTTCATATCTCTGATTATATACAAAATATATTCACACCAATTTGTGTCTTCATACATGTACTTTGGATAATGATGTCCATCATATTCCACCATCATTTCTGTTAATTCTTTCTCTCTTTGTATGCAGTATACAGATGAGGAAATTACTCCTGAAATGACTTATCCAAGTTTATAGAACCTAATTAAAGACAAAATGGGATTTAATGCTAAACCTGTTTACTCCTGGGCCTACTCCATCATACCACAAATTTTGTGATACAATTTATTTGAAATTTGTATTAGTTTCTTAATGTAAGTGTCTGTGCATTGCCAACTTTCTTGACATGTTATTGGCCATCTGACTTTGAATAGAGAGATGGAGATAAGCTCAAGATTCAAATTACGTGAGATGTTTGACACTTTTTTAGAAATACTAGGCAAATGCATTAATTTAGATATCCCACTACTAACCAGTATTAAGAAAACAAAGCTTAAAAATGTGTGGAATAAGAAGAAAAAACTGAAATTTTGCTGATACACGTAGAAATCTGAAATTGGACACACATTGATGTAAGTGCTATACGGCTGTCCGGGCCAGCATAAAGTTAAATAAAAGATAAAAAAGAATTAAATGTATAACACTTGCATTAAATTGGTATCTTTTTGAGAACTATCCTTCCTAAAATGATTTAGACTTGCCAGTTATTTAAAACCCAGTGCATAGCTCTCACTGGTAAAAACAATTTACCTGTATCACAGGTGTCTTCTTGTGTTCTTTTGTGTTTAACTTGTGGTTTATCTAAATTGTTTATCTGCAATTGTCCTGCCTTCCTGCCCTTCCTCCTGCTGTGTCTGGGGAGAGCCTCCTACTTACCTCTGCTTATCTAGGCTTCTCCATGCAGCTTTCCCTACCTCTCCCTCCTTTTGTGAACTCTCATTTCTATTGCACACAGAGACATAGGCACCCTTCAGTAACTAATTCTCTCTTTTAAAAAGCATTTTTGTTATTTTCAGTTATACATGATAGAAGAATCTATTTTGACATATTTATATGAACGTGGAATATATCTTATGCTATTTAGGATCCCAGTCTTGTGGATGTACAATGGTAGGATTCACTGAGGTATATTCATACATGTACATAGGAAACTCATGTCAGATTCTTTCCACTGTCTTTCCTATTCTTACCTCCCCTCCCTTCCATTCATTCCCCTTTGTCTAATCCACGGATTGTCTACTAACTGTTAGTTCCACCATTCTCCTTCAATAGTTCTTTCTTAAATGCTGGCTTCATATCCAATACTCATTCTTTGCCTCGTGTAATTATTTTCTGGAGAGGAGGATTCTCTTTGTCCATTATGCACTAAGAACTAAGGGCAACAATTTTAAGTTATGATTAGAAACAATTTGATTCAACATAAGTTAAAACTTTCTAATGAATCTATTTTTTCCATGATGGGGGACATGTTGAGAGACGGTGAGTGAAGAACACAAGTAGAAGGTAAATGATTTTTTGGAAAAGCTTGAGGAAATCTGAACTGTAATTGGCAATTGATAGTCTCTGCTAACATTGGGGACTATGAGTCAATATTGTTATTATCATGGATATTTCAGAGGAAGAGGAAAGCCTAAAGGAGGAAGTGTGAAATCAGTTTCATCTTACTTCTTGATAAAAATGTAAAATTGTTTTTCCTCCCAAAAGCCATGCTCTGATACAAGGTCATGGTCTTAGGAATGGCTTATTAGTTAGGCGTTGCAATGACTAATTATGAATAGAGAACCTTTTATTTTATGCTTATTACTTTAAAGAACATAGATTGTTGCTCCAGATTGTAAAACCAAACAAAACTCACTACTAGACTCCATCTTATTTTACTTCAATCTGTTCTTTCCTTCATTGAAAATATTCTTTGACCTATCAAGCTTATGAGGAGAATTCCTAATTCTAGCATTTAGAAAAAAAGACACTCTAGTATCAACTGGGTTTGCGTCTGCATGTTCCCTTAGAATTCCACAGAATGAATTGAAGATCAGCAGAGGTTCCAGTGTTTATCTCTGTATCAAGGCAGAAGGTGGCTTCAGCCTGGCCTGTCTACATGCTTTAAATACTGGCTCAGGCATTTATCTACCCTACAGACTTCCTTCATGGGAATGAATTGAAACAGAAGGAAATGTTCAGCCCAGCCCATCATGCACAGAGACACGAACAACTAAAGAGATATAACAGAGACTACCTATGTTATATATTCATTCACTCATTTACCATAAAATGTTTCTTTGGTGGAGAATAACCAATGTCCCCAACTTTTATGCCCTTACCATTCAAGTATTTACCTGCCAGTCTGAGGATGCCAAAAATTATATATTTCTGACTTATTATTAGTTGCCACTATTATTCTTTAAGAATTTTTTAGGGTTTAGAAATGAGTGAAGTCTTTATTTGTGCTTCTAGAAAATGCATTATTCTGGTCATGCTATACAGAGAAAAGACACCTGTCCAATTTAAAAATTCTATTTGTCATTGAAAAGATGATAACCACTCAGGTGTTTTATACTCCTATGACATCCTTTCTTTTCAAGGTGAGTTCCATGTGACTCTTGTCATTTAACTCAATCCATAGTTGGCAGGAGTTACTTCAGTTTTAATAAATCATATCTGTAAGCATGTTTATATGGACTTTGAAAACTAATTGGTGTCACCAACTTATGCATAAGAGGTTCACGATGCCCCTCAGCCTGCGAAGACTATAGTCATCATGCTGTCCCCAGGAAACAGGATGATAATGATGCTAATGATGTGGATTCCAAGCTCCTGTACTGAGTAGCATGTACTCTTTAGATGTATGTCTTATCTGGCCCTACCCCAGGGCCAAATATGTCATTTTAACACCCCTGGTTGTGGGTTTCAAATGTATAGATGAACAATATAAAACGTTCACTTCATTGAAGAAAAAAAAAATATGTTATCATTTAAAAGCGAAAGTCCAGACATGGACATTGGATGGCTCTAAAAAATGTTTAAGGGATAATTTTATTGTTCCTTTCCAGCTTCACTCTTTAGTAAAGCAAAAACAAAAAGCACCCTAAAATTGAAAATCATGGCTTTTTTCTTTTGTCTGAATCCTTCCTTTCTTTCCAGGTGTATATAACAGAGTTAATAATGCAAAAGAAAACAGTCCAACTGAAGCTGTGGTCATTAAAATATGGATGTAGTTTATCAGAGGTCAAGGTTGTCATTTACACTGCATTATTGCAAATCTTTTCAGAAATTATTACCTGCCTATTTATGAACAACAGATAGGTCATGTGTGTGATCTGAAATCAGCCATTTAGTTTTTAGATATTTGAGAATAAAATATTGCAAATGTGAAATAGTTATCTATCAATTGTTGTAAATATATATATTAAATTATTGCCCTAGAGGGCTGTAATGTCTGATGCAACAGTCACTAGCCACATGTTATTAAGTACTTGAAATATGACTAATATAATTGAGATGTGCTAAGAGTATATTTTACATATCAAATTTCAAAGTTTTAGTTTGAAAAACCAATACTACATCTGTCATTAACAATTTTATATTGGTTATATGCTGAAATTATTGTATTTTAGATGCATTATGTAAAATGCAATATTTTACTAAAATTAATTTCACCTTTTACTCCTAATGACTATAAGAAAATGCAAATTTACATTGTGACTTGCCTTGTGTGTCTACTGGACAATGATATTCTAAAGAGCTTGCCACATGGCCAGGCAAAAATTCAAGCATTTGGAAATGTCTAGATGAACGGGTGGCAGGGGTCCTTCCCAGCCACAAATTCCCTGAGGTTCAAAATGGCTTGGGGACCCATGGATCTAGCCTTTATGCGAATGTATCTCACAAAGTGATTTTTGGCAACCCCCCTGTGTTCAGTGCTGATAAGCTCTCTGAGAAGTCTGTTTGCTGATTTCCACAATCTTGTCTAGAGTATCATTTTGGTTACTTCCTGTTCTACAGGATGCCTTTTAAAGAAATTAAATTGCTTGCCAATTTAAATTTTACTTGAAAATTTAAAAAACACATAAATCATAGTCCTTTATTCTCCTAAGAAGAATATATCACTCTTTTTTGAAATATATTGTATGATATGAAATTTTGTTCAAATGATAACTTGGAAGAGCAAAGAGAAAGTCTCCATACATGCAATTTTGTGACAGTTGGTGGAATAGGTAGAATGCATTAGGAAGGAAAGAACCAAAATAGCCCTCCTCAAATAAGAAACCTTTGGATGCCCTTCCTCTCCTCTGTAACATCCTATTTATCAATGAAAAGTTACCTTAGTTCCTAAAATAAAGTATATCCTGCTTACATTGACTTATTTTTTCCTTCCAAGTTTCCCATATATGCCACTTTCTTTGTTTGTCTTTTTCATGACAGTAATGTCCCCTCTTATCTTACTACGCACTTTGTCACAGAAACCTGAGGGATTTTGTGAAATCCTAAAGCATGGCATGTCATTTCTCACATTAAAACTCTCTAGTACTTGAGAATGAACTTAAAGCAAAAGCCTAGCCCTTGCCTAGGCAGACAAGAAGTGCAAACTCTGTCCCTTGCTTCATTGCTTGTCTCTCTGACCTCATCTGGTCATTTCTCCTTCCTCCCTAGGTTTGAGCCATGTTAGTATGATATTTATTTCTAAAATATACTAACCTCATTCCTGCTTTGGGCCTTTGAACTTATTGTTTGTTGAGCCTGCTTTCTTTCTTCTAGGCTTTTCATATGGTTCATACCTTCTTGTCATTTAAGTCTCAGCTCAGATTTTGCCTCTCAAGAGAGGCCTTTCATGATCACCCATCTGTGACAATTGTCAATTCACTTTCCTACCCATAACACTGTTCTGAATGGTTCTTATCACTATATGACTTGATCTTGCTATTTTGTTTACTTGTTTACAGTCTATTCCCCAACAACCACACACACACACACACACAAACACACACACACACAGTCTAGCCTCCTTAAAGGAAAATCCCAAATGCTATATAAAAGAAGAGCTTGAGTATCTAATTTACCCCTAGTTATTATTGGTGAAATGAATGAAAACATATGCACAAATTATATTGAGACAGACCCTTGATTTGATTTGCTATCCACATTTCTCTTACCAGTTTGAAGATGTTATACTCAGCTATCTTTTACCTATTTATCACAGACTGATAAGCTTTTCCTCATTGGAGACCTCAAGTCAGAAAACAGCAATGTGTAGAGATGTTGTTCATTGAAAAATGTCTAACTTAAGACTGAGTGGTGTATAGGCTAGATGAGGATGGAAACCTGACTCTTCTCTCTGGACTCTTGCCCATTAGGAACACTCAGGATCTATTTCTCTACAGTGTTGCTCTCTGCCTAGGACTCACAGGCTCCACAAATATGAATGAAGACCATTCAGTTATGCTTTAATTATAAGAAGTGCAAGACTGGTGATCCTTGGATTATCCCAGAGACCTAACCAGCAGCCATATTTCTGATTGTCATTTCAATGGTAAATTGTCACGTATATGCCACAATCATGGCATCTGATGAGTAAGAAATTAATTCAGCTTTCCTCCCTCTCTCTTCTAACCATGCACAATTTTCTCGTAAGTTATGAATCCTCTTCTTGCCCACTCCACCCCAGGCAGTGTTGGGGGAGATTAGAAAACAATTGACATGAACACTCTGAATGAAAGTATACATATTAAACTACTATTATACTTTGCCCAATTAATATTAAACTCATTTCATCATTTTAAAGACTTCTTCAGGTTATTTTCAAGAATTTCATCAGTGGGAATTTTTGCAGAGCAAGGAATTCTGTACTTTGAATAGCCAAATCCTTTATATATATATTCAATAAGTTAAATTTGGAGATGTAATGTCATTGTCAGTCTTTATGGGCATCTGGGAACAGGAAACAGGAAATAGGTTGATAAAGCTGCACAATTCGATTAACTATTTGTTTGCACAGTCTTATTTGAACTTAGTAATATATGCATATATATCACAGTGATGTATGCATATATATATATATATATATATATATATATATATATGCATATATGCCTAAGTCTAAATGAGACTCTGTGTGTGTGTGTGTGTGTGTGTGTATATATATATATATATATATAAATTCTAATTTTACTTTTGAACAGTTGTTTTGCTACGTGTGAAGCATCTATATTCTATTTCTGCGGAATCATTTTCTCCCAATTTAGTAAAGCTTCTTTTCAAATGTATCCTGCCTTTCGAATTCAGTGAATTAACAAAGCTAATTTGATTTACAGAGAGAGGAGCTGCTAAAAAATCACAAGATAAAGAAGTCTTACAATCTAAATGAAGTTGACTTTTTTTTTTTGATTACTGAAAAGATAACAGACATGAGAAACATGTAGTTTTATTCAGATTCCTAGACGGAGACAGTGAATCAGAATTCTAAGAAGAGTAACAAGAGTTTTAGCTTGAGAACTTAGCCCAATTTTAGCAGCATCTTTCTTAAAATATGGGGAGTGTAAAAAAAGTATCTCGTTCTAGGGAACATGTTGATTAGGTATGAAGAAAACTTCTGGCTTATTTATAGACCATGGTTGGTATTCCTGAAGAATTCAGTTACCTCTCAATTAAAAGAAAAAGCAAAGTTCACAAAAAGAAAGATTTGACTGAAAGAAAAGAGGTGCACTCTTGCACGTACTTGTCCTCTAATAATCTTTTAAAGTGATTTTATTGTTTTGTTAATAATGGGCACCTACAGTAGAACTTGCCTCCAGATTGTGAATGGATTTGTTTAAAAAAAAATCATTAACAAAAATCTGTGCAGAATATAAGTATATTTGAAACTATTTTGTACATTGGCTTAATACTGAGAATGAAGCTGAATAATTATTTTAAAGTTTGCATCTGATGTCTACTAATCTCATAGTCCTGGAAAATCCATTCTTTCCCCTGAAGAATATTCTAGCAGCCTCAGGCAGAAAAGAAGCAGATTTTCACAGTCCTCAAAACTCATAAACTCAAAAAAATAAAATAAAATAATTTTTTTTTTAAAAAAAGGTGGATCTGGGGAGAGAGAGAGGGAGAGAGAAGAGAGAAAGTAGTGACAAAGACTGAGTCCCAGAGCTATTCCCCAGGGACTCTGTCCTATCTGTGGTACAATATGTGGTCTGACCCAGATGGGCACCAGGCTGCCCTTGACCACCAGCCTTTCTGGCTGGCCTCCCCTCCAAGGTAGGGCTTACCCTCACATAAAATTGCCAACCAGGGCCCACTTGGGTATAGAACTAATTTAGCCTCCGGTATACTTGATGAATGAAGAATTTCCTTTTGGGACTAAATTATAGGGCTTGTTGAAGTTGCTCTTTCGTGATCTGTTATTTGGAGGTAATTTTCCAAAAGGGCTGGAAACACATGGCCATGAGCTAGAATAGGATTCACCGTGAACAGCTGCCACACGCTGGCTTGCATATCCCGCTCTGCTTATTCCTCTACCAGCCTCCCACGCCTCTGGTCCCACTTCCCGACAGTAGGCCCAGCCAACAGAGCTGGGCTCATGTTAGATCTTTACTTTCCTTCTTAATTAAACCACAAGAATGGTGCCTGCCCACCTTTTTCTGTACCCAGGCTTCCAGAAATGTAGTATCTTGTCATGACACGTAACACGGTTAAAAACAGATGAGCAGGCCTTAACCCTCATCATCCAATGCGGCTGATTACAACCTTCTGTCAAATTCTACCTGCCCCCTCCCCTGTTGGCTAAAAGATAAGCTTCTGATCTTCTCTTGGCTTTTTGAACTGTTGGAAGCTGTGTAAACACAAGCTGCAGGTTAGTCAGATTCTATTTGACCCAGGGCCTGCTGAGTGCAGAGATTACATTTGAAAACTCCCTTGTCTAATTAAGTAATGGTGACCTATGTCGGGTGGTTGCTGATGAGGTCAAATAGCAAGGGGTTTTAGTCTAACCTGCTGCAGCTGGTTGATAAATGAGGCACAGTTAGTTTTTAGTGAGTCAATTTCCCTGGAGAGCTTTCCTTTTATAAAACACTTGAATTGTGTCCTTTCTCAGAATTTCCCATTTGAGTTTCAGTACTTCGGGAAAGTTTTTGCATTCCAGAGTGACAGGTATTTCTCCAATGACAGTGACCCCGTTTTATGGTTTTATCACTTCAAATGATTCAGAAACTGATGTGCTGTACCTATAGCTCTACTTGAAATGTTGATTTCTTCCAAATCTTAGAAATGAGATAAAGACCACTTTGAATATTGACATTTGGGTGGGGTATGGGAGTGGGGGAAGGAGAGGAAGCTCCAAGAAATTGGTATCAAGACCTGGACCAAGCCACATAAATCATGACCATTTAGTGAGTATCTACTGTCTAGAAGACACTGTGGAAACATCTCTTCACATTTATCTCTGGTCCTCACCATGACACTTGGGGTAGGAATCATTATCCCTCTTCACTTCTAAGATTCCTAAAGCCTAAAGAGATCAGCCACTTGCATTAAGTGCTTGCAACCATGAAGTGAAAGTTCTGGATGAAGAACCCAAATTCTCTTAACCTTAAGGCTTACCCATTCCGGGCAACTACGTAACTTCTCTGAGGATGTGGAAGCTTCTGGAAGTTCCCAGCAGAGGCCAATTTGATGGCTATACTTTTTTTTTTTTTTGAGAAAAAGTAAATAAAAGTGAAGATAAGAACTTTGGAAACATGGACCTTGAAAGAAATTATCAAAGAAGCCCTCTCCTTTAATATCAAGCCTGTACATTGGTTGTCCCTAAGCTTCTGTTTTTCTGGCTATCTGTCTTTTCTGCCAACAGCATCTGTTTCCTAGAGTTCCAGAAAACGATATCTGGAATTCCTCAGGGATACCATCCCTCCTCCGAAATCCTGCTCATGAGTTTTGGCAGCCAAGAGTCCTTCAGATGTCTTGCCACTGTGAATACTTTTGAGCCAATCAGAATCAATGAAATAAAATATGTTATTGTAGAAATAAAGCATGTGGTTTGTTGTTAGCAGACATGGTTGCCCATTTTCTCCTGCCTCAAGGCAGGAATTACAAAATCTAGAATTCCTGCTGCCATCTGGATATATCTGAGAATCAGAAAGAAATCGGGTTCTGGTGATAGTGTTGGAATCCTGATCAAGCTTTGCATGATCTCCCTCTGTACTTCATTTCAAGAATTCAAAAATGGTTTATGTGTTTTCAAACTAAAAAGCCTAAGAGATTTAAGTATAAATATCTTGCCTAGATCCATAATACCCAGCCAGCAATGAGACTGCAATATAACAATGTCTCCATGCTTCCAAAGCTGTTCCTTTTCCATGGAATCACATTTATTTCCAAGACAGAAAGGAGGACTTACAAAAGGGGAAGCCACATATTTTCATAAAGAATGGAGACTGACAATTTAAAATTACAATTCTTGTAAAATCTTTCAATGTTGTCTCTCAACTCATTTTTTATCCTGCTTTTAGATGGAACATATAAAAAGTTGGAAATATTTCTGTTAATTATCCCCAAGAAAATAATGCAAACTCTCCAATGAAACATGTTCTGGTGTCTTGCAACTTTTCCTGTAGGTAATTCTGCACAATTTTACATACGTAACTCTCGCTATATGCTCAGCCAGTGTTCTGTCTTTGGCCTCATAAATGATATGATTTTCTATACTCCTAAAAGCCGTAGCAAGCTCACAATTCTAATAAATTTATTGGGGGTAGTAAAAAATGTCTTGTCCCCCACCCTTTTTAAAATCTCTAACACTAGAGACATGAATTTTTACTCTCCTTAAAATTCTAGCCAGCTTCTCTGACTCACACCCTCATTTAAGGACTCAAAAACAGGCAACAGGATAAAGGTAAATAACACATTAACTCTGAGTATAAAAGGACGTTTACTCCCCTTCTATGCTATACTCCTTTTCTGTGTAAGACAGAAATATGCTAAAATTACTTTTCACCCTTAGAGATAACTTGTTTTTCAACCAAACCAACCAAACAAAAAACAATGGATGTCTAGTATATTGGGATATTTGATAGCAACATGTCCATTTGAAACCCAATAAAACCCAGAGTTGAAGTCTTTTCATATAACTTATCTCATTTATTCCTCTTTTTAACCCTATTATGTTAATGTTATGATTGTTTTCATCTTAGAGATGAGTATTAGGAAGTTTAGGCATTAAGTGGTTAGCCCAAATCTGCATGACCGGTCCAGTGGTGGAACTAGTTTTTGCTCAAGTGTTCTGATCTGAGATTTTTCTATGGTTTCAAATAGTGCATTCAATATCTAGAATTCTGTAGAGAGGAAGAGTTGAAGAGGTTAGAATGCCTCCACATTATTTCTTTTCTCTAGGTTAAAGTGAGCTCATTGTCTCAACGTCTGAGAAAGGCTTATAATGTTTTTTGTTCTTAGTTATCCCTTCTGGGAACCACAGGAATTTTGATTTTCCTGACCATTTGTCCTCCATCAAGCCCAAATGTTGAAAGAACATTATTTTTATATGCCAATGATGGCAGTATTTGCATGTGCAAATCATGTAATTACTTAACTACCCAAATTGTGCATGCAACTAAGGTAATTATGAACTTCGAAAATTGCTTTAAGAATCTGACCCTGGAAAAATTATGATAGCAGAAAATGAGTGTTGGAGTGGAAATTTCTTGCAAGGCTGATTTTGTTATTGTCATTGTTGTTTAGTGGAAATGTAAAGTAGGCTGATTAAGTTGCCTTCCTTGCCTCCGTTTTGACATGTAAAGAAGGAAAATAATATTTACCCACTTACAATGGGTCATGTGAGGGAAATGGAGAAAATGCATACAAGTGATTTAGAAAAATGACAGAAGATTAAAAAGGGTGATATTATTTTTAAGTGGACTTGTTAACCTCTATTTTGGAATATGTATAAGTCAACATTTTAATATGAATATTTAGTTTATCTACTCAGAGACTATACATCTTATTGTGGCTGAAAACCAGCCAAATATAAAACTGTGAAAATATAAAATAGCATTGTTTTTATTTATCTCTAGGATGCATAGTAATTTCTCATTTGATTCTCTTAAAAATTCTGTGAAGCACATGGAAAAGGAAATATTAGCCACAGTTCCATCACATGAAACTGAAGCTCACTGAATTTAAAACTTGTATCAGCTACATGAATGCTTAAGAGGCAAATTGAGAATTTAGCACCAGGATGTCTGACCTCAATTATCCCTTTTAATAACTTGGACAGTTCTATCAGAGAGAGCATATTGCCTTGCCAATAGTAGTTACAGACATTCATGCATAACTCAGTTACTAAATGCATTCAGCAATTTACCTACTTCTTAAAATTTGGTCAGTGTAATAATTTGTCTTGAATTAATTTGAAGATTACTATTGCATTATATGTAAGAAAAGGCCTTTCTAAGAAAACTTGTGCTGAAGAAGGTGGAGGCTCTTAAAACCTGCTTAAGAGAACAAACAAATCAAAGGGCTGCGACTGTACTTTGTCCACTCAATAAAACAGATAAAAGTGATTAGAGACTAGTTCCAGCTCTGTGAGTCACTAGTTTGCGTCCCTGGTTCACTGAGAAGAAACACATTACTCTTCAAGTTTCCCATAATTCATTTAACCTTTCTTCCTGTGATGGATGGTGAAGTTATTACTACAATGGGCAGAGTATCATCTGATAAGAGCGTGTATACATTATACCATTCTTTGAATGATGTTCCCATTTGGTACCCAATCCTTTGAGTACTGTGAGGGTTCTAAACAGCATGAAAGATCTGAAAAGTTTAAAAATCTCTGAATCCCAGTGATGTTTTGAAGGTGATTCTGAGTATATGTGGCAAGAACAGAACCACAGACATGAGTTTGACTCTGTGTCTGTTCTCTAACCATGGGCTGTTGCTGTCTCCTTCTGTCAATACAGATGTGTCTGGACACAACAGGACCAGGGTTACCTTGGCCATCAAATGATGGCGTTTCAAAGAATATGAGCCACTAAGTCATGTATACCCAATGACTTGGCAGGAAGTAGAATCATCACCACTTTTTAGAGTCACAATATGTCTGAAGTTGTGTTTACTCTGGTAAAATAAACAGTCATTAGTATGATTCACATTTTTTCCAGCTTTAGGAAAGGACAAATAAATTATCTACCATTATCTCCCTCAACCCTTTTTTTTGTTACAAATCAAATGTTTTCACATGAATAGTTAACCATTTCTTGAGCTTTTACCAGATGTCCGTCCTCTTTCCAAACCCATCTATGCCTTATTTAATGTGACTTTCACAATACCCTTGTGTTGGACATTATTCTTTTCTTAAATGTACAGGTGAGGAAACAGGAGCTTAATGAGCTTAAGTAACTTGCCCAAACTCACACTGACTGACTTTTATTCATCAGTACTCATTTGAGTTACCATTGCACTCTGAAAATTCTTCATTGATGACTCTAAGACCAGCCCATCAATGACAAATAGACACTTACTTAAAAAGATTTTCTTTCATCTACTATACATGCCCATCAAACAAATACATGAAACCACATGTTGTCTTTTCAATGAATAATCATACCCATGCCTTTGGTTTTTTCATCCAATCATACAACATTGATATATTGATTAATAATAATTAGCAATATTTTCCCAGCACCACGAGATATCATTTTGAGCGCAATAGTGAGAGTTGAAGAATGCTTTGATGGAAGGTAAATTTGAAATCTTTAGGAAGTAGCTTTATTTTTCACTGAATAAGTTACAACAAGAGGCTTAAAAAAGCTTTCAGCATGAAATGGAGAATTTATATGGAAGACTTGTTTGCAATGCTGGGGAGTGAATCCATGGTCTTATGCATGTTAGGCAAGTGCTCTACCACTGAACTGCAGCACTAGTCCTAGACATTCTCAAACACCCAATGTCTCTGCTAATTAATTGTATACAGTACAAGAACAATACATTTACAGATTGAATTTTGTCTTAATTGAAGGATGTCAATTCTTTCTCCTCATATTTAGAAGCTCCAATTAGCTCAGATCAGAGTAACAAACACTATGGCATTATCAAGAGGTGGTTATGTGGTGGCGGCTGAGAATACAAAATGATGAAGATGATGGAATAATCCAGCAGGAGAAGCATAAACAGGGTCATACTCTTCTACAACTAGTCCTAGACATTCTCAAATACCCAATGTCTGTCTGGAAGGACTCCAGTGATGAGAGTTTGGTCAGTATGCTCTCAGAGATCTGCTGTGGTAGCACAGGGGGCCTGAGAAGGTCTAAAGTGGTTCTAGAGTCTTTGCAAGGTCATGACTTACCAGAAAAGCTCATCTAGAGCTACAGATACCACTAGCTACACATGCTTATTGATCACTTGAAAAGTAATGTGAGTTGAAATGTGCTATAGAGTAAAATCCATTTTGAATTTCAAAGACATAATATAAAACAGAATGTGGACTATCTCTTTAATATTTTATATGATTATATAATGAAATAATAATATGTTTATTATATTGGTTTAAATAAAATATACTCTTAAATTAATTTCATTTACTTCTTGTTACCTATATTGAGGGTGAATGTTTAAAATGATTAAAATATTTGAAATGATACACATGACTCACATTATCTTTTCTGTTAGGTAGTGCTGATCCTAAACCTTCCTATTCTCACAGATAGGAACTGTTTCAAATACTTTTGCTTGGGAGAGAGAATTTATCTTTTACGTTAAGTGGCCTTCCAAGCAGCAGAGAAATCTTTTGAACCAATGTCATTTTCCTCTTTCTCTTGGCCCACTGCCTGCCCATCAGCTTTTCATAAAATATTTTATATGTGATCTATAAAAAGCCACAGAATTATAGAAATCCTGAAAAAATATTTGGAAAAACTGTTTTCTTTTCTCAGAATGTAGAAAAGTGGTAAGCAAAACAAAATCAGCAAACAACTTTTTTTTTTCTTTTAAACCTTCTTTAGTTATGACTTTGTAAAGTTTTAAAAACCAAATGTGCTTAAAAACCAATCAACAGATCATGGTATTTTCTCAAGGTTTGCATCTTTTTAATGCTGTTGGTTTCAAAGTACATTTAACTTAAACTACTATGATTAGAGATTTTGTGTTCAATAAGGATTTCTCTCAAGAGACCCATCACCTAGCCGTATCCATTTTCCAACTTACCATTTACTCTGTTTCCTTAAACATTTTAAGGTTGTGGAATAAACAATCTGTTTGCTTTTACTTTTAGATTGTGTTCCTACATGTTCTATAAACTGCATTTATAACATCTTTAAGTACATTTATAACATATTTATAACTGGAATAAAATTTATAATTTTTATACCATTATCTTTTTTATATTTTTAAATTAATTTTATTTACTTCTTGTTACCTTTTTTATATTTTCACAAAATATATCTTACTCAATATTTTACTTTTTCCTCTAAGAAATTGTGTTTTAAAAGTTTTATCTATAACCAAGGAGAAGTTGCACAATCTACATTATGATGTTGGAAAGAGTAATTTTACTTCTGCACCTAAAATCTGACATCAAATATTTTCCTTGGTTAAATAAAAAAGGGTGGAAAGACTACTTCAAAAATGTTTTCAAACTTTTAAAAACAAAATTCAAAATTGGTTGATAAAGATAAACAAGGAATTGTTGGAGTGATAAATACAATATATACATAATTTAAATGAGCAGGGAATCTTTCTTTCTTTCTTTCTTTCTTTCTTTTTTTCTTTCTTTCTTTCTTTTTTTAGCCAATCTAAATCTGCCATATAAAAAAGTAAATAAAATCAAATTTTCACAGTTTCAACTTGCTATGGAACTAAGTCAGTTGCTAGAACTGTATTTTTAATCTCATTTGTTATTAATGTTGTTAGAAATAATAATACTAATTTTATTACATGATATTAATTAGCATGTTTCCATAGATCCACTGTGAATGCCTAATATCTCATGATCTCATAGTCCTATAACTACTGCATTAGAAATGCTAGTAATTCAGGTCTATAAAACCGATGAAAGACTATTACAACTATAATTTTGTTTCTTAAACTTGCCACTCTTTGAATGAAGACATTAAGCATATGATTCAGAAGCCTACAATATTATACTTTTGTCGTCCTTTATGTATTATACATACCTAGACAAAAAGTATATTAAAATAATAATTCCCCTGTAAAATAATGATCTTTTGTGTTTGTAAATTTTCACCAAAGTATTCTTGAAAAAAGATTTGTAAATAGTGCAACACATCTTGATAGATAAAAATTAGAGCAGTTTAATTTGAGAAGAAAGAAGACACCTCCACTTTTTCCAAAGGTGTTTTTCCTTTAAACCTGCAGTGAAAGAAAGAGAGAGAGAGAGAGAGAGAGAGAGAGAGAGAGAGAGAGAGAGAGAAAGAATGAAAGAAAGAAGTTTCTGTATTATTATTCCAGTTGTCTAGTTTTGACTTGCTGAAATAAGTAAGAGGAATTATAACAGAATGAATGAAGACCTGACCTGGGGGAATTTGTTGCAAATTTTAGTTATATTTGAATTGTGACTGCTACAAATAATTTCAGCCACTTGAAATGCTTTATCCTGCTACCCAGGGAATGTACTACCTCAGTTCAGGTTGCCTGGCTATGTTATGTGTTCTAAATTTGCTGAACTGAACATCTGTACCAAAGCTCTGAGTTATCTGCATAATTTGGTGGCTGGCTTTCAATATTAGCCTGAATGGAAACAGTTTTGAAAAACTCAGAACCAGGTGATTTAAGAAAAAAAAAAGCAGAAAAAGAGACTGAGAAAAACTTATCCAACATATAGGAATGCAACTTTGATAGATGGACTTGCAGATTAAATGTCAGAGAATAACCAAGAGAGAATTGCAAATTAACTTATAAATAGGTGTGTGTGTGTGCACATGGAAACAGACCCTGAGAGGTGACTGAGGGTGAGACTGAACAAAGCTTAGTGATTTCATAAGGGAAAGGAAGAGATTAGTTGGTTCAAATATACTTATGATTTAGATGAGTTAGTTCTTGATTGGTTGGTTGCAAGTAGCTTGGTACTGGCCAGTTGCTAAAGCCCAGATCCACCTATGGTTTTCAGGAGCTGTATTGACCTTCAAAGCCATCAAGGTTAAATTCAGATAGCTCCTCTGAGTCAAAGATCACAAGGCATAAGCTAATTCTGAGGCTGTTTTTCTTCTGGTTCCAATCCATTTTATGAGAAAAGATGGTTCTGGTTTCTTCTAGAGCCTTTAAATATCAGGTGTAGTTTTGTCTTTTGTGGGTGGTGGTGTTATTTTGTCTGTTTTTGCAAAAGGAAGCCACAGATAAAATTAAAAAATTTTATTCTCTCTAGGCATGGAGTCACACAGTAATTATGTCCTTCATCCCAGGTGAAGTATGAGCTTCTTATGAGTTTCATGAAAAATAGCCAGATGAAGATGTAGGTGCTAGTGATAGGAAGAGTCAGTTGAAGGAAATCCATTGCAGAGAAAACGATCAATTCCTCTTTTAAAATATTAATATCCTAATCATGGTTCCAGAAGCCCTGTCTGTGGATGAGCAGACCCACTGCTCCTGTTCTTATGGCAGCTGTTGGGTTCTTTGATCTACTTGTCTATATCAAATAGTGGGGTGATAGGCACATCTCCACTTCCACTGGAGTGGGGAGAGAGCCATCTGAGCACAATTGTTTGCACCCTGCATTATTAAAGCAAAGAAATTTTTCAACTACCTTATCCAATCCCAGGGAAACCCATCAGTCTTTTCATAGCACATTGGAATGCATCTGTCCTTTCATGGGCCAGTCTTATTTTTGGTTTCTGATGTTATTATACAGATAAACTCATCTACACAAGTTACTAGGAAGCAGAGATTGTGCTAATATCTCTCATAAGGCATGGTTATCTTTATTGCAAAGTGGAAAAGATTTGTAAGGTCTAATTTTGGTTCTCAAGGAATTTAAAATAACACAAAACTTGTTATCCTAGTGGTAAGTAGCAACAAGATGATTAATCATTTTAGCTGTTACAAAGATAAACATTCACAGAAAATAGAAATAAATTTTGAACTGAATATTAAAGTAGAGGTTGAAAGGTATAGATAGGTGTGAAACTGTTTCCTCTACAGGTAACTGTATTCCACTGCACCCTAGAGGTATGGAATTGAATCCTATGTCCCTGAGTCAGTGAACCGGGACATATGACCTGAGCAGGGTCTGTAGAAGAGAAAAGTCTGGAAAGATTGGAAAATACAGGAGAAAAATAAGCCTTTAAATATCAGGTGTAGTTTTGTCTTTTGTGGGTGGTGGTGTTATTTTGTCTGTTTTTGCAAAAGGAAGCCACAGATAAATTTGAAAAGGGCAATGAGTTGCTTTGGTTTGCAGGTTAGATAGATGCCACTATCAGCATTGTGAAGGATGAATTGCAATTTTGTTTGGAAAGCAATCATAATAGTCCAGTTAAGAAACCATGAAAGCCTAAATGAAAAACCATGAAAGCCTAAATGTATATAGTGACAAGGGATGATTGATGGAAGGAGGCTCATTTGAGAGACAGTCTGGAAGAACAGATAGAAAGTGATTATCTGGTGGATACCATGGGAAAGAGACAAAGACAAGGTGGGGAAATTAAGGTAGAGTTGTTGTTTCCAGCAGGGTCCTTTTAAAAGTTATATGAAGACTGTGTTGATGGGCAAATACAGGAAATATCACTTAGACGGAGAAACACGATGTATTGTGGCAAACAAGAATGTATTGGGTCATAAGTAAAAATTCTAGGGGTAGATGTGGCTGGGATCTAGGCATAAAAAACATGCCATCATTTGCTGACCTCTTTTCACCTCTTGAGTTTATTTTCCTCCATGAGACCTTCCTCCCAAATTTCAGTTAGGCCACTGGCCCAGGTCTTCATTGATGATTTCGGCTATGGATATCAGTTCTATAGTTCTCTGATTGAACCCGACAAATGAGTGCAACGTGTGCGGGATTCTCTAGGGAAAATTTGAGATCTTGTGTCCAAGAGAGTGGAAAATAGATTTTGAGTAAACCACTGCAAAATCTCATTTCTAACTTGTAAAACATTAAGGTAATGAATACTGAAGGAAGGAAAATTTATGTGGGTGCATGGAGAAATGAGGAGCAAACTGTTAAGAATTATTTGTATGTCTTATTTTCCATGTCGCAAAATTATTCACAGGATTATAGTAACCATTCATAGGCTGATTCTAGCAAAAGCAAGTGATATACTATTAGATAATGTATATTGTTCAAGATATTGTATTATCCTATATAGCAAGCAATATCACTAATAAAAGATTCCAATATGTAAAAGGCGAAGTACTACTTTACTGATCCATTATTAAGTAAAAAAATGATTTTTAGATGCATTATAATATTTTGTATAATGCATTTAAGAATGTATGCACAGAGCATGGGTAGATCTAACATTTATATTGTTTTTATCTATATTCCTTTATATTTTTGTATTCACTCAAACGCATGAAGATTGTACTAGGTAATTTAATTTTTTTTACTTTCTCATTTTTCTGATGATTTCAGTTAAATAAGCCACATATAAGTAGACTGCTTCCTTGCAAAATTTATGATCAAGACATTTGACAGAAACCTTCAATTACTTAGAAAATTTGCTCCTAAGTATTCTAATTCAAATATTCTAACCCAACACTCATTTTTCCTAATGAACACTTTCTCCATGTATTGTACATGAGTCTGAATGATGGGAATGTGAGGACAGTAATGCATATGTTTTATGCTAATAATACCAAATATTTATTTAATGTTAAATATTGCACTATCAAGCTGCTAACACTATAGGTTGAAATAATTATGGCATAATTAAAATGTGGAAGTTGTAAGTCAGCAGTGATTTATTAGAAATAACACAGTATATTTAAACACAAGTGAATTTTAATTGGATTGTCTGTATTATTTATTGCATCATGGTCTTGGCACATTCTTAAACATTTACTATTCCCATAGAGGATTTATATATAAAATTAAAATAGGTGAATACTGTTTACCAGACAGTGGAGAGAATGGGTAGGAGGGCTGGTTGATGGGTACTTGGCTATCCAGTTAGAGAGGAGGAATGAGTTCTGATATTCTATGGCATAGTAGGGTGAATGTGATTAACAACAATGCATTTTATATCTCAAAATAGTTAGAAGAGAGGATTTGAAATTTGAAATTACTCAGAGTGATAGACATATTTATCACCATAAAGAAATAATAGAAGTTTAAGGTGATAGTTATGCCTATTACTCTGAGTTGATATTTACCCAATATACACAAGCATCAAAACATCTCATTGTACCTCATAAATATGTTCAAATATTGTCAATCAAAAAGATATTTAAATAAAACAATAAATGCCATTCTGAAACACTTAAGCAGTACAAATGGAACCTGATAGCTAGAGTTTATTTAGGTGTATTATAACAGGAGAGCACTAGACTCAGAAGTTCCAACCTTCAGTTCTTATATTCTCATTATTTTAGGAATGCAAAACTAGAGAGTCCCTCACATTCACAACTTCATTTCCTTTTCAATAAAATGGGGAGAGCAGGGACTATTAGGGAGAATAAATACAAAGTGGAGCTTCAGTGGGCTGATTTGAAAAGGACAGGACAGTCCCATGAGAGCAATTCCCCGACTCAGGCAGGAGTTTGTAAATTGTTAAGGCAGAGAGGACTGGGGTGAAGTCGGAGCATCCTCAGGAAATTACAGAATTGGGTATGGTAATACCTACCACCTCTGATTTCCCTTGCACACATTTTCCTAAGGTCTATTGTTAAGGATGAGATGACAAATTGTATGTGAATGTACTTGGAAAATGGAAAAACACTCTGAATGTACACTATTATTATTTTCTGAGAAAAAAAATTTCTCATATAAGAAGAATTGACATGTTCCCTTGTTCTCTTACACCCATCTAAGAAAGCCAGATTTTACTTTGTTTTCATAAGAAAATCTGTATGTTTGGAATCAGGAAAAAAACCTAATTGGCTGATAATGCCTAGTTATCACATGAGGAGATAAGTTTCTGAGGAGATCTAGAGTTTCTGGAACAGGGAGATATATGCTTTATAGGGGCAGTGAAAGGAACAGAAGGAGAGAATAAGAGAGGGAGAAAGAGAGAGAGAGAGACTGCTAGAGAGAGTCATGAATATGCACTCTGTCAGGATTCTAGTCTACACTTCTGACAGGACTTTTGTCAGGAATCAATGTTAGCCACATGGATGGAGAGTTTAATTAAAATTAGGGAGTGTGTGCAGCAAGAAAGAAATAACTTGTTGATCCAAATATTTTAGTCAATTTAGTAGAAAGGTCAGGCTGACTGGTATTTAGCTTTGAGTTGACACAGTCAAACCCCTGTGTAGGTATTTATAGTAAGCCTAGAGGGTTTGATGAGATGTGGTGGTAATTGAGAAGAAACTACAGTCTGGATTCTCAACAGTTTTGGAATCTCTTATTCTGTTCAGCATGGTAATGGCTAAGCCTGGCTTGAGTAATCAGTACAAAGTTTTAGAAAGGGAAAAAACAGTTTCTTCCCCATAGAAAAAAATCTCTTAAATAAAGATTTCTGGCTGAGGATGGATAGTTAATAGTCTTTTTTTTTTTTTTAAAAGTGACTTTGATCACATATTTTAAAGACTACTTTGACATATATCAAAATTAGGAAGCTTCCTGGCAGAAGTCATTGACACATTAATTGAAATAATTTTAATAATTAATTTTTAAACTTCTTACTCAACAACTGGCTAATATTTTAAAAAAAATAATAATAATGTCCAGTGCTGATGAAGGTACTGAAATAGAAACATTGATGTGGACATTGGGGACTTCAATTTGTCAGTTGACATTCAATATTTAAAAAGTTTTTCGACTCTTACAAGTTTGTCCCAATAAAATATGTTGAAAGAGGTAAGTATTTTTATAAGATCAACTCAAAATTAAGTTTTATATGAGGTGACTTTCAGTAAATCATTTATAGCCATTTGACTAAATAATATACAGCATTAAAGAAGCAGGGGTGTGGGAAAAAAGGAGAATAAATTCCATCAAAATAGAGGAAAAATCAGTAGAGTTGAGAAGGGGATGATGGGGGAGGAATGAGGGATGTGATAAGAGAAAAACAGTGTAATGAATCTGACAGGAATTATCATACGAATATACATGAGTATGCCACAGTGAATCTCAATATCAAGTATATATACAGGACATCAATTTTTAAAAATACTATAAAAAATTGCAGAAAAATCAGTAGAGTAGAGAGAGGGGAACCTGGAGAGGGAGGAGGGAGGGGAAAATTGCTGAGGACTAAATTAGAACAAATTATATTCTGTACTTTTGTGATTATGTCAAAATGTACTCTAACATATATAACTAAAAAGAATCAATAAAAATAAAATGAAAATGAAAATCACATTCAGCATTATCTAAAGATGTGAAAATGTTGATTTTATGCTGAATTTTCTTAGAACAAGAGAAGGTAGGTAATAAACTGTATTTAAAGCACAAGAAAACAGGATGTAGAGTGAATAGAAAAATACTGAAATGTTGGTGGAAATGTGGTTATCTTTGAGTAATGGGAGAGAGAGAGAGAGAGAGAGAGAGAGAGAGAGAGAGAGAGAGAGGGAGGGAGGTGGTGGGGATGTTAATTCCATTTACTTCAACTTCCAAACTTGGCCAAGTGTATATATGTCACTATTGTGATTAAAGAGGGAATATAGGTGAGTTCTGAAGAGATGGCAACTGCAGTCCCAGCTACATGGGCGGCTGAGCTGGGAGGATCCCTTGAGCCCAGGAGTTCAAGGCCGGCCGGTACAACATGGGGAGACCTCATCACAAAAAAGAAAACTCTACGTAAGAGAGTTTTATTTGAGAATAGTGTATTTTCTCCTTTGTACTTTCTGCCTGGGGACTTACCCTCACTGGCCTCTAATTTTACCTGTATGTGGTATTTTATTCACATTCCTTTAAAAGGTTTTCTTCACAAACACATCCAAAGAAGAGAAAGGGCCCTGGGGTGGCAACATCAGGCTTAGTGGTTCCAGGATCCTAGGCTAATCTGTCCTCTTCTTCCTTGTCTAGTTTCAACAGTTAGAGATTTTCTATCAACTCCTGCCTCTCCTTGGTCAAATACTGGGTTCACATTTCACTCCAAGTCCCCACCTTCTCATTGACCGCTGAGGGTTTACCTCTGAGACAAGAGGACTTCTCCCCTAGGATTAAAAGGGGAAAAAATTATTCTTCATAAAAACCTAAAGATGCTCTGCTAGTGAGCCTTCTTTCCCTTTACCCCTTGTAATTTATTAACATTCTAGATCTTTTGAGTATGTAAACTCTCAGTACTTTCCTAACCAGCTCCACCTGCTGGTGGAGAATCAGCACCTGCTGATTCTTTGGGATCTGCAGCTTTGCTCCAGATAATGTAGGAGTTTTCCTCAAAACATGACCTCCTTTTCAAATTTCTGCATCACTTATTTCCTGGCACGAGAAGAACTGGGGTTAGGTATTTTAGAATATTTTCTTTTGGTCTTAAACTCTGTTTAATTTGACTCACATTTAATTCCTTTCAGGTAAATGGATGAACAATCCTAGAAAATATACCTCTGAGTATGCTGAGGTTAGGTTTTGGAGGGGTGAGCTACCAATTACCACCCTCTTAAGCTTTTCTAAGGATAAACTTAGAAGAATTTCACTGTTTGGAGAACATAATATTTTACTTGGGAATTCAACAGACAGTGACTCAGATTTCTAATTTTTTGGATCTTTAAAGATGCTTGACAAACAGGTATGAGTCCTACACCTGCTTTAACTAGAGGCCAGCTGGCTAATTTCTGGAAGCTTCTTGTTCTTTCTTGAGGTCAACTGAGAAGTTCTGACCATATTTTTGATAAGTTTTCATCCAGGCATCTCCCAGGAGACCTTATAAGCCTATCCTCTGTACCCACTCCTTAAAAATCTGAATCAACATTAAAATCCTTATTGGCAAATCCTTTGGGGATCAGTAAAAAGAAAAAGAAAGGCATAGTAAGTGAGTTTTTTCAAGGGAGCATTGATAATTGGCACACTGGCTGCTGTTTCTCCTAAAGTCCATTGATAATAATCCCTCATTCATTCATTTTTAGCATCACTTTGCTTCATGCACTGTAGAGGCAGAAGTTGGCTTTGAGCTTGATACTCTTGGCTGTATTTGCTTGTGCCTGGTGAGATAGTGTGGGGAAAGTGCCAAGAAATTGGGAGAGAGGCTGTGTTTCCCAATGTTTACTCTTTGATCTTACTCTTCATGTTCTTGCTCTTTACTTGAAGAGGGTGGGGGAAGTCTGCTGTAGTGAATCCAAAGCTTCCTTCCTGGTTATTTTCCTAGAGACTTGGCCTCAAAAATTTGCTCTGGACATTTTTATTTGGCATATGGTACATTTACTCAGTGCCCTTTCACAAAGACATTTTATACACACACACACACACACACACACACACACACACACAGACACACACACAGTTCAACTCTTGCTTTACTACAGATTTTAAGATCACAAATGATATTAAATCATATCTATCAGCAATTCATTATGGGTCTTTTTTTTCCACATGCCTTCTGCCCAAAGTTGTCCTGTGTTTTTAATTACAATGTCTAGCATTATAAATTCACAAAACAAAGAGAACCCAAATGTAAAGGACTGAAGATGTCATGCTTGGTTACTGACATGATCTTTTGACTTCTAGTATTTCATATTTATCCTTTAGTACCTAGATGTTATAAATTCTGAATCTATTATAAACTGAAACATTTTAATACCTAGGCAGATCTTATAGTATCAGTTCCTGAAAAACACAAATTATTTTATTCTTTTTCTCAAATTTTGGAAATTGAGTTCATCTTTATTCACATATAGGTAATCAAATGGAGAAAGAAAAAATGAAATTATTTCCAAACTTTTTCTAACACAACATCAAATCTTTCCCAACCTTTCCTACTTTAAAAAAAGATGAATAAAAGGGGTGGCTGCTAGTTGTACAAGACTTCATTTCAAATATCTTTTTTTCTTGATATTTAGAAATGATACTAACAAAGTCAACTGGTTCCAGAAAACTGGACCTGCGTGGATTGTAGATTTAAAGATACTAAGGTAATGTTTATATCTTAGTTTGATATGGCAAATTCCTGAAAGTTTCTTAATATCTTTATCACATTTTTTCTTTGCTTTTTGGATCATTTTGTACAATAAGTACTCTCACATTTTCATTCTGAATTCAACATGTTTTTCTGCTGCCGTCTGCTTTTCTACTAAAAAAAAAAAAAAAAAAAAAAAGAAAACACATTCTTTTTAATCTCTCCTGCTTCTAAGTTCATTATTTTACTCTACCCTTCACTTCTAAATAGCTTTATCTAAAAAGTGTATTTATGTTCTGAGTTCCTCCAGCTAAATTATATTAAGATTATTATTTTCCAGGTAGACATAACTGTAGATGTTATACATTTATAGTCTTGTTCTGTTTTTCATGGGCATCTTTACAAACTTTTTTATCTTGATCTGGACAGTTGATGTTAATGCCATTTAATGATGATGGTTTTGTTTCATTAAAACAAACAAAAGTAAAACACCTACTATGAAAAAAATACTTTTGAATAGATGAGAAGTTATATAAAAACTCAGGTGAAATCCAGAAACATTAGCTTCATATCTTCAGCTCTGTCGATAATGACCTATGTGCAGTGGTGTGCTGGTAAATGTTAACAACCAGTTCTTAAGCAAAACAGGCCCTGATTTGTAGAGTTTGCCCATTTCTATGTAGTGTTTCCAAATCCACCGTGACTAATTTTAAGCTACAGGTTGGAAGTTGCTGACCTCTGGGAGGTGAGCAATGTGCACACTGGGCTCTCTGAGAGCTAGGTCCTCTATAGAATTCATGGACCTTGGTTATAGCACTTAACTTTTCTGACTCTTAGTTTTCTTTCTTTCTTTTTTTTTTCTTCTGAATAATATGCAATAAGCATCATGATTTTTTTTTTTTTTGGATGTGTCTCTTTGTGGTTAACTAACCACATACTGGTGGGGGGACCAAAGTTCAAATGTTCACAGCCCAGCACAGCAGGAATGCCCTAGGCAATTTTCATTCCTTCAATGAAAGGAATGGGGGTTAGGTGAGTCTTAGTTTTCTGCTGTGTAATATAGATTGTTAGGACTGAATGAAGTAGTGTATGAGAAAGCCCTGAAATATGAGTTCCAATAAATATTTTTCCTAAATTATCTATTAATGTAATTACACTATTTCAGGGATAGATAGATTATATAAAATAAGCATATTACTTCTTAATTTCTTTGTTGTAAAATTAAAATTTTTATCATAATGCCAAACTTTGATGTATCTTTGTAGTATTTGATTTATAGAATTTCATGCTGAAATCAACTATACCTAAACATATAGAAGGCAGAATTCCTGCCATTATGAAGGAAATTCCATTTCTTTAGTAGTTTATACTACTTGATACTTAACTATCAAGCATTAATTACTTGATATCATATCTGTTTGCAACTTTCCTGCTGCATCACAGATAGAAGAAGAAGAGAGAGAATCCAAGTTAGGTTTGGTTTTGGCCCATTGGCAATTATAGGTCCCAAAGATTTGGGAAGAGGTAACATTTCTCAATCTTACTAATACGAATATTTATTTCATTCAGTCATGAAGTATTTGTCACAGTCTCTAATAAGTATTAAGTTTAACTTTACAGGAGGCATTGATTCATTTTTAAAAGAATATGTTCTCTCTCTATCTTAACCCTTTTAGGTGAACATTGTCCAGTTGAGTCATTTGTTCTTGGTCCCTTCTGCCTAATGGTGTCATAATATATACATGCTCTAGTTCCTCATGTACATATTTCTCCTTATCTTGACTTCTGGCTTTGATTCAACTATGTGACTTTTCCTCCCCAGAGAAAATGCTGAAAGGATAGAAGAATGGTGACAGGGGATTGGTTGAAACCCATCAACAATCAATCAGTCAATCAAAGATGTACCTCTAGTGCTTCCTATGTAACAAAGACTATGGTGTAAACCTACAAAATCCTCAGAGGGAGAGGAGAGGAAAAAGTCAAGTATTGAAACATGGAAGGAAAATTTATATATATATATATATATATATATATATATATATATATATATATACATGTATATATAAATATTTAAAATGTAAATTTAAAATATTTTTATATATGCTAAAAGTAAAATGCTTGTATATTTGTTTTAAATCAAAATAAAGGCATACAACATACATAATACAGAGAAATAGATTTACTTCCTTTAATTGTCTTCTTACATTTTCAAACTATTTTTTCTTCAAAAGTTAATTAGAAATCCAACTTTTCTTCTTTAAGGTATGAGAGCTTCCCATCCTTTCAAAGGTCCATGTAGGTAGGTAAATTCCATAAAATTCTAATGAAATACACATAATGGCAGAAGACATATCCCCCCACCCTAGTTTCCCCATACTGGCATGTTAAAAGGTGACTTCATGGATATTATTTGATGTTAGAGCTGTGGGATTTGGATTTTGAAAGTTTATATTTTTTCTTCTCACCCAAAATGAAAATTAGAGGAGGCAGATGACACAACAGTTAGGAATCAAATGTCCCAGCGTGTCCCAGTGTAGGTAGGCACCTTTTTACATTTCAGCAAATTAGTCAGTTCAGCAAAGCCACAAGTAGTGTTGTTTCACTGTCAAATTTCTTGGAGATGACTTGACCTCTTGAACTTCACAAACGTGAATTCTGTGTATATGGTATTCAAAAATGCAGATTCTTCAGTCTGAGGTAAAAATCTCAGACTTTGTTTTATGCAAAGATGTTGGTTCATAGAAGTCAGTGCTAGGGTTGTGGGGTTAGCAAAATCTGTGATATCTATTTTGTTTCTTCATTCTATCTAACGAGTGATCCATCAATCATTTTTCTCCAATGGAACATTAGACTCAAGTAGAATCAAGCCTAGTTAATGAAACTTATTGTAATTTAAACATAATTCATACTTCATGAGATCTAAAACGAATTATGAGCACAATTTGAATGTTTCCTTGTCTTTCTCACATGCTATAGAGGTCCTATCTTTCTGACCTTCTGCTTCAAGATAACTCACAGAGAAGAAATATCTTAAATGCCTTGTTTGGGGGATTTTGTCAATGTCTTAAATATCTGCAGAATCAGTGTGATGCTTGAGTTAGAGTTCAAACAATAATCCCTCTACTCAGTACTATATGACTTGGTATTAAAACTCTGTGCCTGTTGACTCCTCAATACATGGGATCAATGATACAGTCTTTGCAGACTGTTTTGAGAAAAAGTTTATCAATAAATAGGAGTAGCTGCAAATGTTTTCTAATTTTCTCCCTGTGATTTTCATACAGAAATTTGTCTCTAATTTTTTTCTCATTTTCTCATCAAGAAGGACCAACGGGAAAGAGGGTCCCCTGGAGTAGGGTTGACATAAGGCCATGTGAGTGTTGTTAGTTTTGTCTCAAGGCTCTTCCAGCTGAGATTCTGAGACCTGGCAGAGCAAAGCTCAAATAAACACAGCTGCTTCTATGTCCCTTCTGAGGTGGTGTGGATGACTGCGTCAGCCTCTCTTTATTAGAACAGAGCTCTTTAGGTTCATGGAAAAGTTTCAGCTTTAAAATGAGGTCAGAAAGTCACCGGAGTACTCATGTATTCCGTAGAACATTTATAGACTGGAAGGTGAAACTCAAGGGCACGGGTTCCAATCACAAATAGAGAAGATCCTTCTGTCTCAAAGAAAGGCCATGAAATGACAAGGTAACATCTACAAGCCATGATCTTATGGTTCTTACCTCACTGAGATTTAGGTCCATGTTCTATCAGTAGGCAGAAAAGAATTTGATGATGGGAAATTAGTAGAGCTGAAGAATAACAAATTATTTAACAAGAATAACAAGCAGTTCCATGGGGCATGGAATTTCCATTTATTTTATATGTAATCTGTCAGTTATTATAAGGTCATTTATATCCATTTATAAAATCTATATAGTATACATACTGTTATCCTTAACAGGGCTATTGAAAATCATGAAGATTGAATCACTAAACTAATAGATTTGGACTGACAGTTTGCAGAACCGTGATCTATGCTTTGCAAGATTCTATACTAGCACAACAGGTGAATGTTTAAGTGTACAGAAACAGAACAAAAATAAATCATATTGACTTTTGTCTTAGATTTTATTCCCTGAAGCAAAACTGAGACAAGGGTCTCACTTGGGAATGCTATATGGCAGTAAGTAAAATAGAAAGCAGAAATAGGCGTTAGGCAAAGAATTTGAGTGTAGATCTTTCTTCATTTTGATCCTATGAGTAGCCCTGATGCTTAAATGACATTACAAAAGATAGTCTTAGTTTGAGTCAAAGAGGTCAGAATTTGAATCACTGAAATGTTGGGTGCCAGGCCACCCATCCACTGGCACAAGTGTGGAGGCTGACCTCCTATTTAGAGTTGCTCCTGTTTGGCCAAGGGTCAAGAGCTGCAGAGTGGGCACCTGAGACTTGGGGTTATTTAGAGTTACCACTATTACCACATCTATCATCCTCTGAATTCACATTAGGAACACAGATACTGTGTTACTATATAACATTATAGAATATGTTACTATATAACATATTCTCTATTGCATAAAGTTACTAACCAAACTGTAGTTTCAAGTCAAGTCTTCATGTAACAAATATAAATCTTATAATTTACCTATAGGATATATTGATGACAAATAGGTTGTTGAAGGACTATTAACCTATTATGGTACTCTCCAGAGTACTAAAGTCTCACAAAAACCTTCTAGAGAGGTATGATTCTGGCACACTTTTTGTGTAAGAACCATTGGGAATCCAAGTGTGGTGATACAAATTTATAATCCCACCCACTCTGGAGGCTGAGGCAAGAGAATCACAAATTCAAGGCCAGCATAGGCAGCTTAGTGAAACCCTGTCTCAAAAGACTGGGATGCACCTCAGTGGTAGAGCATCCCTCAGTTTAATCCCCATACCAAAAGAAGAAGAAGGAGGAGAAGGAGAAGGAGAAGAAGAAAAGAGAAAAGAAAAGAAAACAACAACAACAAAAGAACCATTAGAAAAATAATCTCAAAAAACAGACCTATATAAATATAAGCCCTTACCTGCATAAATAAATCCCCATTTATAAAGTTAATTTCCTTAAAGGCATGGGAATATTCAAACATTTTAACAAAGAATTACCCTGGGTTTGATTAGCCTGTACTGCCCTGGTTCCCTTGGCAGTGCCATATGATGTACACAGGTACACTTTTTGTTATTATGATATCTAGAAAATTCTGAATTTCAAACCATGTGGCCTGAGGGATTCAGGGAAGAAACTGTGATTCTTCTCCACTGTTCCCCTGCATGGATGATGAATGCAGCCTGGAAGATTTGGATATATTGTCCAAAATCAAATAGCTGATTGTTTTGTCAGCTTTTTCATTGCTGTGCCCAAAATACCTAAGAACAACTTAGAAGAGGAAAAGCTTATTTTGGCCATGGTTTCAGAATTTTAGTTGATGGTTAGCCAGCTCTGTGTACAGGTGAGACAAGACATCATAGGTGAAAGGGTGTGGTGGAGGAAAGCAGCTTTGGACATGGCAAATAAGAAGCAGAAAGAGATAGTTTTGCTAACCAGGGACAAAATACAAACACCAGAGGCACACTCCCAGTGATCTACTTCCTCCATCATACCCTACCTGCCTACCGATACCACCCAGCTAATTTATATCAGGGGAATAATCCACCAATTAGGTTACAGCTCTCATAATCTCATCATATCACCTCTGTCATTCCTGCATTATCTCACACATGAGCTTCATGTGAAGGTGAATAACTGAATCAGAACACCAATGAAAGAGTCTATATTCAAAATACATATGGTGTGAGTATACCAACCCTAATCCTGAATCTTCCCATGTCAGGATTCAGAGAAGCTGCACTGAGGCCTAATTTAGAATACGGCAGTTGTGCTCCCAGAAGACAAGATGTAAAAGCACTCACTCTTGAGGTTAGCTCAGGCCTCTGAATTCTTTGCATGATCTGAGTAACTTAATGTAGGAATTGATTTTATAACATCCAATCACATTATCAGGCTGACATCTTGCACCCATCTAAGTAAACTCCTTATTTTATCAGGCAGACCATTTCTTCATTTAGGGAACTTCAATGTTCAGAAAATCCTATACTGAGCCAGAATCCATCTCTTTGTAAACTCCACCCATGAGCCATAGTCCTGGTCTCAGAAGGTTGTGGACCACAGTTTCTTCTTCCTCAGCATAACCTACAAATATGGGAATAAATAACAGGCTCTCTTCATCAGGACTTCTCTTTTCTAAATTCTGTGCCGATATGCCTTTTGGCATTTTAATCAAGCATTTCTGGAAGATTCCAGATTACAAAGAACTGTCCCTCGGCCCAAGGCATTCAGGGATTTTTAGCATAAAGCGAAGAGAAGGAAAAAGGAAGGAAGTGGAAGGAAAATTGGGGAAAAGGTTACATTCTTAAGAGTTTTGTCTCTGTTGAAACCCAACTCTTCCTGTTCATGGAATCCAAGAGCAAATCTAATCCCAATGTGGCAGGGACATTTAGCCCAGCTCATAAGTCATGGAAGTCAGGGAAATTCAGGTGATTTAGGTTTTTCGGTTTCACAGAGTTCATTCATTCAGAGTAAAAAAGTTTGCTGCCTCAGATCCAGCCCTGACAAGAGTTAAGGAGAACCTCAGATCCTTTCAAGGATATTGCCCGATTTCTTCTAGTGACTTCAGCTTCTATTTTTGCCTTTTAAAGTATATGTGAGAATGTAAACTCCTTGAGTAATTTTGTTTCATACGCTGCAATTTTACTAGAACCCAGAGGAGTGCTTGACACTATACAAGTTTTCAATATATGCATCCCTTGGCATCTGTGGGGGCAGTACAGGACCATTTTTCCCAAAAAGATTTTGGCTATTTGAATCAGGACATCTTGTGGATAGCAAACTCTGGGGATCCTTAAATCCTTATATAAAATGGCATAATATTTACATATCACCTATATACATCCTCCTATAGAGTCTAATTTCTCCTAATAGCTAATATAATGTAAATACTCTATAAGTGTTTGTCATAGTATATGATTTAAAGAATGATAAAGAAAAAAGGACCTACATGTTCAGGATGTACATACTTTTCCCCAAAATATTTTCTACGCTTGGTTAGTTGAATCAGTGGATGTGGAATCCACAATGTGGAAGAACAACTGTATTTGTTGAAGCCATAAATAAACAAATAATTGAATGATGGGAAAAATGAATTTTTTTGAGATATAATTTTTAAAAGTACCCTTTTGGTATATGTCTTTTCTGTCTCTCAGTGCATTTGTATGCCTCCTCATTCCCTGTTCCCTTTCCCATACAGGATACAACGTGTGAATCAGACACTACTGTTGTCAGCCATCCATGGGCTGTGTGTCTGAGCTAATGCGCATTTGAGCTTATGAGGGGACTGGTCTGGTGTTGTGTGCTGATTGGGCTGTGTGATGCAAGTGTGCCTTCCTATCACTCTGCTTGTGACCCCACACAGCACCTGAGATGGGTTTGACTTGCCAAAATGTCAAAGTCAATGCCATCCACGAAAACAAAAACAAAAACAAAAACACGACTTACTAGTGATAAGGTAATGCTAGGATTTGTCTAAATCTAATCACGTGCAGAATCACAAAAGACAGGGTTGTAAGGGGGAAAAAAATCACAAAGCTCAATTATCTATCTCTGGGAAAAAATTTTCTAACTCAAATCATGTTTAATATAAATTTATCCAAAGATAAGTGGGGGCACTTCTCTTATTTCAGTTTTCGCTCCCTCATTTCTCTCCCTCCCTCTTTTTTTAAGATAATATTTTGCCTTTAATGTTCTTTGAATACTATCTTGGAGTTACTTAGGAAATTGCTAAGTTAATTAAGCCATTTTGTAAAAAGATACATAAGATCAGTTTTCTGAGACTATTTCCAATAATAAAGAAACATTAATTTATGAAAAAAGCAACACAGTAGAACATAAATTGAAATCCTTTTTGTAAAAGATGAAAGCTGGTTGTTATTACTCCCAATATTTTAATCTATTGAAATGCTTGCATAAATAGTTTAGATCAAAAAGCAGTTGTTTTATTACCTATCCTGACTAGGACATGCAATATTTCATCTTTGAAAATATTCTTCCTCTCTTGTGTATGATAAATATGTATGCAATATATATATATACACACACACACACATATATATATATATATATATGCATTTAATACATATGCAATATATAGGTGTGTATATATACATATATATTTATGCAATATATGTATCAACCTTCTTTAAAATATTGCTCTTCATGAACCAAAAAGCCATTATTCCCAAAAACTTTCTTTGTGTTTCTAAATGAAAGAGCATTAGAAATACTATAACTGGGAATGTGAGGCGATAGACATTGTAACTCTAAAGTTTAAATAGCTCTATTAATCAGATATCTGCCACATATTTTTGACATTGTGGATTTCTGTTACTTTTCTAATATTATATATATTTGCCACATATGTGTAACAGTTCAGATATCTGCTCCATATGTGTAAATTGTTGTGTGATGCTTTGCCTAGACCTAATTATGATTATATCCTGTTCACACAGCAACTTGGAGTATAATGCTAATGGATGTCTGGATTTTGATTAGCAATTTTAGCTCCTACTTGATGATTTATGTCTCTTTTTCCTACACATTTAAAGAATCAATTGACAATAGTAATGAAAAAAATCAAATTATATAAAAATACTATGAATTTATATAGAAAAATTGGGAAATGAATAAAAGAGAAAAAAGCACCTTAATCACCAATTTAGGCACAACTATTATTAACATATGAATTTCAACTCTTTTTACTGGTTTACAAAATTAAATTCAATCTTTAAAAGACAAAAATAGAAATATGTATTTAAAACGAAACCATGCGGAAGTAATAAAATAAAATATTAAAACTCTTTCCTCTGACCTCAGTTCACATCCTATTTCTTGTTATTCGTTTTTTTCCAGTTGCCTTTACACATGTGAAATTACATACTTCTTGATTTGCTTTCTTTTGAATAGTAAGTTTTAATTCCTTACTATAAAGGCTGAGAAATTGGTTTGTTTTTTATCACACTCATTTCCTCTTTTATTTTCAGCTTCCAATTTTTGCATACACTTTTAGTTCTATTAGTGGAGTTGACAAACTAGATTAAATTCTTGGAACTTGAAATTTATGAATGATTTTTATATTTTATTTTGGGATTTTATTTTCTGAGAATTGAGAAAGATGGTTGAACTCTCATGGAAGCTGGAGTCTTACATCTGCTACTTTGCCCATCATTAATAGGGGATCTTGGAGAGTCATTTATATTCTCTGGCTCTCAGGTTGTTTACTTATGAAATGCTACCTGTGAATTAAAGGTCTCTTGTGGCTCTAAAATTTTACAATTTGTGGGATGTTGGGAAGAGAACAGCTCTTAATTCAGCTTGTTCATTTGGAAGACAGTCATGGAGAATAAAGAATTATATGTAACACCCAAGATTTTTAATTCCTTTTTTCTTTTTACATTAACTTCACACATACATAGGCATTCATACGTATATATGTGTGTATGCATGTGGTTATATGTGTTGTGTGTGTATATATGTACACATATATGTATATATACAAATATGTGAAATATATGTATGAACACACACACACACATCTTGCAATAATTGTCATCAATTCCTAGAAAGTATGTTATAGGTAATAGTATATTCAGTGATAAACTAGAGACAGCTTGTATTGACTCGTGTAAAGCCAGGTGTTGAATCTTTTTCAGCTCTAACATTGATAGATTGGAATTGACCATGGCAGGAATAATTTACGCCATGGAAATTAACAAACCATACAAATCATTTTATTTTTTTTTTTTTACCCAGAGACTAAGTAAGCAGATGCCTTCTAACCTTAGAAAAGCTAGCAGGAAAGAAAGGGAAGGTTGGGCTGGGGATGTGGCTCAAGCGGTAGCGCGCTCACCTGGCATGCGTGTGGCCTAGGTTCGATCCTCAGCACCACATACCAACAAAGATGTTGTGTCCGCTGAGAACTAAAAAATAAATATTAAAAAAATTCTCTCTCTCTCTCACTCTCTCTTTAAAAAAAAAAAAGAAAGGGAAGGTGAATCAATGAGCACCAAGTGACAGACAAGAGTAGAAGTTCTAGAGCTATCGCACAGAGCGGTGACTGTGGATAACATTTGTGCACTGTATATTTCAAAAAATTGAAAGAATGGATTTTGAATGTTCTACCGTATCATGTGTTGGCAGAATTCAGTGTTGGGAAAATTAAATGTGTTATGTTTGCCTTTTCTAGGAGAGGACTCCTGGAAGTTGGTCCCTGGGATCTTGAGACTTTGCTCCATGCTCCTTTCTCTTTGCTGATTTTCACCTTGTGTAATTATGCCATAGTAAATCATAGCTCTTTAGCAAGTTATTGATTTTGATGGTGGTTTTAGGGACATAATCAATTCATCAGCATACTATTGGTCATCTTGTGAAATTTTACGCAGAATTAATATGAAGTATCACTATATGCAACATCCTGAGAATAGGCTTATGATATGTTGTTAGGGAGAAACAAACAAGTATACAATTCATTAAAAATAAATTATATGTGTGTGGGGTGGTGTGCATGAAGATACTGGGAATTTTCTGGAAGATTGCATGTCAAATCATCAATACGGTTTCTTTTAGATGGTGATATTGATAGAACACAATAGTACTTCTACATACTTTATATAGCAATAAAAATAAAATTGTGGGATTTTTAGATGACTGCTGGATTTTATTTTACAATAACATTGAAATAAAAATACACACTGAGCTGTATTATATTTCCAAATGTCACTATCAGTAAGGTATTTTTTAGAGTTCTGTATCAAGGGAACTGCAAATTTGTGTCAGATATAACAAAATGTGATATATTAAGGAGCCTCAATAGCTAATAAAAATAACTAACAACATTGCTCAGGAACATTCTGGGTATACGACCTTGGCTTGGTTCTGTAATTTGTCATTACTTCCTGTTCCAAATGTCAAGAGAGTCTCTATCCCACTTGTTTAATTTTTATGCACAGGCAGCCAAATGTGTCTTCTTAAAAATGCTTTTGGTTCAAACTTGTCAACTCCACTTCACTTGGCTTCTGGGTTATTCAGAAATATTTTTCAAGTCAAGATTCATGAATAGAATGGATAATCACTAATCAGTTTGGAATCAGGATGATTGGTATTTGAATAGTTGATATAGGCATATTGAAATCAAACAGTCAAATTATGATATGTACAGAATTGGAACTTAGGTTAATCCTCACAATCCAACGGAATAATGACCTAGAGTTTTTCTAAATTTCTCCAATTCACTAATAAATAATTCAAAAACATTAGTTTCTCCATTTACCTAAATTACTTATTGGTAAAATCATCTCCCATTTCTCCTATTGGCCTTCACCTATGACCTCTTAAGGAACTATTGTATACTAAGTAAGAATTAGGCTGTTACAATTGTGTTCATGAATATTTGCACAGTAGACAGTTAAATCAGCTTCCTTACTGTGTTCTATGAAACTACATAATTACAGACCATTCAAAGTGCTTATTATTAACTTGGTGCATGACTACTTCAAAGCAGACATGCTGCAGATGAGTAGAGTCAATATTCACATGGCATTTTCAGTCTAAGCTTTCAGCCTTCAGAGGAAATAAAAATACAAAGGCTTCTGGGTATGTGGTAAGAAAAAATTGGGCATGAATCCAAAATTTGACGCAATTGGCCTTGATTTTAAACATCCAGATGTTTAATGCTGTACTTTATAACATTATATGTATAAAAAAATTCAGTGATGTCCTGAATGTCATTTTGTTTGCATAGGGTATTTGATTATGTAGAAACACATGCCACACAGAAATTTTAGTGCAGATGTAAGGAAACCTTAGGAAACCTCTTCACTCCTACCAGAGGATACCTTTCTCATTTGCGGATTCCTCCCATCCCAACACTTGTGACTGCTCAGGTAGCACTAGAGACACACTCTTCTTACCTTTCTCTTTTCTTTTTTTCAGGTGGACCATCTTTTCTCAGATTGATGCAGCTTTCCTTTAGAAACCTCATCAGTGATATTGTTTCTGCTATGCCTCACTCGCTCCAGTTAATACACTTCCCACCAAGGGATACAGGTGGGTTGATCCTCCTCCCAATTAGCAATGCCATATCCAGACCAGGACTATTCCAAAGGCAACCAGCTTTATACTTACTGTCTCTTTGTTATTCCCATTGTCCCTCTTCCTTTTTCATTGTCTTGCCCAATCCAAGTCTGCCATCATCCTTGGGTACATTGGCCTCCACATGCATGCTTCATCCAACACCTGATTTCCATCCAGGACCTCATTTTTTATGAACTCACTCCCACCTTACCTCAGACAATCTCTCATGGCTGAACCCACCATCAGCAAGTCCTGCTCTATTCCTGAACTGTTAAATTAAAATATTCCACTCTGAGTGACAACACTTTACCGTCCTATTTTCAACCTCTTGCTTCACCGATATCCATAACACTATGTGACAAAATTATATAAAATAAATGAGGCATTAAGCAACTCAGTGAGACCCTTTCTCTAAATAAAATACAAGCCAAGGATGGGGATGTGGCTCAATGGTCAAATACCTCTGAGTTCAATCCTTGGAATTTCCCCTCTCAAAAAACAAAATCATAAGGCTAGATTATTCTAGACATCTTCTTTATTTATATCTTCAACTGATTGTTTCTGGGAAATAAACCACACAGACTCAAAAACATACAGGGACAGAGGTGCACATGAACTTCAAACATACTATCCTAGAACTCTTTGGTGCTTGTAGCCCTTGAATGATTCCTTATGCAGCAATCTCTCATCTTCACTACTGGAGTCATTTCAGACTTTCATAAACATTTCTATTCTCTGCATTTGGCACCCATTACTTCACAAAAACTGTTTCTGAATGAGTCCATCAGGTGGGAATAGGGTCTACTTCAAGCTGCCATTCTGCATCCACACTTGTATCTGTAGCTGCCATTGCTTCCTGTCTCCTCTGCTGTGTTTCCCCACCCCTCTCTTGCTTCCCATTCATGTCACACGGCGTTTCATCCCATTCGAATCCCTCCTAGTCTAGCAATTCAAAAACAAACAACCCACTCAAGCATCAATTACACCACCACCGTCTCCCTATTCCCCTTTGCACTTAGACTGTTTGCCTTTTTAGCCATCTCTTCACTGAAGTGAAATTCACGTAGTGAGAGTCACTATTTTGAAGAACATATGCTTACTCAATGGATATTGGTGTATTAATAATGTCCGGGAATCATCAACACTTTACCAAGTTCTCAACACTGTTACTGTCTGAAGAGAAAACCACTATCCAAGTAGCAGTTTGTCTAAGCCACTGAGAACCACCAATATGTTTTTTTTTTCTATATGGTTTTACCTATTCTATATATTTCCTATATATCAAATTATGTAATGTGTGACATTTTGTGTCTGTTTTTTTTTTTTTACTTAGCATATATCCAAGGTAGGTCCATATTGTAGTATATACAAGTTCTTTATTCCTTTCTATAGCTAAATAATGTTACCTTATTATGGATAAACTATTATTTGTTTTTTTTTTCATCCATTGATGTCTGTCTGAGATAGTTACACATTTTGCTACTGTGAATAATGTTCCTATGAACATGTGTGTACATATATTTGTATTAACACTGATTTTTCTTTTTCTTTTTGGTACTGGGGATTGAATTCAGGGGTGCGTAATCACCGAGCAATGTCCCCAGGCCTTTTGATTTTTATTTATTTATTTTTTAAATTTTGAGACAGAGTTTTGCTAAGTTGCTTAGGGCCTTACTAATTTGCTGGGACTAGGTTCGAACTTGTGATCCTCCTGGTTCAGCCTCCCAAGTTACTGGGATTATAGGCATGCAGCACTGTACCAGCTTAGCATTGATTTTCAATTCTTTTCTTTTCCATATTTTTATTGGTGTATAATAGTTGTATAAAGTGGCGATATTCATTGTTACTTATTCATATAATAACACAATATAACTATATAATTTGGACACTATAATTTCCTAGTATTTCTCCTTTCTTTCCCTGTTTTCATTCTCCACTGATTTCTCTTTCGATTGTTTCAGGTATATGACTTGATGTAGAATTGCTAGACATATGGTGATTTCTATATTTAGCTTTTTGAGGAATTGTCAAAATATTTTCCAATGTGGCTGCACCGTTTTGTAATCCCATCAGCTGTGTCTAAGTTTTTCAATTTCTCTATATGCCCACAAAGACATTTTATTTTTAATTTTATATAGTATCATCATACTAAAGAGTATGAACTGTACTTTATTACAATTTAGTAATTCACAGCATCAGATTCTGCCCCTCCTCAGAGTCTGTCATTGATATTTGATGGATGTAATTTATCTATTTGTTTAATGAGTTTTCTAAATTATTTGTAGAAAGACTATAATCCTTGCCACGTGTGGTCACTAAAGGATCTGCTGTTATCTCCTTAGTCAGCCAGTGACCTGATAGAAATTTCCTTAAAGGTTGCCTATGACTCTGCTTTTCCTTTACCTAGTATTTGCCCAATGCTCACAGATCCAGTGAAAATGGAAGCTTAGCAATCTCTCACTCTTTCCTGAAATGTGCTGGGTATTGGGTGTTTGTGTTTCACTCTGTCTTCCCAGTACAAGTGATGGTTCTTTTGATCTTTTATTCCCTCAATAATATTTCTCCTTAGCCTCCTCCATTCCTGACTTAGAGGTTTGGTCTGTTGCTTGTACCACCTGAAGTCCTTTGTCCTATGTAGATATAAGGTTGCTTATTTTAAAATCTTTTCCCAGCTACTCCTAAAGCTGGAAAGTTACTCTTGCTCACATTGGTGTGTGTGTGTGTGTGTGTGTGTGTGTGTGTGTGTGTGTTGGTTGGGGGGGGGGATTGCCAACTTGATTGCCATTCTCCGAGGAGATAACTGAAATGCACAACCATGGTATTTTAAGAATAAATTCCATACTAACATCCTAGCAAAAGCAAGTTCTCAAGGAGCACAGGCCATTGTTTCTGTAGGTGTCAAGGCCACTGCTGTTCAGGGTTCTGCTACACTAGAGAACATGTAAGATACTGAGGTAGGCAAAATGTCCCGATGCTCTCTCACTGAGTTTTAGACAGCCTTTACTGAATGGGACTGAACTTTGATTTGACTCTTGAATGAACTTTCCAATATTTTTACTTTCCTAACAAATCTGTACTCTCGGTAGTTGTTTTCAAAGAATGGAATTTACAAGAATACTCTTGGATCCATCCTACCTAAAGATATCTATCTATATTTATACTTTCTTCCTTGTTCTCATCATCAATCTCCAATGCTATGATCTAAATGTTTATACTCCTCATAAAAAATTTTCTACTGCAACCTAATAACCACTGTGATGATATTAGGATGTGGGGCTTTGGAAAGGTGACTAGATCATGAGAGTTGTGGCCTCATGAATGGGATTCATGCCCTTATTTCTAAAAAGCTCCAGAGAGCTAGCTTTTCCCTTTTACCATGTGAGAGCACAAGAAGCTGTCAATCAAAAATGGTAAAGACAGACCTCACCAGAATCTGAGTATGCTACCATCCTGATCTTGAACTTCTCAGATCTAGAACTGCATAAACTAAATTTATTTGGTTTCTAAACCACTCAGTTCTTTGCAGCCCAAATGGACAATCAGTTACTCTCTTTCTCAGTTACTTCCATTCATGATGATGCTAGATCAAACCATGGATTTTAAGAAGTTATTCTTGGTATATATTATCATTTACATTCATTTCTTTCTGGCTTTTAATGCTCACTTTTTTTTCTTTTCTTGTTTGCTTTGACAGTATGTGGGAAATAGCATATTGAGTAAGTTCTGTTTCACTAGACTAGTTAAGAAAGAACAATGTACGCAGTGGTCTCACCCCGTAAATCATCTCATTGTTCAAACCCTCAAATGTCTCAACCGAAAAGGAAGATAAATATTGCAAAAGAGAGAAGGTTCATCATGAATTGAGTAAAAGCTTGGAAACTCATGATTATAGAGCAAGAAGTACCATAAGGAAAATTACCCACTAAAACCCAGATTCCCTGGACCTTGCACTATTGCTTTTTCCACAAAAACAAGTGGGTTTGTTTATAGATCTCAATGATGTGCTTCTTTCTCCACACAGTCCACCCTTTACCATGCTAAAACTGAGAGTCCAGTCTTCAGATTCTAGTATATTCCTTTCTGGCCCCTCTTGACTCTTCACTTGTCTGCCATATTTGTAGTCGCTCCTCAATCTGCTTTTTTTCTCATCACTCTAGTATTTAAAGTGGACATTACGGGGGCTTGATTTTCAGATTTGTTCAGTGCTGGCACATTGGGAAAATCTCATTTTCATGGCAAGCGGCTTGGACCACGCTAAGACAGGATTTATTTTTAAAGTTCCACATTGCACATTGTTGGCCTTCAATATCTTCTGGCAAAAAGATGCCAACAAGACAGAACACATAAAAAAGAAGAAAAACACCCAAACATTTTCATTCCCCTTTTCCATATTCTCTGCTAGCCAAGTTTGGAATGGCTTAAGGGAAGGATTTTTTTTTTCCTTCCCTTTTTTTCTTTGCCTAGAACTGGCCACCATGAGGCAACCTCTTTGGATTCAGATATTTTCCTGTTGGTTTCTCCTGGGGCATCTACCCTTGAGTTCTAGTCTGTTTCATTAATGCAAGAAACTACTGCTTAAGAGAGAAACAAACCTTGGGTGTAAGAATAGGCCCTGCATTTTAAGGGTTCTCTCTGTTGAACAGACACATACCTTGGGTGTCTGGCTCTCTTGGATCTTTAATCCCTTCTGACCATCTCTAAAGCCACAAAAATTAAAAATATTAAATGTGGGCATAGTGGTCTGTCACTGGGTAAGGTGAATCCACCACAAGTGGAAGGTAAGTGTTTGGTCTTTGCAGATGGTTATGAGCAATAAACCTAATGCTTCTGCTAAAGGTCTTGAGGATTTCATTGAAGAGAGCTACTAGAAAGAGTTTGCATATCCAATATCAGGATTATCACTGAACCATTTCTCTGGAGCTCATTTCTCTTTTCTTTCATCATTGAGGACATCCTCAATCATAAGCACAGGAGCCTGTGTGATGCATCTTGTCCCAACCCAGTCACTCCAGGCTGTTATCACAAAGGAGCTGTGAGTTTGAGGTGACATTTTTCCTAATGAATAGCACATGGGCCATGAACTTCTCTCCATCATATCTCTCTATCATATCACTCAGGACTTTAGAATGAAAGTGTGTAGAATATAGTTTTCCCGTTTTCCTTATCAGTAAACAAAGAAGAAGAAAGTAATTTGTATTTATTAAAAACGGATTAGCTAGTCAGGGATAAGTATCATAAGGTGGAGATGTTTATGGAAAACTTAACTGAGGCTTTGAGTTTGAAAGTGAGTTGGCAGAGACTGAGAAGTAAATTTTTAGTCGGGCTTTAGTACTATGAGTACAAACTCTTTGTGTTTACAACAGATTCCAGGAATCTAGAAACATGAAAACTACTCCTAACTTAAAAAAAAATGCAGAGCTAATTAAGCATATACATAAGCACAGCACTAAAATACATATACATGACATGAGCATTGCTAAATAATTCTAATGATAAGGATGAAATATTCTAGTACGATTTATTTGAGGTTAGAACATGGAGATGTCGGGGTCAGTTTTAGTGAGCCCCTTTAGAACCAGGCTGACTTAAGAAGATCATGAGCCAATGTTCACAGGCTGCACAAAGGAAAGGTTTATTAAGCAGCCAGAAATCCAGACATCTAGCAGGGTTGGCATTATTCTGCTCACCACAGTAGAAATTACCCCAGACTTCGTCCATGCCTGCTTGGTTGTAAATGTCTCAATGTTGCTTATACGGTACTTCTTGGGCAATGACCCTTATTTTGCAGGAGCTACTGGCAGCACACAATTTTTTTAAAAGAATAAACTGCCAAACATCAAATACACTCATCACCTAGTAATGATGATGGCAGAAAGAGCAAAACAAAGGGATTAAAATCATCTGATAGCTACTTTCTGTTTCGGCCAACAGAGTTCTTTCCATAGACATTTATAGATGGAAACTGTATGCTTTGCCATAACTCTCTTTTATTTGTTTTATCACCCAAAGCACCAACTACAACTGCTCTGGTTTGAGTAATGAATCGTAGTATCATCCCCAATGGTTTCAGAAGTGCCCTTGCCTGATCTTGGGTTATCAGTAGCAAAGAGGCTAATGAATACATCAGTCACCATTTTCTTGTCCTTGAAAGCATTGAATACACTTCAAAGATCGCAGCTCAAGTAAGAATAATGATACATATCTTTATCGAGATCAAGCTCAGCCAGGCACAGTGGTGCATGCCTGTAATCCCAGTGTCTTGGGAGGCTGAGGCAGGAGGTTTGTGAGTTCAAAGCCAGCCTCAGCAAAAGCGAGGCACTAAGCAAGTCAGTGAGACCCTGTCTCTAAATAAAATACAAAATAAGGCTGGGGATGTGGCTCTGTGGTCGAGTGTCCCTGAGTTCAATCCCCAGTACACCTTCCAAAAACAAACAAAAGATCAAGTTCAGTTTTCATTTCTTAATCTCCTATTCATTGTATGGCACCAACCTCTGTATTGCCATATTTATATTGAGATAGCAAACTTCAAATTGCAGTTAACCAAGTGGACATCTCTCCTGATTTTCCCTATCAAAGAAATTTTCCCCCTTTTTTCTTGGGGACAGAACTTTAGCTTTCCTTTTCGAGCATTATCCCCTGTTTCATTCTCATTAGATGTGGTTTGGATGTGGCTCTTACACCAATTTCTTCCTTCCTTCAACAAAGGATTAAGAAAGGACCTAACAATACTTTATTGGTTTTCTGCACCTATATCTTCAAATTCCTTTTCCATTTCTATGCATACCATTCTCTCTTCCTATAGCCAGAGAAAGCATGACTATTGGATGATGAAATCTCTATCTACAAGCAAAGCAGGTGGAAAGTACCTGGAGGGAAAGATCCCTGAGAGGTAACACTTACCTAATAACTATTGAGTGTGATAGTATAAATACCCCCAAGTCTCTCTTTTTGATAGAGATAATTTTTAGATTTTTTTATTGCCAGAGTATATTTCTGCAAGATTAAGCTTCAATATCACATTGTTATCTGATTTAACAATTCTGCCTGAATTGGTTGACTTCTCTGTCACTCATCTATGTTCTTTGCAATTTCCAATGAACTATTATGAAGTATTTTCACTGGGATCTGTAGTTCAAGTTCAGCCTCTGGGAGAATATGAACCAAAACAAAAAACAAAGCCTGACACATCTGAATATTCCATCCTATGGCTACAGTGACTGATTATGGTTAAATCTTAATCCATGCCAAACCAATGACTGACTCAGCCCTTTTCCTGAAACCATGAACTGATAGTTATCCTTATCTTTTTCACTACCAAAGAGACTTTTTTTTTTTTTTAAGAGCAAAGCTAGAACTTGAGAATATTGTTTTAAGAGGGTTGAAGAAGAGATTTTTTTTTTTTTTGGACAAACTCAACCATACCTAAAACTTTGATTTAATGTGAGCTTGTTCAATTGAGTCCATTTCCTTCCTCACCATTTTGAGAGCCGAGTTAACTTTCTGTTTGTTGAACCTAAAAGAGTTATGATTAATTCAGATATGAACTAGAAGGTTCCATTCCTGTTTGTCTCAACACAGAAATAGTTTAGTACCATTTTCGCTGAATTCATGATGTATGTGGCAGTCCCAGTTGGTAGCTGTAAATGGAAGACATCCACGTTGATTTCTGAATACTGAAGAGCTTGTCTTTTCTCTGTCTTTACCACAAATATTGAGAAAGACCACACTCCAAATTTGGTTGGAAAAGAGGTAAAAAAATGTCTAAAATATTTCATCACCTTTCGTACGTGAAAGATTTTGGAGGATATGGGCAAATAGTCTTTGAGGACAAAGCATTATGTAGTGAAGAAATTTGTCCACATGATGTAAATTATTGCCTCAATTTTGCTGTGTAAATTGCAGGCTGCATTTTTTTTTGTTTTAATTAAGCAATGCCAAAAATGGTTTTGTGGCATTTTCCTCCCAGGATTGGGAACCTACACACACCAGCTTTGTGCATGAGAACCAGGAATTAAAACTGACCACAGCTAATGGGAACCTGCTCAGGCCCATTTTATGGGCTCTACTGAGGGAAGTGCAAAGCGAAAACAGACTAAGTGAAGAAGGAAAAACACAATTCTGCCTTTTCAATAAGTTTTAATAACATATAATCCCCCAGAAAGTAACATACGAAGAGAATTATAAATTCTGGGTTGGTTGCTTTTCTACCATTTAGGATTTGCTAAGTGCCCAAAGGGAATTGTCGGTGCTTTATATTTTTAATTCAACTCCAATGCCTTCTGTCAGGGCATGCTGTCAGCATAAGTAGTACTCTGCAAATGTATGGTTGAGAACCACTAAAGCTGAGGTGTCCCTAACCCAGTGGAGATAGAAAGGCTGATGTAATTAGACAAGGGAATCCTTATTGTAAGATGGTTTCTTCTGGAACGGTCTGTCAAGTGTGCACAGTCTTGCTCTTCTGTGCATGAAGCAAGATATAAGCAAATGGGTATTCAGTAGAAACCTGTCACAGTTAATTAGGCTTTCTCAGTAGTCTCAGGAAGTAATCAACTTCTTCTACAGATTGGATCTCTTATTCTGGATCTACTTCCTTTTGTCCTAGCTTTGTAGAATATTATCAAACTATTTACTTAAAAGATATACCTGAGTTATTCCAATACACTCAGGAGGGGCAGAGAGAAATCTCCCACTAACTACAGTGATTCAAGAGCAAAAAGGGACCAGGGAATGGATTCCCTCTAGTTTGATCTCTAGATCCTGCCCCTGTCCTTCAGAATTGCTTAAGAATTGTGTTCAAAAAATTGGTGACCAGCTGAAGTGGTGTGTACTTATTTTTTAAAGCTTCCTTATTTACTCAATTGGCTTTCCTGCATTGGATTTCTCTCAATTACATGTTGTGGGCCTATTCTAGGTTTTTAATTTCTCCCCTTTGCCTGTAACTGAACCTTACCAAAGATGAGCTCCTTAAAAATGTTGAGATTCCCCAAAATGAAAGTAAGCAGTCCTGAAGTTGTTTGTAATTCAGTTGTAAATCCACAGCTCAGAGAGGTGCGCTATCAGTTTTCCACTGTAATGAACAGTCCCCAAACCTGATGCATTAAAACAAACATTTGTAACTTATTAAGGTTATATGGAAGTGAACCCCAATATTATATATGAATATAGTACACCCATAAATTAGAAATGTAAAAAAAAGTTTATATGATTTGTATGGATATTGGTTTCAGTGGGCTTTGTTCAAATATTGTATTTGGTAGGTTTGCTACTATGGCCTTACCTTTTTTATTATAAAAAAAGAAATGAAGATTTAAAAAAAAAAGTCAGGAAAAGTCCCTGGCAGCTATTTTCCTTGGGATATTAACAAGATGTGAGCCTGTTAGAGGTAGACCAAGCATGTCTTTCTCGCTCAGATTGAGAGCTCCAGTCTATTGTAAAATAGTTAAATTGCTGAAGGAATTGTTATACAGTGTCCTCATCCTAAGCCTTCAACAAACAAGTGGGTTTCTTTACAACGAGTTGGCTGGAGGAAGGAAGCTTTTTTTTTTTCTTTTTCTTATGGGTCAGAAAGAGGAATGTGTTGGTAAAGGAAGTGGATAACAACTTACTCTCAAAATTCCCCAACCCCCTGATTTATAGCATTTGTTGGTTTCCATTCTACAAACACTCCTCATATGGTTTGTGTCAAGTTTCCATTCAGTTTGGGAAGTTACGTGCAGAATTGACTTTTGTGAACCAGTATGAGTCTGCTGTAGCACAATACCTATCTGGAAGAATGAAAGAAGAAAAAAAAAAAATTAAAGAATTACCAGGAAATAAAAAAAAATCAAAATCTCTAGTTTCTAAAACATTTAAACAGATGAGAGTTGAACCCAGGTATGGAAGATGGAACAGAATCACTGATGGAACCTTCTGCTACCTGAATAGGAATAGTTTGAGTGTTCTCAAAATGTGTGTGCAGAACCACATGCACCAAAAAAGGGGAAATGCAAGCAAGCAAGAAAGAACAGCGCAGCAGAGAGAAAGTAAAACTGAAATTGTTCAGTTTGGGCCCAAAGTCATAATTAAAATATGAAATGGACAAATAAATCTCTGGGTTTGATTGCTCATTCACTCTGCATTTGATCTGAGGAGAGCTTGTGGTATCAGAAGAATATCTACTCAATAATACCTAAGGATGTCCATGGAACTGAAGGACCCTGATGAGAGATTCAGGAATCTGAACTCAGTTTTTGTTCTGTTCTTAGACTGACTCTGTGGCCCTGAGCATTTGGCTTATGTCCTTATTTTCTGTGTAAATGTATCCCCAGGCATAAATGATCACTTCAGAGATGGGGGATGTACAGAGGGTGTGTGGCTTGAGAAAATGGGTCCCTGGAGCGTGCCTTAGGGGTATATATTTTGTCTATGGTGAAGGGAGAGAGCTCACTCTCTGCTTCCTGGTGCCACCATGTCCCAACTGTTTTCTATCACACCCTTTCACTATGATATTCTGCCGTACCTTGGGCAAGAGCAATGGAGTTGGATGTGTATGGACTGAGACATTTGAAATTGTGAGCACTGAATAAACTTTTCCTCCTCTAAAATCCTTCTTGTCAGGTCTTTTGGTTACAGCAGAGAAAAAGGCTCACTAAAACAAAAAGAACAAAAAAGGATCAGAAGGGAGGTAGATGTCGCTTCGTGTATGTATATATGCCTTCTGTGACATCTCCCTCAAAAACAGTTTATTAAACATCAAATAAACACCTTGGCTCAAGTTTTAGAGTTGTACCCTATGAAATTATCCAAAATAGATTCACTGACACAGAAAAATTGGGGGCAATATCATACAGTTTAGGCCAAAATATATCAAATATCTAGTCAGCAATGGAGTTCCTTAAAATAAGCCATATATAACAAAGTGGTTTTTTTTTCATACACATGTTCCATTTCTAGACTATGTCCTAAACTTGTCTTTGCAACTTTTGAATTAAATTAAACCAATTGCTTGTTTTCTGTGTAGCTATGGCTCAGATGTAGATTGGATGTGGCTCATCTACAAAGTTTCCTATGCTGGAAGCTTTGTCCCCAATGTGGTGGTATTGAGAGGTGGTGGACCTTTAAGTGGTGGAGATGAGTAAGAGGTAATTAGGTCATTGGAGGCACTACCCTCAGAAAACATTGAATTAATTCTCAAAAGAGGAGGTTGTCACAATGTGAGGTCAATAGAAATGCTTGGATTTTTCAGTCTGAACTGTTTCCCTCTCCACTTCTCTGCCATATTCAGATACAGCTAAGAGGGCCCTCACCAGAAGCTGATCCAATGAAGTTGCCCAATCTTGGACTTTTAGGTTCCAAACAATATAAACACACAACATAAGCTTCTGCCTTCAAATTAAATAAATTAACTAAGTAAATTGTCTTTTCTTTGAGAGTACCTGGCTTCAGATATTTTGTTATAGCAAACAGAAATGGGTCGACCCACCTCCATCTGTTATTCTGGACTTCACTTTCATCTCCTTCATTAGGACTTTTGCTTCAAGTGGCTCTCAAGTGACATCAGTCAAACACATACACACACACACACACACACACACACACACACCACACACTGACAGCATATGCTTTTGAGGCCACCTTATGGCTCTTTAGAGCCATAAAGTACATTGTTTTGGTTTTTTGCTTGAAATAGTAGAGAGAAAAATAGTTGTATGCATATAAACCAGACAGTTGTGAAGAAAGGTCATCCTTTCAAGAGCACAGTGAGAAGAGTCAAGTATGCCTGTTTGTCTGTCTTCTGCTTCAGAAGGCAGAAGAGGGCATTCTTGAGAAATGTAGCTTGAACTGTAGACTATTGGACTGTGTTACAAAGGGTATAATTTGGAAAGCAATTTCACAAGGTTTAGTTATCCTTTTGTCATGAGGCAAGCAGTATCTAAACCAGACAGTCTTTTTGGGTAGTGTCCTGATAATACTGGGTAGAGTGCTGCTCATTACATATACAGTTGGTTCAAGGTCTTTCCTAAATTAGAAAATTAACCCACACTTTTATGGGGAGGCATTCCTCTATCCTTAGTCAGATAAGAATAAGTTCAGTCTGAGCCTGATCCCTTCTCTTACCTTGTTAATATTTTGACTTCCCAAAGTTTTGGTATTTCGACTCTGCCTCTCTGTCCTGCTAGTGACAGCCTCTAGCAAAACAGGTACAGTTAGAGCTGTCAGGTGAACCTAGCTGTCTATCTGCAACTGAATCTGTGCATAGTCATTGTCCCCATGTTCATGACCCTGAAAAAGTGGGTCCAAGTAGAATACCATGCAGAAAGTGATGATGTTTAACATGCCTGGGTTTTAGTTCAGGAGTAGGAGAATTTGACTTCAAGCAGAAGGTTCTACTTTGGCCAACACTACCAAAAACTGATAATTATCTGCCTAGGAAGCAATCTAGCTTACCCCTTAAGGGGTCCGTGTGTCACTTAAGTACACAATCTGTTGTGGGACTTACAGAGCAACCAGCAGAAGAACTGTATCTAATTACACTAAGATTCTGATGGTGATCTCATGTTAGACCTGGAACCCTTTGAAAGTACAAATTGAGTCTCAAAGCCAAAGCCCTGAACTTCTAGGAAGTCATCCGTAAAGCTTGCTGTGCAACACCATTTAGCAGACACTCATCTTTCTTCTTTGGATCTACAGCTATTCAGGTCTCCTAATTGCTGCAATAGTCAGAAGATGTCAGATTGTTCCAGGACCTGAGAAAGAAGATGAATAGAAAGTAGCACTGCCATGTCCAATGCAGCACATCCTTGCCTTTGCCTTTGTAATGCTGTCTTGCTTTGTAACATTCCTTTGTAGTGTTTCACCCCCTGCTGGATCTCATCTTCCATTATCTTCAAGTTGGATGATAATCATCTGTTCCAAAGGTACTTTGTTTCGTGCTGGTTAACAGATATGAATGATCATTTACAGATCACTATTACCTAAGCTCATGATGGGGTTGTCCAAGCCAAGTTATATTACAAGGGTTGTAATGGAGGGCAATTACAGTCAGTATACAGAACCCATGGCCAAGGTTCTCCTGTCTTGGCTTTAATCAAGGACTCATATCCTTTGTATACAGGAATTAATAAGGAACCAATGAAGTTGGGAAACAGAAATGGCAGGAGAGTCAAGCCCAGCTGCTATCAGAACGAAAACTGAGATTTGAATTGAACATTGGGGTGGGGAGTGGAATGGTAGCTACCTTTATGTGATTCTTGTCAAGTATAACCATTGGTTTAAACTGCTCTACTGAGCTCCCCTTAGTTTATTCTTGTTGATTTCCAATTGATTCTCATGGAGCATGATACTTTTTTTTTTTTTTTTTTAGAATATGTGGAACTAAAGGGAGCAGAAAAAAAATGCCAAATTCACAAAGCACTTCTTAGAAAAATCACAGTAATCTTTGGGGGAGCTTTGAATTTTCACAGAGCATGACCTGGGGCTCAAATTAATAGCCTCTAGATATTAAAGTGTTCAAAGACAATGACAAGGGTATGTACTATAATTGAAATGATTTTGTCCCAAAAGTTGAAATTTTAAATAATTGTGTTGTACATTCTAAGTGTACTTCCCTGAAGTAGTTTCCTCTAAGGCACAGTTCTAACAGCTTTAGGAAACTACCAAACAAGCCCATCGGTGTTCTGAGCTTGTGCCTGGCACACATCACACTATATTGTTGTGCTCCTCATCCAATTCATCAGACTGGATTTGAACTTTAACTTTATCTTACTGCCATTGATGGATTAAAATTGTAGGGGATATAGTGGGAAGGTTAACCATATAGTTCAAAATTTTCAGACTTCCAGTCCCCAAATTTCATAAAGATGATTTAAAACTAATTAACTAAAACAAAAATAAACCTCTTTCTAGCACTTTCTTTGTCCATTCTGAATTTGGATTAATCTATACTTAAACTAAATGAGAAATGACTTTAATCTTTATTCCCATATATATTCAATAACAAATGCATATACATATCAATTTATAGTTGTTTATGAACACTGAGCAGGATTCTGCTGATTGTTAAAAAAATTAAAACCAGGTTTTCAGGCAAGGGTAGCTTTTTTTATTATATACACAAATTTTCTGTTGTTATATTTAAAAATGATTTAGTTAGTTTTTTTGTGATAGAATTCTTCTGGGGTGACAAGGTTTAAAATGGCAGAACTATGGCATTCCAAAAAGTCAGGCTCTATCTCTTGCCCATATCCTTACTCTGAGAAAGACAAGAAGAAGAATTTTCAAAGTTAAGTAGCTGGAAATAGACTCACCTTTAACAACCAACTCCCTATCCCTTCAAATATTACAAACTTTCCACTCCTCTCTGCCGAAAGATGTAGGCCTTAGCCTGAGTTTTAATTTTCTTATATGGTAATGATCCAGAGGGAGCAAACAACCCATTAAATGAACAGCACCAAACCCTTTGTGATTCTGAGGGGACGAGGCCAACTTTGAGGAACGTTAGCAATGCCATTCAAGGCTCAGTAGCCTTTCATTTAGAAGATCCTGTGGCTCCTCTCCATTGGGAGAGGGTGAGGTGAGGTCCTGTTTGAAGTAGTGCCCATAGCAAGGGGGAGGAAATGACTCAGTGGCCATGCAATAGTAAAACTCTTCTTCTAGCAAGAGGAGCCATGCTTGAACTTGGCAATCTGAGCAAAGTCTCAGCATGATTCAGGCTTAGAAAGTCACTCTGGCTTTTACTGGCTGACTAATAATACCCCATGGGGCTCCTCTAAGCTACAGTGGAGGGATGGATATGGAGACAGAGCAACTCTTCCTGAGACACATGTGGAAATGGGGCCACAGGAAGAATGGGTCTTGATTGTGGCATAGAGTTAACAAGGTAGAACTTTGTGTACTAACCTCATTCCCTAACCCAGGACAAAACATCTTTATGCTTCATTTCTTTATCTCCTAAGATAATTAGAAAAATTTAAAAAAAAAAATTAAGGTAATTTCTGATTGTATTTGTTAACATAGTTATTTTCTTTTTAAATAGAGAGGGAGCTTTGTTTCTTTTCTATAAGCATAAAGATATTTGTTTTAGGTAAAAAAAAATAAAAAAAAAAAAGATATTTGTTTTAAATAAAGTGCCCTTAAGATCAACAAGTGAATTGGCAAAACAAAACAATACCCAAATTTTATTCAAGGTAGGACAAAAGGACCATGTTATTAATAAAGCAGAGCATAATCGTGTATCAGCTTAAACTGCTTGCAGGCATTTCACTTATACTGCATATACCTTTGAGGATTTATGATGTGCTGAGTGCATTGTAAGAGTGGAGGGTCAGAAACAGACATGTAATCATCTTGGCTTCCAAAGAGTTTGCTGCCTTGTGAGGGAGACAAAGTCATTGTATGTGGTTTTGTTTTGCTCTATTGTGTTGGTGAGAACACATAACATAAAATCTATCCTCTTAATGACTTATAAATCTATATAAGTCACTGTTGACTGTAGGTATAATTTTGTACAGCAGATCTCCGAGTCTTATTCATCTTGTTTTACTGAAATGTGATACCTCTTCATTAGTAACTTTCCATTTTCCCATCCTCCAACTCTTGGAAAACTCCCTTCTATGCTTCTAGGAATTTGACGATTTTATATACCTCATATAATGGAATCAAGCAGTATTCCTCAGTTTATTGACTTGTTTCACTTAGCATGATATCCTCAAGGTTCATCCATATTGTACATAATGTTCAGTGCTCTTTTAAGGTTGACTAGTGTTCCATTGCATGTATATCACTTTATCTTTTCATGTGCTTTTGGGCATTTAGGTTGGTGTCACCAAAATGCATATTATGAATAGTACTACAATGAATACAGGAGTGTTGATATTTCATTGGAAACCTGATTTCAATTTTTTGGTTAAATACCCATAAAGAAAATTCTGAGTCCTATGGTAAGAATTTAACAAGTGTTATTTCTGGTGTCCTGCTGGAAGTCACTCTGGCTTTTACTGGCTGACTAATAATACCCCATGGGCTCCTCTTCTTATTGGGAGAAGAATAATGAAGTAATAGACTCACTCAAAGGGCTAGTGACATTGGGTCAGATGGCAAATTCAAAACATGGTGAATGGCAAAGACTGAATAAAAGTCATGAGCAGAGATAATAAATCATGGTGCAAAATGATAGGATAATTGAGAACATAGCTCATTGTTTGAAACTCCAGTGGTCCAATTTGCTTGGAGTGAAAGACGTAGGTAAAGCATAAAATGAGACTAGAAAGGCTGGGTGAATTCTTCTTTTATAACATCGTAAGTTCTTCAGAGAGTTCTTGGCAAGGAACATCACAAAGAGGAAATAGATAAGAAGACACCAGCTTCTTTCATGATAAGAAAGTATGTAAGTGTTTCAGGTAAAGTTCCATGCATGTCTTCTGCCATTGAGTTCATTTCATACATTTAATAGATTTTTTTTGTCCTTAGCATCATTAATAAAAATGTAGTAGAGAACAAAGACCAAAGACAAGTCAAGTCCAAATGCACACAGATCTCTGATACTGCAATTCTCTCGGGTTTTCTTTTTCCCCTCAGTTCTTCAATCAAATCATACATGAAACAATGATGACTATTTTTTATTTCAGAAAACTTTAAATAAATGTTATAATGTAGATATTAGTATGTTGTAAACCCTTGAAGAAGAAAAGGGACGGTTGTTGTTTTGACTCACTTTACACTTAGAGAGTTGAAATAAGCTAAATACTCATGTCAACGTTTTCACAATAAGAATTAAAGTTGTGTCCATGTCATCAAGACTTGTCATTTCATCTCAAGTTTGCCAATCTGTGCAGCCTATAAATAGTTACTACCAAGAAACTAGAATAGAATAAAATCTGGTATACTCTAGGGAATTTTCTTTCCTCATTTTTTTTTTTTTTTACTACTGGGGATTGAACCCAAGGACACTTAACCACTGAGCCACATCCCCAGACCTTTCTTTATTTTAAATTTTGGGACAGGGTCTTGCTAAATTGGTAAGGCTGACTTTGAACTCGCAATCCTCCTGCCTCAGCCTCTGAACCACTGGGATTACAGGCATGCACCACTGCTCCAAGCCCTCATCTATTTTTTAATCATGTATTGCCAGTTTCAATTTACTTTGACTCATACATCTCCTGAAGTTTTAAAAAAGAAAAAATAAATGTGGACTAAGTGGAGAAGTACTATGGATTTTATCACTTATTAGATACCCATATCATACCCTTGAAGAGTGATTAGTAAAATCATCCCATTTCTTTCATTATTCCTTAAACAAAAATAGTGTTTTGGCTTTAATTCCTCTGGCATTTTTACTCTGAAGAACAGAATCATCTAGGAGCTTTGCTTCTATGAATCATAGATTCTTTTTTTAAAATTACTTCTTTTTAAGAGAGAGAGAGAGAGAGAGAGAGAGAGAGAGAGAGAGAGAGAGAGAAAGAGAAAGGGAGAATCTTTTTTGTAGATGAACACAACACAATGCCTTTATTTTTTTAAGTGGTGCTGAGAATTGAACCCCGGTCCTGTCCGTGCTAGGCGAGTGCTCTACTGCTGAGCCACAATCCCAGCCCATAGGTTCTTAAAACATAAAGATTTAAATCAAAGCGAGATTTCCATAAATAATTCGTTTTGGGCTGTTGTTATTGATCACTGATAAAACTGTGATGAAGACCATTTCTTAGAGAGTTTGTGGTTATGGGTAGGGAAGGGTCATAGCAGAAGTAGAACAAGGATTTGAAATCAAATGACATCATTTCTAATCTAATTCAGCCATTTACTGATTGTAGGCCATGTTCAAGATAAAGATTATAGTCCTTTTAATAGAACTATTGGAAGAACTCAAACTATCACTATTTGCTGGTGACATGATTCTTTATCTAGAAGATCCAAAAACATTCCACCAGAAAACTTCTAGAATTAATAAATGAATTCAGCAAAGTAACAGGATATAAAATCAACACTCATAAATCAAATGCTTTTCTATACATCAGAGATGAATTCACTGAAAGAGAAATTAGGAAAACTACCTCATTCACAATAGCCACAAAAAAACAAACATAAAACAAAAACAAAACCTGGGACTCACAAAACAGGTGAAATTACAATGAAAACTACAGAACACTAAAGAAAGAAATTGAAGAAAACCTCAGAAGTTGGAAAGATCTCCCATGCTCCTAGATATGCAGAATTAATATTGTCAAAATGGCCATACTACCAAAAGTGTTATACAAATTTAATGCAATTTCTATTAAAATCCAAATGACATTCTTCACAGAAATGGAAAAAGCCATTATTAAATTTATTGGAAAAATAAGAGGCCCAGAATTGCTAAAGCAATCCTTAACAAGAAAAGTGAAGCAGGAGACATCAAATACCAGACATTAAACTATACTACAGAGCTATAGTAACAAAAACAGCATGGTATTGTTACCAACATAGACTTATAGACCAATGGTACAGAATAGAAGACACAGAGACAAACCCACATAAATATGGTTATCTGATACTAGACAAGGGTGCCAAAAACATTCACTGGAGAAAAGATAGCCTATTCATCAAATGGTGCTGGCAAAACTGGAAATCCATATGTAGCAAAATGAAACTAAACCTCAATCTCTCACCCTGCACAAAAATCAATTCAAAGTGGATCAAAGACTTAGGCACTAGATCAGAGACTCTGAACGAAAAATAGGCCCAAATCTTTACCATGTTGGCCTAGGATCTGAGTTCCTTAACAAGACTCCTAAAGCGCAAGAAGTAAAATCAAGAATCAATAAATGGATGGATTCAAATTAAAAAGCTTATCAGCGAAAGAAACAATCTGTAGGAGAGAGCCTACAGATTAGAAAAAGTTTTTACCACATGCACCTATGATAAAACATTAATCTCTAGGATATATAAAGAACTCAAAAAACTTAATACCAAAAAAGCAAATAACCCAATCAATAAATGGGCTAAAAAGAAACTTCACAGAAGAAGAAATACAATCAATCAAGAAATATATTTAAAAAGTTTTCAACATCTCTAGCAATTAGAAAAATAAAAATCAAAACTTTACTAAGATTTCATCTCACTCCTGTCAGAATGGCAATCATCAAGAATACAGGCAACAATAAATGTTGGCAAGGATATGGGGAAAAATGTACACTCATACATTACTGGTGAGACTGCAAATTGGTGCAACCACTATGGAAAGCAGTATGGAGGTTTTTCAGAAAACTGGAAATGGAGCCACCATTTGACCCAGCTACCACACTCCTCGGTGTATACCTAAAGGACTTCAAATCAGCATACTACAGTGATGCAGCCACATCAATGTTTATGGCAGCTCAATTCATAGGAGCTAAACTATGGAATTAACCTAGGTGTCCCTCAATAGATGAATGGATAAAGAAAATGTGGCATATATACTCAATGGAATATTACTCAGCTTTAAAGAAAAGTGGAATTTTGGCATTCACCAGCAAATGGATGGAGTTGGAGAATATCATGTTAAGTGAAATAAGCCAATCCCACAAAACCAAAGACTGAATGGTTTCTTTAATATACAGATGCTAATTCACAATAAGGTGGAGGGGAGTAGAGAAGAATAGATTAGGTAGAGGGAAGTGTTGGGAGGGGAGCAAGAGGGAGGTGATATGGAGATAGGAAAGATAGTAGAATGAAACAGACATTATTACTGTATGTATATATGTGACTACATGACCAATGTGATTCTGCAACATATACACTCAGAAAAATGAGAAATTATATCTCATCTATATATATCAAAATGCATACATGCATTCTACTGTCATGTGTAACTAATTAAACAAATAAAAAATTAATTAAAAAATAGAACTGTTTGATTCCTTGTATTAGTATTTATGCATGCACACATGTATTCTTACATATATTCGGGGTCACTAAACTGTACCACATGCTATCACAAAGACTGTAACCTGAAATATTATGAATAGCAAGCTGAGATTCAGTTTTGCTTTTTTCATGTGCCTGGAAAGTTCAGTCATTTGAATTTTAGGAAGAGTGAAATGGAGCAATGATTTGAGTATTGATTAAGAGAGTGGACCTCCTAGCTATTGGTCTTGGCTCAGAGGATGCAGCACAGAGCAAAATGGACAAGGACAAACTTGTGAACTGAGGAGCTTTGGAGATGTGTGAGATTTCTTGCTGCCATACTAGTGGTCTTATTTGCCTAAACACTTTTAATCATTAAGTCAACTTTTTTTAATTGCTATATTCCTTGGTTCCTCCCATCTTCATATTGACTTTCAGTTGACATGAAATAAGATATCATTTGGTTTTCAATGACATTGCTCTTTATGTAGGCTGGTATCATTGTATACCCTAACATGCAACTAACGTGTGTGTGTGTGTGTGTGTGTGTGTGTGTGTGGTGTGTGAGAGAGAGACAGACAGACAGAGACATAGAGAGACAGACGGAGTCATTGTAGGTTGAACTGAGGGACACTATACCACTGAGCCATATCCTCAGTCCTTTTCACTTTATTTTGACAGGTTCTTGCTATGTTGCCCAGGCTGGCCTAGAATTTGGGATCCTCCTGCCTCAAGCCTCCTGAGATGCTAGGATTACACATGTGCATCGCTGTTGAGACTAAAATATTTAAATAAAATAAAGTTACTAACATTAAGCCATAAACCCAATAGCTGTTATAAAATAATTTATTTTCAATTTATTTCTACTGAGATGCTATGTGTCCAGTGAATCTCTGAGGATTTCTTTCCTTTGAGCTTGGTATTTTCTCTAGAGAATTGATATCCTGTTTCAAAATGAGCTGGGAATTATTATATGTAGTTTTTAAAAGTATAAGAGAAATGTAAGTGCAAATAAGAGTTCCAAAGTTACCTCTTAACAAATGGAATTATCAGCTCAAATAGCCATTCATTCATTCATGAGTGTCTACTGAATTTCAGTTTCAATTTCAAACTCTGAAAGTGAAAGTCCATAGAATTTTAGTGGGATCCCTGAGTGCATGCAATTGAAAGGCAGACTTTGCAGAAGAGAAAGCTGGATTGAGATTAAAAATTACATATCTCTCTGATTCATTCCTATTGAGATGTGGATCCATCAATAGATGGAGGGTGACCCAACCTTAGAGCAGTAGAACTGCTCCAGTCATAGTTCTCCATGAGATAGACATGGGCTGTCTTGATGACATATCCCAGAGGCCAGGTAAGAGCCTACGAACATCATTATAGTACTTCACAATATCTGAAATATTTTTTCACACTGCAAAAAATTAACACAGAAAGACATAATTGCATGGCTTAAAGTTATACATATATAATCCCTTATACCATCCACATATATACAATCATCAGAAATGTAGCCAGACATAATTGAGCTATGTATATTTTAAGTACTAAATAAATTAATATCCATCAGCTGGTACACTGGTAAATTTCTTAAGCTGTTTTTTTCCTTCCTTCCTTTCTTTATTCTTAATATTTATTTATTTATATGGAAGGAGGGAAAGCAGGATCCTAAGAAAATACTTGGCCATCGTCAAACTTCCTCTGCCACCTATATTGTTACTATATATTATTTGTTTAGATTGTTTAAAGTGTCAAAACCTTGAAAATTTCAACTTTTGGAATTTGGGGTTACTTTCCACATGATGCCCATTATTTCTATGCTTACACTACAATGCATGGAATTTTCTAAGTGAGTAGGCTTTATACAGGATTAATTTAATGTTAAAGTTATAAATCAATTATACTTTTGACATTTATTGAGAAATGTATTTTGACCATATGGAGACTTTTGTATTAGTAGAAGAAGATGATCTCATGTGACATTTTAGGGTAATATAAAATCAGATAGTGTTAACTGGTCTTCACTAAGCCAAAGTGTGAACAGTACAACTCGATGATAGCCCTGTTTTTATAAGTCTATCTCCCTCACCACCAGGACCTTATTTTTCTGTTTTACTTACCTGTTTATCTTCACCATCTAGATATAGATGAGTCTGCTATTATAAGAATATACTTAATAAATGGGTGTCAATAAGAGGAGTGATTTGTCAATGGGTTGAGCAAACATGCTCTAAGCTTTAAAAAAAAGTTGAAGAATTTGATGTGATGAAGATGAATGGGAGAGACCCACTAATGCAGTGTTATGTTCAAATACATGAAGATAGATTGAGTATTAGCACCTTCGTACATTTCTAAATATTTGCCATAGACTGATTCTAAAGTATGCACAAAAATCTCCTTTTCTACCCTGAGGATAGTGTGAAGTTTCCTCTATCAGTCTACCATCAAAGTTGTAATTAAGTCATCGAGTCTGTGGTCTATATTTATGATTACAATATATGATCAAGGATTATAAACACCAGGAAAAATGTATTATCACGCTAATTATCACGTTAAGAGAATGACAGCAGACAAACGTTTCATCTCTTACTAGAAAGAAGAAATCTGGCAGAACCTGGGAATTTACTTTGATGTTGGATTTGTATAAGAAAGTATCAAAGATTGAACTATTTTCAAGCGGAACATCCAATGTTGGTTTCAACCAGGCAGTCACTTTTCTGCCCCACCATATTTTTCTTTGAAGTGGCATAGCCTAGAGTTTGTTTTTAGAATCTATTTATTGCACGTACACCAATGAAATTCAAGAAGGTGAAAGAAGAATCAGAAGGCCTCAAAGCTAACAGCAGGTGTTATAAGTTGATCTCTGAAATGTGTAAGGTGCTAACAGATTCAGGTGGTGTGAAAGGCCTAGATGGATCGATGGCTCTTAAAATGTGTTCCTCAGACCAGTAGCTTCAGTAACCCCTTGGAAATGCAGATAGATTCTCAGGCTACATCCCAGACCTACTAAATCAGAAACTCTGCAAGTGGGGTTCAGCAATTTATGTTGGAAAAGGCCTCTAGGTGCTCCTGATGCCTACTAATGTTTGAGATACGTTAGTCTAAAATAATGCACAAAATGGACCTCGTGCATCCTTTTAAGTTTTTGATCCTGTTGGTTCCAGTGCTGGCATGAGATCTTCCCTGCTACTCCAGTCTATCTGTAAACTCACCTTTCTGAACAATTTGTCTCAGAAACATGGTCTGTATTAAATTTCTCTCTAATTGATTTATATATATTAATTATGCCTCACTAAACGTCTATAAATGCTACCAGGAATTAATGTATCTCATAGAATGTTATTTTCCTGGCTGCAGAAGAAAAAAAAAAAGTAAAGGATAGGGAATAAACTTTAGCATACTTATTGGTCATTTGCCTATGCCAAGTAGTGTCCACTGTGGGCTTCACAAATGAAAGAAGCAGATAATAGTGAGCATTTTTCTTTTGTTCTGTTTCATCAATAGTAATGAAGTCCCAAGTATCACTTTATCATCAAGTTTCCGGTAAAAAATGCAAAAAAAAATAGTGAAGACATATATTTTCATATCAAGTTATTTTCTAAGGCATAGACCGTGTATGGTTCCTCTAGGGAATGACACTACATGGATTAGAACCTGGGGACACATGTTCATGACATTGACACTAAGAGCTGATATAAAAAGATGATACAACTCTAGTGTGGTTATCACTACCAAAGAATTATGAATTCCAATTAAGCTCATCTATAGTGGTTATCAAAAGATGTTGAAGTCAGCAGTTTAGAATGCAAATCAAGTGTGATTGCCTTACCAATAACTTACTAAACTTCTTTGTAGTTCAGTTTTCTCATTTTTCAAGTAGAAATACTAATTTTATCTTATTGAATACTTTTGAAATTTCAATAGGGCATCTAAAGCTTTTATTATAGACACTCAATGAAATTTTGTTATTTTGTTCCTCTCTGGGTGTAACTTGTCAGGGTTCTCCAGATAAACCAAAACAATTGGATATTTTTTAAAATTTTTTGATTTGTTATATATGACAATAGAATACAATTCATATTACACATATAGAGCACAATTTTTCATATCTCTGGTTGTACAGAAAAGTAGAGTCACTCCTTCGTGTCTTCTTACATGTACTTAGGGTAATGATGACCATCACTTTCTACCGTCTTTTCTACCTTTATTCCTTCTTGCTTCCCCCTTTCCCCTTTGCCCTATCTAGAGTTCATTTAATCCTCCCCCCAACATAATATTATGGATTAGCATCCTTAAATCAGAGAAATCATTCAGCGTTTGTTTTTCTGGATTGGCTAATTGCACATAGCATTGTATTCTCCAGCTTCATTCATTTACCTGCAAATGCCATGATTTTATTCTCTTTTAATGATGAATAATATTCTATTGTGTATATATATCACATTTTCTTTATCCATTCATCTACTGAAGGGCATCTAGATTGGTTCCACAGTTTAGTTTTTTTATGAATTGTGCTGCTATAAACATTGATATGGCTGTGTCCCTGTGGTATGCTATTTTTAAGTCATTTGGGTATAGACTGAGGAGTGGGATAGCTGGGTCAAATAGTGGTTCCATTACTAGTTTTCCAAAGAATCTCCATACTTCTTTCCATATTTGCTGCACCAATTTGCAGTCCCACCTGCCATGTATGAGTGTGCCTTTTTCCCCATATCCTTGCCAACACTTTAGAATAGCTAAAGCAATCCTTAGCAAGAAGAATGAAGCAAATGGTATCACTATACCAGATCTTAAACTATAACTACACAGCCATAGTAACAAAAACACCATGGTATTAGCACCAAAATAGACTTGTAGACCAATGGTACAAAATAGATTACACAGAGACTAATCCACATAATTACAGTTATTTTGTTTGACAAAGATACCAAAAATGTACAGAGAAAAGATAGCTTCTTCCTCAAATGGTGCGGGGAAAATCCATATGCAACAAAATGAAATTAAACCCCTATCTCTCACCATGCACAAAACTCAACTCAAAGTGGATTAAGTACCTAGGAATTAAACCAGAGACATTGTGTCTATTAGAAGAAAAAGTAGGCCCAAATCTCCATCATGTGGGATTAGGCCTCAACTTCCTCAATAAGACTCCTACAGTGCAAGAATTTATACCAAGAATCAATTAAATGGGATGAATCAAACTAAAAAGCTTCTTCTCGGCCAAAGAAACAATCAGTGAGGTGAATAGAGATTCTGCTAATTGGGAAAAAAATTCTTACCACATGAACTAATCTGTAGAATATGTAAAGAACTTAAAAATCTTAACACCAAAAAAACAAATAACTCAATCAATAAATGGACCAAGGAACTGAACAGACACTTCTCAGAAAAGAATATACAATCGATCAACAAATATATGAAAAAATGTTCAACATCTTTAGCAATTAGAGAAATGCAAATCAAAATACTCTTTAAGATTTCATCTCACTCCAGGCATAATAGCAGCTATTAACAATGGGATACTTATGATTCTAGTAGGGCCCAGGGAAGAATAAAAGTCCCGAGTTAGAAATTCAAGTTTCCATCAATTTAATTCAGAACTCTTTCCTCACTGGTTCTCAAACTATAGCATTAGCATTACCCGGGAACCTATTACAAAGTCAACATTTAAGTCCTTAACCCATTCCACTCTACTCACTTGGTCTTCAGGCTACATTATAGAAGGTGGCCTACATGCTCACAACAAACAAACAAACAAACAACAACAACAATTAAATAGGATCCAGAGTCACAAAACACAATGCTCTAAAAGTTCAGGCTACAACAGAAAATCACTCATCCTACCAAGAGCCAAGGAAACCACAACCAGAATGGTACCATCGGTGGTCCCCATAGAGATACTACAGAAGTTGGGATTCTCGGATGAGGACTCTAAAGAGTCAAAAAAAAAAAAAAAAAGGAAAGAAAAAAGAATCAAATGAAATTTTAGAATTGAAAAGTAGAATGATTAAAATCATTGAAATAAAAACTTCTTGGATGGGGAAGGACAGAGGATGCAATCTGTGAACTTGAAGATAGCAGATCCTACTCAAAATGAACAACAGAGTGAAGAGTCTGGACAACAATGGATAGAGAGATTCAGGGAAGTTGGGGCCAAAACAAAAGCACTGATATCCACATTATCAGAGTCAGGGACTTCCAAAGAAAGGATTTAAAGTAATAAAACCTGGAAACTTCTCAAGTTTTCCAAAGGATAAAAACATACTAATTCAAGAGGTTAAGTGTGCCCCAAATAGGATAACTCCAAAGAAAAAAAAAACATGCCAAGGGGTATCATAATCAAAATCTGTGAAAACTGGAGACAAAAAATCTGAATGCAGCCAGAGTGACAGCGCCTCATTTGTAGGGAAACCCATTCAGATGACATGGTGTTTCTCATTTGATATCATGGAGGCTAGATAAGGAAGTGGCATATTTTTTTTTCCGGATTTGGAAAGAAAGGATCTGACAATTATAAATTCCACATATAGTGAAAATACCCTTAAGGATGAAGGGGAGATGAAGACATTTTGAGATGAAGGTTAAGATTTGTTCCTAGCCTATCAACCCTTAAGCATTGCTAAAGGGATTTTTCTGAATAGAAAGTACATTTGGCAGAGACTGGCTAGCCCATCTTTAAACCTGTCTTGACCTCTTAAGCCCACCGCTAGAACACATTTCCAGCATTTATCATTCTTCAAGTAGCCTTTGACCATGTTCAAGACCATAGAATACAATCTTCACTATTTTGAGAAACTATTCTTTAAAGATTTTCCACATGTGATTCTCTAGGGTTCTTTCTTTATTCACTGGTTTGAGCTGAACATATTGGAAGAATAAGTTGATAGTACTTGACTCCTTGAAATATCCTGAAGAAAAGCTATCTACCAATCTTGATGACCTGTTTTGGAAGTAGAAATAAATTGCCATTGGGCATTAACCATTATTCATTAAAAAATCATTGTTATTACAGTAGTTGGCATTACCTTGACAAAAGGAATGAACTTCAAGGTGTGGGGAGGGCTACATGACAATATCCATTCGAGTTTATCATTAAAAGTTCATATCTTTGTCTTAGACTGGTTTTCATTATTACAACAGAATATCTAAGACTAGTTCATTTATTTTAAAATAGGCCATTTATTTATTTAGTTCATAGTTCTGGAGGCTGGAAATCTAAGATCAAGTAGCATCTCTAGCAAGGGCCCCTGTGATGTGTCAAAATCATGGCGAAAAAGCAGAAAGGCAACTAAACTTATGCAGAAGAGGGAAAATGTGAGGGGCAGACTCCCTTTAAAACAATGGCTGTTGTGGTAGCTAATTCATTCCCAAGAAAAAAAGCAAGAATCTTATCTTAACAATGTAATTTCCCCTTAAAGGCCTTGTTACGGTTTAGAGATGAGGTGTCCTCCAAACCTTCTGTTAATACAGGAATATTCAGAGATGAAAGATTGGACTATGAGAGCTGTAACCTAATCAATGCATCGTAGTTTGAATGGATTAACTGGGTGGTGACTGTAGCCAAATAGACAGCATGGCTGGAGGAGGTGTATCACTGGGGTCAGACCCTGGAAGGATTCATCTTCCCAGTATCCCCTTCCCCTTTCTCTTTCTGCTTCCTGGCCTCCATGAACAGAGCAGCTGTCTTCTACCATAATGTTCTGCCTTACCTTGGGCCCAGACCAAGGAGTCGGCCTACCATGGACTAAATCTTAAAAACCATGAGCCCAAATAACTTTTCTTTCTCTAAGTGGTTCTTACCAGGTATTTTAGTCACAGCCCAGAAAACCTAATGAACACAGCCTTTGTCTCCCAGTACAACCACAATGCTAATCAAATTTGAAAATGAGTTTCAGAAGAGACAAATGACTTGAAACCATAGAAAACTTCATCCTTCACAAGTACAGATGATCTTTACAGAATCAAGGAAGCAGCTTTGTGTTTTAGGTCCTCATAGATAAAACTGTTTTTTTCTCTTGACATGTAATTGACCACACACACACACACACACACACACACACACACACTCCAAAGTTGTGTTCAGATTGAAAGTAATTTCACTTTCAGAGACATTAGATAAGATCCTTGACATCTATCAGAGTAAAGGAATTTGAGTCATTAAGCCTCTGTATTACAGTGAAGTGGAGGGTCAGGAAGCAGGAAGAGAGGCCGGGAACTATTTTACATGGTAGTCAGAAGAATTATTTAATGGATACCATTGAAAAAGAGAAGGTGGCAGAGGTGGAGACTTCACAGTCTTGAGAATAAAGAGGGGAGAAGAAGAAAGGATAAGGTTAATAAATTTGAAAACGGGAGCTATCTCAATAAATTCATGTTGCATTAAAAACCAAAGTCCTGTCTGTGTGCTCTGATAGATGCGGAGGAGAAAACCACACATGTTTTAGATTCTAATAAAAAAAAAAAAAGCTCACTTTTTGACTTCTCTCGTATTTTTGCAAGAAAGTTGAGGTCTTTAAAAAAAAATTACTGCTTCCTAAAATTGTGTATGTGTTACATGTCTATGCATTTTAGAAATAAAGATAGAGAAAAGGGGAGGATGGAGGGAGAGAGGAGTTTGCCTTTCCCTTCTTTCATTTAAGTTGGAACCCTAGGAATACAAGGATAGCAGGAGCACAGAGGAATTACTTCCTGAGCCGCTTACAAAGGACTTTTAACCATCAAATGAAGTTAATGATTCCTCTTCTCTCAGCAGTAAGCCCAGACATCAACAGTAATGCTGGAAAATATTTTCTCTGACCTTGAATGCATTTATTAAACCATGGCTTGAGTCGAATTTCCTTGAGATGTTATCTGGAACTCTGCCAAGATATGACAGCAGGAACAGCAAGGAAGTGCTTCCCTTTGGGGACCTGAGCAATGAATATGAGAAGATGTTTCTGTGAGGTCCTGAGATGTATGGTTTTGTATCAACAGGGGGAAATCCAGAGAGCTTCTGTTTTAAGACGTTGTGTTCAATAGGGAGGCATTTCTTTCAAGCCTTCCCACACTGTTTTCATTTAGGAATCCCCATTCTTTCCGAGGACAGTGTGCTGCACAGACAATGTGTGGAAGCCACATCCAGGATGATAGTGATCATGGCCAGGGGCACTGAAGATTATGTGAATGAATAAAAGCTGCTTTTCAAAAAGCAAGTTTTTCTTTTTTTTTTTTCTTTCTTCATTGATGTACTGCCATAGAGAGAGAATGGCAAAACTTTGTTTCCTGTTTGTAAAATTATGGGATTCTGCTGGAAGAAAAGTGAGAATGCTAGGTTATACATATGAAGGGAATGGCCCCGGAACCTTGTTTGACCAAGCATCCTTCAAATTAGGGATTTTGTTTCTGAGAAATCCCTGGTTATTCAGAAGTAATGCCTTGCTCTGGGATTTTACCCATTCCATAAGAAGTTAAATTTACCCTGGGAAAAAGAGGTTTGTTGGAAAAGAGTGTGGGTGGTCACCAGAAATGGGGCACAGCAGTGGCCCAATATGAAAGCAGAGGAAGCCTAGGGCGTAGGAACTCAACATGGGCGTAAGAGTTTTCTAAAGGAGCAAGTGGCTCATTTTAAGGTCATGTTAAAAATAAAGCTTGTCCTCTCAACACCTCGATAACCCAAGTACATAATTCAGAAGATTTCACTGACACTGTCGTCCTTCCCACTTCCTACATGGAGGTTGGGGTTCCTTGGACATTTAAGACCAAGATGAGGTGACGTGGCAGTTAATATGCATGTAGACCTTGACCTAAGGGGCATCTGTATTCACTAAGTTAATCGATCTTGATTCCCTGAAATATTTTACACGTGCATGAATGGTAGATCACAATGTAATGAATACATGCCCATCATCCAGCTTGATCATGCAAATATTATACACATGTTAAGGTTCCTGTATTTTTTGCTATGGTTTGGACATGGTTTAAGTGTTTACCCTAAAATTTATGCTTTGGCTTAAAGTTTATGCTGGGGTTTGGTTCTCAATGTGGTGGTGTTGTGATAATGGTACCTAACTTGGGTCCTGGTGGGAGGTCCTTAGGTTACTGGTGATACTACTTGTTGAAGGGATTTAGGTAGTTCTCGGTGACTCTGAGTTTGTTTTCAGGTTATTATAAAAAGAGCAAACCTGGCCCCTTCACTCTCCCTGCCTTACTGTCTGGTAATGTGGTCTTATCTTCTTTTGTAGTGCTCCTGTATCCACTATCACTAGAGCCTAGCAGATGCAGGAATCATGCCCTTAAACCTCCAGAACTATAAGCTACATAAACCTCTTTTCTTTATACAGTTACCCAGCCTCAGGTATTTCATTATATTAATGAAAAATAGACTAACACAGCCATCTTCCATTCTACACTATCTCCATGGAAGCATGAATTTTAGCCATGCACTTTATGATTGGTTTTGTCACACTCTTTCATTGCCATTTTTAGTTCGCAAAGAAGCCCAAACTGGAAAAGTTTAGGTGACTTCCCAGTGTAAGTCCTATAATGATAAGGCCATTCAAATGTCTGCTTTCTCTTCTTCAAATACAAAGTAATGGAGCATACTGAGCTAATGCAACAACTTACCTTCACCCGTTCTACCCTTTTTCTTCCACCAACCCCTATTACTGTTGGAGCTCCTTCGCTCATATGTGAAACTGCCCATAACTCTTGACATTCTATAATGGTCTTGTCTCCAATGACAAACCTATTTCCTTTGAAGGATAAACAAGGGTTTTGTATAACTTAATTGTTCCCAAACTTAAGCCTTTCCATTCTATTTATTGTGTAAAAATATCACAATGGCACTAAGCAATTTTAAAATGCTTCCTTTAGAATTTTGGCCTGGGCTATCCTGCTCCCTGTGCCTTCAATGACACCCAACTGCCTGCTGGTGCCTCTTCCAACACTAGTTTTCCCTGGTAAAAATATCCATCTTTCAACTTTCATCAGAAAGGTGGTTTACTCTAGGAAAACTTTTCTGATTCTCTCCAGGAGTATTGCAGGTATTTCACCTCATACATTCCCAGGGGATATTGCTCAGTTTGTAAATCCCTTGTAGCAATTATCATTCTGTCTTCTAATTACACGTAGGCATATACACATACTCCTCTACACATCATAGGGTTTTTTAAATCTCTTTCATTCCAATGTCTTGTTTTAAAAAACTCAGTGGCACCCAGAATAAATATATATATATATATATATATACCAAAAAATGTGTCAAGTTAAGGAAAAAAAATGAATGGGCATAGTAAGTACTCTGCACAGGCCTGTGTAATTTTTGCAAATGCCACCACCAAACTTTAAATGTTATTTAAAATAGCTCATGATTCTGAGCAGTTCTGAGTGGGCATGGATCTGAGTCTGTGGTTGGGCATTTTTGCACCTCTGGTCCCCTGATGAGCTAGCTGGTAGCTTAATGGTCTAGGAGAGCTTCTTTTACAGTTGGTTGAGTAGTTGGTTTGGGTGTAGAGTCCTTTGTTAAGAAAGTTTGCTTAAGCTATATGTTAATTATTATTCTCTTGAACATCATCCCCATGCCTTATACAGGGACATCTTCAGGTTTCAAAGAGAAGCAAGAGAGTAAGCCCAAAAGCACAGATACTTTTAAGAAGTCCAAGATCACATTAGGTAATATTCTATCTGCAAAGACAAGCCACATATCCAAGCCAGGATAAAGGTAACTGAACACTATCCAAAGGAGCAGATCTAAGAAGTAGAATTATTACAAATATTTTTAAACACAAACACACAAAATCACACATGCACACACACAAAAAAACACATTTTTTTAATCTATTGAGTTTCATTCTTTGTATTTATTTCATAAATAAAATCTGATAGACTGTGATTATTTTGGTGGTGTTTATAAGGAAAACACCTACTATTGTAAAATATGGATATTTGTTTCTGCTTTCTTAATATGTGCTTCCATTTTACTCTTTTTAACTTTTAGCTTTAGTCTTTCGTATTCTTTAAAAATATATTGGTTTGAAATTATTTTTTCCAATTTTATTTGGGTTGTCTTACAGCATTTTGTAAAATAATGTTTCTTTTAGTGCATTGTAATTTTACATATAGTGGGGTTCATGTGACCTATTCTTATAAGCACATAAAATAAATTGCTCCAATTCATTTTCCAGTGCTTCCACTTTCTCTCCCCTTGTTCCCTGACCTCTATTTTTCTGGTCTTCCTTTTATTTATTTACATGTATATCTTTTCATTAATATATCATAATTATACATAAAAGCACAATTCATTGTGGCCTATTCATACTAGGATAGTTGGGTCAATTTTACATTTTTCAGGGTGTCCTTTGAAGAAAAAGGTCTTTATTTATTTATTTTTCATTTTAACACTTATTTATTTATTTGGTCTTTGAGACAGGGTATCAAGGTTTCCTTGGCTGGCTTTGAACTCCTACGTTCAAGTGATGCACTTGCCTCAGCCTCTTGTGAAGCTGGAATGATAGGTATGCACCACTGAGCCTGGCTTAAAGATCTTTACTTTTGATGAAGTCAAATTTACTTATTATTTCTTTGCTCATACTTTTGCTGTCATATCTTGGAATCTATCATCAAACATGAGCTCATGATCATTTACCTGTTTTCTACGAGGGGTTTTATATTTTTACTTTTACATCTGAGCCTTTGAGTTAATTTTTATATGTGGTGTGAGATCAGGATCTAACTTCAGTGTTTTGCACATGGCTCTCCAATTGTCCCAGCACTTTTTGTTGAAAAGACTCCTTTTTTGGGCTGGGGATGTGGCTCAAGCAGTAGTGCCCTTGCCTGGCATGCGTGTGGCCCGGGTTGGATCCTCAGCACCGCATACAAACAAAGATGTTGTGTCCGCCGAGAACTAAAAAATGAATATTAAAAAATTCTAAAAAAAAAAAAAAGAAAAAGAAAAGACTCCTTTTTGCCCCCATTAAATTGTCTTGGAAACCTAGTTGAGAATCAATTGACCTTAAATGTAAGGGTTTATTTCTGGACACTTTATTTTGTGCACTGATCTCTATCCTTGGGCCACTGCCACACCATCTTGCTTACTATAGCTTTGCAGAAAGTTTCATAATTGAAAACTGTGAGTCTCCCTACTTTATTATTCTTTTTTAAGATTGTTTTTGCCAATTCTTAACCGCTCAGTATTCTTTGTGTGCATCTCAGTCTTCCCTTCTGTGTGCAATTTACATGTGTCTGAATTGTAGTTTTACACTTTGTTGGCCTTCATTTGTCTTCCCTTTTGCCTTTGAATGATAACTTAATTAGATATATTTTTCCAGTTTGACACATCTTTCTCTCAGTTTTTTAAATATAATCCTTTTTGTTTACTTCCTTCTATTTCAGTTGTTGAGAAGGCTCTCTCCAATGGTCACGGCACTTAAAAAAACTTGCTTTGTTCCTTTAACAATTCAGGTATATGACTAGGCTTTATTTATATCTTTGAATATTTCCTTTCATCCCTTTTCTCTGTTTTTCTTTCAGAAATTTACATTTACTCTCTATTAATCATTCCCCTCTTCATATCTCATAAGTTTTCTTATTTTTCTATAACTTTTCTGTGTGACTTTGTTTAATTTCTTTGTATCTTACTTTTAGTTTTTTTTAATTGCTCTGTTTAGAGAGCTGTGTAATGGTTTGAAGTCTTTTTTATTACAATGGTGTATTTCTGGAAGATCTATTTGATGTCTTTTCACATCTGTCTACTTAATTTTTTTATGAAGCATCATATTCTTTTACCAATGGTCCATTGATCATTTTGTAGCTTTAATCATTTCACATTACTTATTTTTAAACTTCTCTCTAGAATTCTTTCATGGGGGGTCTCATGCAGATTGTTTCTATATGCATTTTTATAATTATATTTTCATTTCAAGTTAATTTTCAGCAGGGATTAATGTGTGTCCTTCTATGTAGTCTGTTTAGAAGATGTGTCCCTCCAGGGAGGGTTAGCATTTTCTTTCATCAGGTACCCTAGGTGTCACTACCATGGAAATACTTTAATATTCATTCCTTGGCTTGAGGTAGATAAATTAGTTTATGGGGAGGTAAGTATTTTTAGGTCAATTCTGTGTCTTCACGATAGATTACTTCCAACTCTAAATCCCTGCAGGAGCAAAATTGAACTTTACAATTCTCAGGGGAGGTTTTCTTTTTGGTGTGTTTTATTTCCCCTCTCCCCCAAAGTCCAGGCCTAAAGAGAAAAGGCTTTCTTTTGTTTGCATCTTTTTCTTTTCCTTTCCCTTCTTTCTTTTCGTCTTCTCTTCTTTTTTCCCCTTGTTGTCTAATGGATTTTCTTCAGTACATCCTTTCACTGAGTTTGAGTCCCTTTAAATGACCCAGCCTTGTTAATCCAGGGATTTCTCTCTAGTCCCAGGTTGTCACTAAAGACTTTCTTCCTTTTTTTTTTCTAACTGATTTCTTTCTTCTTTTAGTCCACAGAGGTGGTTTTCCAACCATAATTCTTCTTCAACTGGATGATTCATTCCATCTATCTAGGCTCAAAGATCAATTCACTTCCAAGACTATTTTCTTCACATGATTTATGTCATAGTTGAAGATAAGATGTGGGCAACAATTTCTTATTATGACCAGCTGGAGAAATCCAAAAGAAAATCAAATTGAAATTTAAATGGATTCAATTTCATACTTTCATGATTCTTCTCACCTCATGGGCCTTGCCAATTTCATTCTCATGCCTTCCCTGATATTTTTTTTAGAGGGTTCTAACAGTGTTTTCAGAAGCTAAATATCATTGTAATAAGTTCACCAGTATTTGAATAATTTTCTTTTCATAGTCCTTGTTGGGCTAATTTGAAATACATCACACTGTTTCAATAATAACATAGTAATTATCTCTCAGAGGTAATTCATGCTCTAAGCCCTTATTCCAAATTATCTGTCCTTTAGCAATTTATTTTTCTTCAAATTTTATACCCTGACCTCTAACTTGACATCTGAACATTTGGATACTTGACCAGACCTCAAACTAAGTTTCAAGCATTTGCCATTGGAACTGCAAGTCTATTCTCAGCACACCAACAGAGTTACTTTCTATGTAAATCATATTAAGTCACTGGTTTGCCCCAGATTGCTCAAAATCCTACAATAGTTTCCTATCTCTCTGAAAGGGGGGGAATAAACCTAGTTCCTCCCAATGTCTGTGAAGCTCCTTCGACATCTGGACCTGATTATGTTTCTGAACTCATCTCCTTACACTTGTTGGAACATGACAAGCACCCTTCCCTTCAGCCTCAGGGCTTTGCCTTGGTTCTTATAAAATTCTCCAGACAGCAGAATGGCTTAATTCCCTGCTTCCTTCAAGTCTTCGTTCAAATCTTACTTTCCCAGTGAATTACCCCTCAATTTTCCTTTTCCTTTATTCTTGACTCATTTATTTCTTCAAATGCACATTCTGACCCAATATGTTTCCTTATGTTCTGCTTTCTTTGGCTAGTACATTGAGTGCTGCAAGAACAAATATGGTGGTCAGTATTGGTCACTGTTGTGTTCTGGATAACAATCAGAGCAATACCAATTAATCAATATTTGATAAATGCATGCATGCATGTTTCCGAGTCTACTTTTTTTTTTTTTTTTGCTTATTTTTTCTGTATTGGAGCCTGCTGGGTACTTTTTACTTAACCTTTCTATGCTATACTCACATAGGATCCCTGAACTTTAATTATTTGAGGGATAGAATTGAGATGGTGACGTTTCCTCTTTATACGAACTCTTCATTTTCATTATTTATAAAGAGCTATTAGAGAACATAGTCCCATTTCCTGCCTCTTTCCCTTGTCTTCACAAATCCTGTGTAGACAACAGTGAGCATGGAATGGCCATATGCAATGGAATGACTCGGGCTCAGAGTGGAGTTTTTATTCTAACTGCCATAAACAAGTGCCCCTGGTATATTCACGGAAGACTACCTTTAAGAAGGAACTAAGACTTTGGAAAAAATCTTCTCCTTTACCACAACATTAAATAAAACATGGTATGATAACATAGCATTATCTAGCTTTAATAGTAATTATAAAATATAATTGTAGCTTATGTTAATATCATGAATTATGTAGCTCCCAAAATGCTTTCACATGCTTTATCTTGATTTATGTAATTATCCTGAGAGCCATTATTAGCATCATCTTTCATGAGTACTTTTTCTACATTGAGTCTGTTAAAAATAATCTCTCTCTCTCTCTCTCTCTCTCTCTCTCTCTCTCTCTCTCTCTCTCTCTTTTGCTGTTGTTTGTTTATTGTTTTGTTTTAAATCTTGAGCTATCATGATGTCACCTCAGTTTTCAAACAATAACTCTTCTGGGTATAAAAGACTATGAAGCAGACATTATTACCTTAAGTGTGTGTGTATGTATGTCTATATTGATACTCTTTACTGATTGTTTAAAATTTTAGTTATATTTTTCAACTCCAGAATTTCGTTTGGTTTAAAATAATTTATTTTTCTTTATTATTCTCTATTTAATGTAACATTGTAATCATACCTTGCTTACTTGTATAATTATGGCTTTCTTTAATTCTTTAAACATATTTATAATGATCACTTTGAAGTATTTATTACATTTGACATCTATTTGCTCTCATGGGCAGTTTTTGTTGCCTGATTTTTTCCCCCATATTTTTAAACATTTCTAGTGTATGGGTTATGCTTTCATGTTTCTTTGCATGTTTCATAATTTTTTAGTGGAACCTGGGAATTTTAAGTAATATACTGTAGCAACTCCAGACACTAATTCCCCACTTCAGGGCTTATTATTGCTATTTGCTTGCTTATGTGATTAGTGAGTAGCTGGACTTATTTTAGTGAAGTTTACTCCGTCTTCCCCAGTTCCCTTCAGTGAAGCCTGAGATGCTGCTTCTCAGGGGATGCAGTTGTGGGTGTGCCCAGCATTGCCTTGAAGTGACAGTGACATTGATTAAGATCCCCCTTAACTACCATGACCTGTTAAACTCCACTAACTCCCTAGGAAATCTTCTTCCAGCTGTGTCTTTCCTCATTTCTTTCTGGTAAACAAATCAGCCTGCACTTTAACTTAAATATATCTACATTATATCTATCAGTCTTCTCCCAGTTGCTGTTCATCCTAATCCTCACTATGTCTGAGAACATCAATAGGCTTCAACTTTTCCACATTATATTGCAATTAAAGTTAGTTCCTTCGGGAAGAGATTCAGAGCTCACTTTTATGGCCAATGTCTCACCTGGTGACAAAATCTCTGAGCTATGTTTCTGGAACTGAGAAAGGGGCAATGGCCAATCTCTTTATATGATATACCTATTTTATGAGGTGAGCACTTAGTGAAGCGTGAGCAGTATACTCAGATCTTCTTGTTTGTGTTTTCTAGCAGCGGACCTCTGCCTTAAAAACCAGAAAATTTTAGGGATGATAAGGGTGAAAGTATTCTTGTTGGCACTACTAATCCAAGGTGCAGACTCCATCCCCTGAGTGGGCAGAGTGAAGATGCTAGCCCCTATCTGCTCTTGCTCTGAACTTAGTGTCAGCAACAGGTAGCTGAGGGCAGGATGAGAAATGCTAACATCCAGGAGCCAGGAGAGGGAAGGGGAAACCTTGCTTTATTGACTGTACCAGACTGGACAGCTGTTTCCATCTGAACTACGAGGATATAAGGAAAAGAGTGAGTTTCGATTCAAATACCACAGGCTGTCCTTGCTCTTGTCAAGTTTTAGTACATTTTCTTTTTCTTTTTAAATATTTTATTTTAACTGTAGTTGGACAAAATACCTTTATTTTTTAATTTTTTATTTTTATGTGGTTCTGGGGATGAAACCAGTGCTTCACGCATGCTAGGCAAGTGCTCTACCACTGAGCCCCAAGCCTGGCCCCATTTTCTTGAATGATTATTTTCTTTATTTGCTATATGCACTTTGTACCATTTCTAGAGACGTTTCCCACCCGGCCCCCCACCATAATTTGCACCAGTAACATCATGGAGCTCCTTATTCTGTCATTTCAGAAGTCTTCCACTGTAATTATATTTTGAAAAAACAAAATTAAATTCCTTTTGTTTAACTTTCACCAGCAGAGAGTAAATAAAACAAGGCTGTATATTTTCAAAATGCAAAATCATATAGGATGTTGGTGCTCTTTTCCCATCATGACTAATAGAAATACAAACTTCTAATGTGCTATGGTAATTTTCCCTTTTTGTGTTTATTTTTTTAAACCTCCATTTTGATACATGTTCTTAAATCCTGGGCATTGTTCAAGGTGTTTGAGAAATATGATCTTGGTTAACCTTCATGCACCCAATGAGGGAAGCAGAGACTGTCTGAACACAGGACATCTGGCTTTAAAGGCTCAGCAACCAATCACTGCACTACATTACATATGCATGGTGTTTAAAAGGGAATAATTAGCACATGATAACACTTCTTTAGGAAAAAAGTCATAAATCAGGCATTCCCAATAAAGCAAGTGCTTACCAACTTTACCTTCCATATCTTCTCTGTAAAATAACAAGAATAACTATCTTATCCTGTTAGGCCAGTTAAATAAGATCCTATGTCAAAAGTGCCTCACAATTATGGCTAAATAACTATTGATTACCTTACCTATTAGACAGTATTCTGCTATTTGTTTTTTTTTTGTTGTTTGTTTGTTTGTTTTGGTTCAGTTTTTTGTATGTGAATATCCTTGTAATCTGTCTTATTCTAATTGCTAAGTCTTTAAATAGATCACTCCCTGATGAAAGTCTCAGAAGCTAAAGGAAGGTCTTCTTAAAATGTCAAGAGCACTGCACATCAGGACTTAACCTTGGTGACAACACATTGATGAAGAAAGAAAGAAGAAATAAGAACACTTGCATCATGCTTACAGATTGCAAGAGGGAAAGGAAATGCCTCATATTGATATTGGGACTGAAATAAAAGACTCTTGCCTTCTAGGTTTCTTTTTCATAGGATTTCCCTTCTTACAGTTGGCTAAATTATCTTGCTGCTTCCTAGTGACTTGTGCTTTTCTTGTGCAAAACACCTGGGGATCTAGTTTAGTTGTTCTAGACCTGTCATCCTCAGAGTGGTGTGGAGACCAGCAGCATCAGCTTCTTTTGAGAATGTGTTAAACATAGACACCCTAAGGCAGAAACTCCAGCAGGGGAAGCTAAGCAATATGCTTTAACGAAAACTCCACTGGGTATGACTTGAGAACCACTGTTTTAAACAACTCTGCTTCCACTGGGTAGAGCTCCTTATGCATGCTTTTTGGCCAGAAGGCCCTGAGTGGACTTCCTGTGAGTCAAATATCCACTTGGGGCCACAGAAATAGCCTAGTGCTACACTGGTTAACAATGAGCTAATTCATGATTGCCAGAATCCCACCAAGAGAAAATAAAATGATTTTCCTTCCAGCCCAAACAACAGCACACATTGTCATCCAGGATTCAGGAGGTGGCCACCTTCTGCCACTTTCTAGATTCCAGGCTCATTAACTTTCTTTCCTGTCTTTGAAGAAACACCCTTGGACTTGGTTCAGATGAAATTGTTTGTTCTGCCTAAAATGCTTTCTCTCCCTATTTTTTCCTCATAAACAATGACTTGATCTTCATATCAGCAGAAGTTTCCGTCCTGAATACAGCATTTTTAAAGCTCAAAATTGAAGTTTTCTTCCTTTTTTCCTGCCTTTTATGCTTTCTTCCCTCCATGTCTTGCAGAGCAGTTATTGCAGTTTGAAATCATCCTTTCCTACACAGGGCATTTGATTTCATGTTTCTTGGGAAACCATAAACTCCACGAGAGCTAAGAGTGAACTTACTTTTCTTTCCTAATGCGCCCTCAGGCAATGACAGGCAAAAATCAAGTTTGTTAATATTTTGTGGTGCCTAGTTTTTAACTTATGCCCCTGTGAAAAAATACTTATTCCTGGTTATTTTGATTTGACACATTTACATGGGCCACTTATTATGTGCCAGACACAGTCTTTTTTTAGGGTGGGGGATGGAGCAGTAAATAAAACAGAAAAGAACACCCACACTCATGGTGCTGGACATTCTAATTTCCATGAAAGGCCTGAAGTAAAGCTAGGAAACTGATGTGCTGAAAATTCCATTTGTAACTTTTATTAAAAAAAATTAAACAATTTTCATGACAATTAAAATAAGTTACAGATAATAAAGCATATTATGTAAGATGATATAAATTAACACAGTTCTTAAATTTGAAATGCCTTATAGCAAAAATTATTCTGAGAGAGAAGTAAAAAAGAGCACTAGCTCTCCAATTACTCTTCCAAAATATATTTAAAAAAGGGTTCTCAAACAATAACAATGGTTCTCATTTATATATATATATATATATATTATATATATATATATATACACACACACACACAAATGTATATGTATGTATTTTAAAAATAAAATATACATAATGTTATTTTTAATATTAATAAATAATGATAAGGATAATAATTTTCTGGCAATGTTATGTTAATGGTTCTTAGGCCTTTAGGAACATAATTTAAAAGTAATGAGAACAAGTCTGACTTTGGCAAATATTTATTTATTTATTTATTTATTTTGTTGGTGTGTTATAATCGTGCATAATGGTGGGATTCCTTGTTACATATTGCTAGATGTGCATAACAGAACAAATACTTTGGTCAATCTCATTCCTTTGTACCTCCTCTTTTCTTCCCCTCTTGGCTCCCCATTTGCCTTCCTCTGCTCTACTCCCTTCTATTTTCGTGAGATTCTCCACCTTTTGTCCTTTTTTTCTCTCTGGTTTCCACATAGAAGAGAAAACAGAAGACCCTTGACTTTTTCAATTTGCCTTATTTTACTTAACATATTGCTGTCAATTTCCATCTATTTTCCTGCAAATGACATGATTTCATTCTTCTTTATGGCTGAATAAAATTCTACTAAGTATATACACCACATTTTCTTTATCCATTTATTCTTTGAGGGACAACTAAGCTGGTTCCATGATTTGGCTATTGTGAATTGTGCTGTTATAAACACAGATATGCATGTATCACTATGGTAAGGTGACCTTAATTTAAAACTTACATTTAAAGAGAATGCTTTCTTTAAATGAAAGGGCAGATAAATCCTCCTCACACACTGAAGTTGTTTACCCAGTTGGTATTATTTTCCTCTTCCGTTCTTCCATTTGGAACTATTTTATTGTATAGCACTCCAATCTTGACAACCAAAAATATAATTGTTCAAGTTAATGAATAATTTCTCCTCCATAAAATTAAAAATATTTCAAAATATTCCAAAAAAAACATTCATCTTTCCCAAGTGAAGGGCATTTTCAATTTTTTAAGCTTGTCAGACTAGAGAGTTGGTACCATTGGTTTGTCAGCCATAATTAATTAAATACAGCACTAAGAAAGGAAAGAAGAAAGGGAGGAAGGGGAGAAGAAAGGAAAGAAGGAAGAAAGGGAGGTTGAGAAAAGAAAAGACCGTGGATAAAGGAGGGAGGAGAGATGAGGAAAGAGAAAGAGAAAGAGGAAAAGAGACAAGGGAGGGGAACCCCCTGACCATCCTCCTGTGTCAAAACCATCCCTTTGGGGCAATTTTGTAAGCTTTAATGTGTGCTCTCTTTTATTGTAACTTCTTTTTTTATTATTATAAATAAAAACCTGGCATGTCTTTGAAGTTTTCACTCCATCAAAGACTTGCTCCCATTAATTTTAAATTACTCTCCCTAAAAGCCTGTCTACTGTTAGCAGTTCATGAAAAGGATGCACCGTTTTTCTGTGTCCTGGGTTCTCAAAGCATAAGAACCTCTTAACTGAGCTTGCATTTTTGCATCAATTAATACTGAGCATAAAAATGTCCTTTAACTTATAATAAAATGGCCACAACTGTTAGAGACCTTTGAGGCACAGATGGAACTGAAAAAAGGCATCTGGTCCCACTCTGGGGTTCTGGATTGAGAAGACAACCAGAAATTGAGGAACCGAATTTGTACTTCCAGCTATAAATCCTAAGTTTTGGTTAATATCTTTGGAAATCAGAATGACAACAAAATATTTGTGGACATAAACTAGCATTTTTAGGGTTTAAAAAAATGAGATGTTGTAATAGAATATTAATTGTCCGACTTACAGACTTAAAGAAGTTGGTAAAAAGCTTTAATTCACTAATGTCTATACTGCATTTAACAGATACATTTGTTTCATACTTTTATGTTCCTTCTTACAAGATGTCCATAGTCTCTTTCTATTATTATTTAGTTGTCTTTTCTTTTCTTCTTCTTTTTTTTTGTTTGTTTGGTTTTTTTTTGAGAGAGAGAAAAGAGAGTGAGAGAATTTTTAATATTCATTTTTCAGTCTTCTATGGACACAACATCTTTATTTTATTTTTATGTGGTGCTGAGAATTGAACTCAGCGCCCTGCGCATGCCAGGTGAGCACGTTACTCCTTGAGCCACATCCCCAGCCCTGTTTGTTTGGTTTTAATGGTACCAGGGATTGAACCTCAGGAACATTTAACCACTGAGCCACCTCTCCAGAGATTTTTTTTTCCAGACAGGGTCTCACTAAGTTACCTAGGTCCTTACTAAATTACTGAGGCTGGCTTTGAATTCATGATACTCCCTTCTCAGCCTCTGGAGTCATTGGGATTACACGCATGTGCTGTGGTGCCCAGCTAATTGTCTTTGCATCAATAAATTTTACATTATTTCATGCTATCTTTTTTATTTAGTAAATTGTTTAAAATTGAAAAAAAATCAGTTGCCTAACAAGTTAAAATTGTCCATTTCTTTGAATCTTTAATTTTCAGAAATATATTGTCTTAGTACTTCATCATGTTGCTAAATATTAAATTAAAACTAAGCAGGGTGATGCCATGTGTAAGGAAATTATATCTCTAATGTATTCTTCTGGGTAGTACTTAGCATAATCTTGGGAATAGCAAGTCTAACGGAATAATATATTCTTCAGGTGATAAACCAAAGACCCAGATCATAAACAAAATTTGTTTTGTTCTATGTCATTAAAACTGCTGTCTATACCAAGCCCACAGTAACCACTTAATCTTTTAAAACAAGGGCTATAAAAGAAAATTATAGCCAGTACAGAGTAGCCTGTGGCTTCTTTGCCAACAACAGCTAAGAGAAGTTACACAAATAACTAAATCAGACACTTGATCCATCACTAGTGGGTCCGTTCCTTAATATTCAAATATGTATGGCTCCATCCAATATAAAGTGACACAAAATGTATCTTATTTTATTCTGTTAAATCTGAAAATAAATCTATCTTGGTATTATCTAACCATGGTAATACTTTTTAACAATTTTTTTAGTTATACATGGGCACAATATTTTGTTTATTTATTTTCATGTGGAGCTAAGGATAGAACCCAGTGCCTCTCATGTGTGGGGCAAGCTCTCTTCCCCTGAGTCACAACCCAGCCTGGTAATAATTTTTTGTTAATTTTTTATTTGTTTTAATTAGTTATACATGACAGTAGAATGCATTTATGTACTTTGATATACATAGATGGGATATAATTTCTCCTTTTTCTGAATGTACATATTGCAGAATTATATTGGTCATGCAGTCACATATATACATACAGTAATAATGTCTGTTTCTTTCTACTATCTTTCCTATCCCCACATCCCCTTCTCTTCCCTCCCAACACTTCCCTCTACCTAATTTTAGGTAACGCTATTCTTCCCTAGTGCCCCTGGTAATACTCATTTATTGACATCCGAAAGGCCACACTGACAGTACTTGGAAAAGAAGCATTTTTTTTTTTTGGAACCAGAAAATATCTTTGAGATCATTTTGTTCAAATATCTCATTTTAGAGATAATAAAACTAGGAGCCAAAAGGCTTGCTGACCTGCCCAAGGACACTATATATGACCATGAAAGATCAAGAATAATGCCTGGCTAAGGATAAAAACCTGCATGTTAGCCACAGAGGTGGCAAAACCAAGCACAGGTGGCAGAAAGAATCAATGGGGGTGGGTGCTGGGGTTGCGGTTCAGTGGTAGAGCTATTGCCTAGAACCTGTGGAGGCACCCGTTGGATCCTCAGCCCCATATAAAAATAAATAAATAAAATAAAGATATTGTGTCTATCTCCTAATAAAAAAAAGAAGAGGAAGAAGAAGAACCAGTGGGGTCTCACAGAATTCTGACCCCAGGAACTGCAAGTAAATAAGAAGGAAATGCATGAATGGGCTAAAGAAACACTGCCCACAAGGAATTATGAAGTTTCTCTGTTAGTGGAATTTGGCTCCTTCTGAAGGTCATGGGTTAGTTGCATGAGGATGATTTTGATGGCTCTAAGAAACTATCAGAGCACTAAGCAATATGCCAGCTCTCCTTTGGTAGATTAGCAATATAACCTTGTTTAACCAGCCACATTATTGCATCTAATGGCAAACCTTTTCTTTGCGCCCTCCAATCTAACTGACCTACATGAAACCATGGAGGTGATTGATTAGGAACAAAAGAACTCTGACACAACATGATTTACTGCAAACTCTCTCTGAAAAGTGGGTAGAAGTGGATATATATGTAACAGGTTTGTTTTAGCCTACTAGTTAAAAGCACAGGACACAGTAACATGGATCCAGTATTAGCTGGGCTCCTGGTGGTATATCTTTGGGCAAGTGGTTTAACCTAGCTTTCTTTCTTTAAACTCATTTATACAACAGCATTAAGTAATAATAAGGCAGTGATGAGTCCTCAATGAGATAGTATACTTCCAGGTATCTAGTAAGTAGTAAGTAGTACGTAATGATTCCTATGGAATTTTTTCCACTATGGACTCAGGAAACCCTTGAAAGAGTAATGAATAAATGAATAAGTAAGTAAAGAAATACATAAATAAGTAAAAACAAGTAACTACAGATTTTTATCTAAGAAACATGTTCTATTTGACATTAAAATTTCATAAGCCCAGGGTTTGAAAAGATAGTTCAGCTTCTAAACATGCTTTTATAAAAGTGATTTTAAGGAAAAGTGAATTTGGCTTATAGTAATCAAATGAATCTAAATCTAAATTTGGAGATTGTTAAAAATAATGTCAATTTGAATTCCCTGGGGGCTAAACATAAATAGATTGAGTTTTGTTTAAGAACTTGCAAACCATGAAAATATGAAAATCAGCATCTATTACACTTCTACTGTGTATTACATACTATTTTAAGTGCTTTAAAATTGAAGCCAATAAGTTACTTAAGTACATTTTATAAGCATAATAATGAATGAAGAAAATCAAGTTGCAAAATTATTACATATAGTACTACTCCAATTAAGGTTAAAAAGGGGCAATGTTAATATTTTTTAGGATCGCATACCAAATTGGCATATGTGTGTGTGTGTGTGTGTGTATAATTTTCTTAAAGATATGAGAGTGATTATCATAAGAGTCTGCACAAGGATTACCTGAGGGGATGAGGAATAGAATGTATCATAGACAATGTATAAATGTGGAGCAGGGTTTTTCAGGATGGATTGCAATTTTTAATCTTTTATATTTGGCTGTGCTTGAATGTGTACGTGCTTTATAATCATATAATATACTACATGCTTAGGTTTATTCTCTTGGTAGTATTGTGCTGCACTTTTATTAAAGTAAACAACAGTGAGAACAGCAGCTCAAGAGACAAGAATTTGCACAATTGCTACCATTCCCAGAAACTTTAGACTGCCTTTCTAGAAGTACTACTAATTGTGGAATATGAAGCCTGATTCAACCTGCATATCCAATTTCCATCTTAGCTACAAGTGCCTGACTCCACAGGCAATTTGTAGACAGGAAATATATAGCAAATTGTTCCTCAGCAGATATGCCTAACAACAAGCTTAATGAAGATGGCAATATTTCAATACCAAATGAGGAATGAAGTTTGTCAAGATCATGGTGTCTATAAAGAATGATACATGGAGCACTTCATCATCCTCATCATGTCTGACCAAAGTAATTTTCTGCCTTTTAATTTGAGCAATTGACTTGGGAGCAATGTTTCAACTTGTGGGCTTATATTAACAAAAGCCAGAGAGTAATGGGGTAAAATATACTTAGCGATGAGTCAAAAAGTGAAACTGGTTTGGCAAAGCTACCTCATCTGAGTGGTAAATAATTAACTCATAATAAACATTGAAACCAATTACACTCAGGCTAAGGTGAAGCTGGAGGTCAATTCTTTAAAGTATCAACTAACTGCAAAGAGTTGAAAGATTTCATGGACTATTGATTTTTATAGAGGATCAAAGACACTTATTAGCCCTCATTGAGTGATATATGGTATTTATCAATTATCAAGATTTTCCATAATTGCAAATGAGGTTTCTGAGTGCCAGACTTTATTTTCCAGAAATGGCTGCAACATTGTCTCCATTTATATATTCTCTTCTAGAACCTGGCCATTTCCCTACTGAAATAGAACCCGATTCTCTCTATAGGAAATTGTGTGGATTTATGACTCATTTGTAATTGATAAAATGCAATAAGTAGGATGCTATTTGATTTTTGACTTATAGATCATAAAATCAGATGCCATTTCTATCTTACTTGCTGGAATTCTTATTCCTGAAGACTCTTAGGCCATATGAACCCTCCTATGGCCCTAAGGATACCATGTTGTGAGGAAGCCCAAACTAACTCACAAAAAGCGGGTGATTGGGGCATGAGATAACCAGGCAATTGTCAGCTGCTCCAGTCCCCCAGATTAGAATGTTCCAGCATAGCTGCTATCTGGCAGCAACCACAGTTCAAAGAAAGATCCTTTCTAAATTCCTTACCTGCAAAGTTTATGAGAGATAATATATTTGTTGTTTAAAGACACTGAGATTTGGGTTGATTTGTCACATAGCAATAGTTAATTGACCCAATTGATCAGTTAACTATTTCATCTTCAAGACTGTTTGTTCTCATTAAAAGATCACATATAATAATCAGGAAACTTTAATATAAACTTCCCTTTGATGTTTGTAATTGAGTAGCTCAGGCTGTTTGACCAACTGTTGGGAAAGTTTAATATCATATGCTTAATTCCAGGGGTGGCCACGTTAGAAACATTTTGATTAACCCATAAATCCAGATTGTAGATGAGGTGGCCTTGGCAAAAAGGCCTCTAAAAATCCTTTTCTCTGTAAAAGCAATGAGAACATTGGTAAAATATTCAAACTTAAAATTTTCAAGACTGAAAATTTCTGGAATATTCGTTCAAGAAAAAAATGACTGAATGTTAGTAAGAATTTTGTATCACTGAAGCAAGATCCCAATCCCAGTTCTATGTAAAGTATTTAAAGCAAACAACAACAACAAAAATCCAACAAATCCACAAACCTGTAGTCATTATGAAAACCAGTATCTTGGCAGGCCCTGGAGGAGGCAGGGTAGATAGGGAGTTTCTTCAACATCCCAGTCATAGAGCATTATCAGACTGGGACTTAGGCCTTCATATCTCATGTTCTCCACACAATGGACTTGTACTGGGACTTACATCATTGATTCTCTTTAGGCTTGGATTGGAATGACACTAGTGGCTTTCCTGGGACTTCAGTTTGTAAACAGATAATAGGACTTCTCAGCCTCTAGAATTACGGAAGTTAAACTTTCATAGTAAATATCTCTCATCATATATTTCTCTCTCTCTCTCTTCCTCTCTCTCTCTCTCTCTTTTCATCCATCCTTCCATACATCCTATTGGTTCTGTTTACCTAGAGAACCCAGATGAATCTTGGGATGTTTCTAGTATTTGATCTTGTATAAGACACTGAACTTGAGTGTATATAACATATGGCAATTGTATATTACAATTGTCAGCTATTTATTATCTTCTCTAATATTTTATGAAACATATGAATGCAAAACTTTAACTGTTATTTTTGTCATATTTTTGTCATGAATTGGATTATAATATTCTACTACATGTAATTCATATTAATAATATTTTCTGTTTTTCTGGTACAGGGGAGTGAGCCATATCCCCAGTTTTCTGGGAGTTTTTTTTTATTTGTTTTGTTTTGGGTATTTTTATTTTTGAAACAAGGTTTCACCATATTGCCCAGACTGGCCTTGAACTTGAAGTTTGTTCTTATTTCCTTAGGCTTCTGATTAGTTAGAATTCAAGCCATTTAACTTTTAATCATCTGCACTTTCTGATTTATGTTACATTGTGAGCAATCAAAGAATATGGATTATTGTACATCTACTTTAAAAATTTATTGGGAGTTTCTTTGTGTCATAACATAGGGTATAATAATCAATAATCTATAGGCCTTTTAAAAATAAAGTTTACTGTGCATTTTCAGAGTATAAAATTTGACATATATTTAATGGATCAACTTTGAGCATTTTTCAAACCTTATCTATGATTTGCTGTTTTCTCATTTCCCCTTTAGCAGACAGATCAAGTGTCTCTTATGTAATTTTTGTTTCTTACTATTGCTCCTTTCATTTATAAAATATTTTTCCTTATGTATATATTTTGACATAAAACAACAGCATAAAGGATATTTCCTCACTATGGTTGTTTTTTATCCTTTACATTACAATATCTCTCCTTTTGTTCTTATTCAGTAGATTTTGGCTTGAATTTCACTCATACAGTACTAATAATCTAGCTTTGCTTTTTGGTTGTTTTGTTTTGTCTTTTTTTTTTAAACATGTATCTATTTTATATTTGCCATTTGTTTCATACTTGTGCTTTTTCTTTTTGGCAGTTTCATATTCAAGATATAGTCAAGTGTAATGTTTTAATTAATTTGAGTCTTTTTAAAAGTGGTGAATTTATAGCCACAATAGAAGCTTTAAAAAATTTTTGCTGTTTTATTTTGTATGATGTCTTTCACTATTTCTTCTGTTTTTTCACTTTCCTATGTGGGCTGTTCTTCCTCTACGTCCACCCCAGATATACATACATGTGTTAGCAACGTGGAATATATTTATTTTGCATTTATTTCTTATACATTTAATTCTATAACTGTAAATAGCCTACATAAACTATTATTTCTTGATTTATCAGCTTCAAAATAATATTTATGAAGAACAAGGATTTAAAAAAAACAGACTCCTAATATTTAAAAATAATTTTTTTTTGCCCTAAGTCATAATTATCACTAGAAAAATTTCCTTTGGGGTTAGGAGGTCTACATTCCTTTCTGAAATGAAACTTCTCATGGCCTCTGCTCAGAAATATTTATCTAAAGAAATCTTTGCCCACCACTGGTTATGTCTATTTAACCCCTTGATATTTTGTTTATCAATTTTATTTGCTCACAATCTGGTTAGCTGGATTCCTTCATCAGGTTAATCCATTTCATACACACACACACACACACACACACACACACACACACACCTTGTACAGATTCTCTGTTCTCACATGTTTGAGAATACCTTTGTGAAATCTAAAGTTCACAAACAACATCAATTTTTGCCTCGGGCTCCTACTAGTACTTTACCCATCTCTGAATTTTAATGCTGCTGCAGAGAAGCACAATCATTCCACTTATATAGGTCTTTTTCTTTTTTAAAAATTTTTATTTAATTGTGGGGGACTATTTCTACAGTGTTGAGATGAGAAATATCATCAGGATACCTTTTAGAGTAGCTCATTTTGCATCATTTTCAGAAGGCCATGTTCACATTTAAATTGTATATTCTCTTCTGTATTTTTTTTCACTGTCTAGCATTTATTCACACGCAAGGGTAAGAATCGGTACAAATAATAAACAGTGCTTTAAATACAAATAAATCGTTCTGGTTTCTAAAGAAAACAATTCTATATAATTCTAAGTTAAGTATTTTCTAAATTCCTATTAAAAATAGAAGCCTATTTGCATTAAGTTCTACTCCACCATAACCCTTTGAGGACGTAAGGATAAATGGTGAATTCTATACTCCAAGAAGTCACCAGAAAGATGGGAGATAGTTCACCCACCTCCCTGAACTATAACCCTCAACTGGAAAGAGAATTACTTGCATCATAGATAACATAGCTAATAAATGCAGAAATTATTTGCTATCTAAAGATATCTAAAAACACTGACCTTGGGAAAAGTGATAAGAATTTCTCTGAATCAGTTTTGTGGATTCTGAAACTTCACTGCACTGAAGTTTTGATTCCAACGTCTTAAATTCATTTAAACTCAAGGAAGACTTAAAATTCCCATAATGAAAGCTTCTTCTTGCTAGGAATGATGGAAGAAAACCATCTGTAATCATCATGAATGGCACCTAGAGTAAGTCACAAAGTGGTTTACCTAGTAAAGAAGCAACAGTGCTGCCCAGTGAAATAGTTGGTCAAGTGTGGCACCAAAATGACCACAACTGTGAAGGAACAGACTTCAAATCTGTCAGTTTAAATATCTTAAGTTGTTATATTTTGAATGTTCAAAATGGCAAAAATATCTAGGGTAAAGTATGTTCCATAAATGAAGGATAACTTTCAAGTCATGCAGTTTTTTTAAAAAACTGAGGTGTTTGAAATCTTGGTGCCAGAATGGTGCCTGCTCCACTGACTTTATGTCCAAGATCATTTGACTTCTTCTGCTCCGACCTCTACATGATTATCAGAAAATAACATATTTGATAATGACCAACATAGCAATGTTTAGATTTTCCAAAAAATTTTGCTTTCTATTTAGATTGATCATGATACAATTCCAAATAGAACAATCTCATGCTTTAAAAACAATCTCATGCAATAAGTGCAATTTTTAAAGTCCTGTGCTAATAACAACATTTGGCATTATAAGAGGCAAGATTATTTGGATTTAAAAAAATGATTACTTGAATCTAATGTATGAAATATGATGTCAAGAGCTTTGTAATGTTGTGAACAACCAATAAAAAAATGAAAAAAAACTAATAAATAAATAAATAATAAAATGATTACTATAGAATAAAAATTAGATTTCCAAACAAAACTTTCATTGTGGTATAAAATGCTAAATTTTCTGTATTAGTTTACAAAATAATTTTGTCAATTTATCTCAGGTGATCAAATATCCACGTTATATCTTTGTTTCTTGATCTCCATTTTTGAAATCTTCAAAAAATGAGTTTCATCTCTTTTCTTCTCCCTCTTTATTTTCTGCATTGTATTTTAAATTGCAGAAGGTAATTGACTGAATTATGCTATGTACATATATGAGTATGCCACAGTGAGTTTCGCCTTTATGTATATCTATAGAGCACCAGTTAAACAATAAATAAATAAATAGAAGGAAAGTCAGTAGAGTCAAGGAAGGGGAACAGGGGAGGGAAAAAAGGAGGGAAAGAGGAATTCTGAAGAGGAAGACTAAAATGAAGAAAATTATATTCCATGATGTATGATTCTGTCAAATTGAACCCCACTATTATGTATAACTATAATTCATTCATAAAATCATTGAAAAAATTCGTGTCACAGGTTTCCCTATCACTTTCTTAAATTTTTGATTTCAGTATTTTTTTTCCTTTCCTAAACTAACCCCATTGATTCCTTTAGTTGTGTTATCAGCTTCACCTGTTTTCATGTTTCACTTTGATTTCTTTCAGAGGAGAAATTTGTTTGAGAAGTGTCTCCTGTTCCCAGGGGTACAGTGCCTCCCAGAGTCAAGTCTTTGGTCCCTCCCCTTCCTCCCTTCTAGCTGGGTCTCCCTCCCTCCCTTCTTTCCTTCTTCTTCTACCTTCTTACTTCTCTTTCTCCTTTTTAAAAAATATCCATCCTATTTGCATAACTTCTATGCCATTTGCTAATCCTGCTCATTAGTTCTACATATTCTCTTTGCTTGGACAGATTTACTCTTTAATCATTTCCCCCAAGCTCAGTGCTTTGAGAGTCTAACTCTCATGGATGACATCAATAACTCCCTATGGACAATGAGGAGTCCTCAGAAACATTCAGGAAGAGGTCAGTATATTTATTCCCCTGCCTGTCTCCTTGTACAGGTGCTGTAGCCCAGCTTATTTCTTTATCCTTAAACCACAGTACCTATCAGGCATCCCTTTCTGAAGTTTTGCAAAGTACTATTCCATTTGTCCCTTCAGACCTCATAATGGTAGCAGTTCCAGTATTACCAGTTCTGGTGTGTTGTACTTTATCATATGGTGGTTTTAGATCCTATCTACATCTCCATACACAATCCCTTTGCTAAATTCCTTGCATACTGCCCAATTTGAGTGTGCCACCATTTTATGCTGGATATAATAATTAAACCCATGAAAACCTCAAGAAGGAAACCCTACATAGAAAGAATGCACTGATAATATAGAGAGAACGAAGCAAGATTCTGGAAACCCATTTAATTCAGTGGATGGACAGTTGCTGAAATTATTACTGATGGTCAGATGGAATAATGCAAATGAGGATAGGCATTGACCAAGTTCAATTGGCTGGAGCACTTATGCCCTTTGTCAGCAACAGTTGATAGTAAAGATTGCGTAAGTCACCATGCATATTTTCATGATGCTTGATAGCATAATCAGAAGAGGAAATTGAAATCTATAATGTACTACTGAACATGGACATTGAGAAAGCCTAGACAGCAACTGTAAAGGAGTCCCTTACCTCCTACAGTTGCTGGGCAAATATGTCTGAGGACCTTGGCTTGGGTATCATAAGAGTTTCAGAGGAGTAGTGTATTTTACAAGCTATTTTATCCCTTGCACTAAAGTAAGATCTCTGGTGAAGAACTGTTGTCCTTGGGCTGGGGATGTGGCTCAAGCGGTAGCGTGCTCGCCTGGCATTTGTACGGCCCGGGTTCGATCCTCAGCACCACATACAAAGATGTTGTGCCCGCTGAAAAAACTAAAAAATAAATATTAAAAAAAAATTTAAAAAAAAGAAAAACTGAACTCAGATGACACATGGGCAGGTAGCAGGCCCTGATGGAAATTCGAAACTCTCATAGCATCTAATCTGCCACAAGAGACAAAAGGAAAGGGTGGGGGTGGGAGAACCTGAAAGTCCTGACAGAAATTGTAGTCCATAGGGACTTAATTAAGGAATAAACAGTAATAAAGAACAGTGAACATTCTCAGATGCAGAGATCAAAACATTTTTAATTTCCATCTCCCATTAGAAATCTAGATCTATACGGGAAGTCCTCAAAACCATTTAGTTCACTCCTAATTAAATATCCATTAGGAGAAAATTCATATCCTCTGCTTCCCTTAGAGTCTAGGGTTTGAGAGTGCTCATTGTCAGTTTTTCCCTAACATGAAACGGTCATTATTTGGCTCCTAAAAGTACATTCTTTTCTTAGCTATACTGGAAAAAAAAAAGCAAGTCTATAATCCTTCATTGACTTCAACAACCATTTCCTTTCTTAACTAGCTACATCATTTTTTAATCCAATCTGTTTCCAGACATACCTGTCTGTGAAACCTGGATCATTTTTGTCGGCTTGCCTAATACACCAATTCCCACCCCTGCAAATCCTTTTTAGATATAAGAAGGAAAATGAATCTCCATATACTAATAAGAATGTGATCGTTGTCACAAGAAGTTGAAAGATTACTTCCATATTTACCTGGTATAATGTTGTTTACATAACCCAGAATAAAATGAACCGCAAGCAGTCTCATTACCAGGTAGTTTATAAAACTTAGGGTCCACTCTGTTTCCTGGCTCCTCTTTTGTTGTTTTTATGCGTGGGCTGGTGCTCCTGGTCTTAACTGATACAATGTTCTCTGTAAGTAAGAATCATCTTTCACTAATTAAGAGTGAAACATTGACTTTTCAAATTCCAGGTCACTTAAACATGACTGTGAACTTCATGATGAATTCTACAATTCTAATTATAAAGAAAAATAAAGGTCGATGCTATTATTGCTGGGGATACAACTTTCTTTGGAATAATTGCTTCCAGTTAATTTTACCAACATACTTTTCCTCATTTCCCAGAGCAGAGCGCCTTTGCTCTATTTCCTTCTTTCTTCAATCTCTCAGCAACAATTGGGAAACATAAAAGGGCAGATACAGCTCAATCAGCAATATGCTGTAATAGAGGTTCATCTAGGATTAGAACAGTTATTGTGAAAGGTTGAAGAATCTATCTATCTCTGCATAATGTTGGGGAGGGAGCAATAATAGTGCAGTGGAAATGATTTACTTTTGAATTGTGTTTTTTTTTTTAAAAGAATAATACAAGTAAGTAGAGGTGAAAATGACTGAAAGAGAAATCAGCCTGTGCAAAGCTATAAAGGTCAGAGATATCTTCCTTTTGACTAAGAGTATGGTGGACTACAATGATAGATTTTTGAATGTAGAACCACATTGCATTTCTAGAATAAATATCACGTTGGTCTGAATTGCAATGCATTATTCCTTTTTAAGTCATTATTCTCTCATATGGTGTAGACTATAGTTTGAATTTTGAATATTTACCTCCAGGCCTCTGTATTAAGGGCATGGTAGTCAGCCTGTAGTGCTACTGGGAGGTGGTGGGACCTTTAAAAGGTTGGGCTTAGTGGAAGGAAGTTAGGTCACTGCAGGTTTGCCCTTAAAAGGCAATATTGGGACCATACCTCTTTCCAATTTCTCTCTTTGCATCCTGGGTGCCATTTTAATGAGTTTTCTCTGCCACTTGCTCCTAACAGTAAGTAACACATTGCCTCACCAAAGACACAAAGGCAATGGGGAAAAGTGAAAAGGGACTTAAACTTTGAAACATTGAGCCAAAATAAACCTTTCTTCCTTATAGATTGATTACCTCAGGTAATTTGTTGTAGTGTTGGAAAGCTAGCTAACATATTATGGATTTAATCTCCAAATATTTTGTTGAAAGTTTCTTTTTGTTGTTTCTATCTTCATGAGGGGCATTGGTATCTAATCTTCTTTGCTTGGGATTTTTTTTTACATGTTTTTGTTTTTTTAGCATAAATCTGGCTAAGGCTAGGAGTTGTTTCTTCTTGTATTTCTAGAAGAAATTGTATAGAATTGTGTTATTTCTTCAAAATGTTTTGTAGAATTCACTAATAATACCATTTAAGCCTGGAAACTACATTACTAGAGTTTTAAACTATGAGTTAAATTTCTTTAAGAGTTGTAAGATTATTTATAATGATAAATATTATAAATTATAAATATTTATATTACCTTGAATGAATTTTGAACATTTATGGTTTTTTAGTGAAGTTCAATGAAGTTTTTAAATTTACATATACAAAATTTAGGTTATTCCTTTGTTTATCATTTTAAAGTTTGTGGGGATTTATACTGTTATTTTCTATTTCACTCTCCATATTGGTAATTTATTTCTTCCCATTCTCTCTCATTCTCTTTTATTCTTGATAGAAGTTTATGTATTTTATTTTTTTGTTTTTTAGTATTTTGTTTTCATATTCACTAATTTTGTCCTTCTCTATGGTTTTTCTTGTTTTCTTTCTTTGAATTTGTTTTTATGTGACTAAGCCATAGGAAGATTGGAAAGAGAAAAGTTGCAAATATATTTGCAGTTTGATGATACATTGAATTCTGTTTTTCTTTTCTAATCTGCCTATTATTTCAAAGTTCTCAAATGTCAGGTTCATGTATCCTTCTCAGGGTTTTTGGTTGTACTCAGAGATCTGGAATGGACTTTTATTGACTAGTCAGAAACCAAGTACCCAAATTCACAAGGCATGAACATTCCATGGACAAGAGTTTATACTAATAAATAACTAGTCTATTTTAACAGCATTTATTTCAAGGCCTAGATAATTATAAAAACTAGGAATTTTGTCTGTTTTGAAGACATAATTTTGTGTGAAAATACTTTGTATACAACCAGAGATATAAAAAATTGTGCTCTATATGTGTAATAAGAATTGTAATGCATTCTGCTGTCATATATAAATGAAAATATAATAAATAAAAATAATAATATACATGAGAGTTAAAAATAAGAGACAGTAGAGCATTTCTCTATTGTATAAGATTCTCTCCTGAAATCATTGAGAAAACTAAAACTGCCCTAATAGATGTCAAAAATGGCTGCTTTAAAGTATTCCTGATCCCATGGAGACATGCTGCTTTAGGAGACATGCTGCTTTAGTGTTGTTTGATGTAACTATCTACAAATGAAGGAGGTATATCTGAGGCACTAAAGTATATCTGAGGCTCTAAAGTATATCTGAGGCACTAAAGTTTAAATTAATTTGAATTTGTTTCAATACATATGTGATTAGTAACTTCTGTAATTGAAAGCATAAATTTGGAGATGACATGACATTAGCAAAGCCAATTCTGAGCTAATAAATTCACATTATATAGTGGTATTTTAATCAGCTTTGCATTGCTGTGACCAGAAGACCTGACAAGAACAGCTTAGAGAAAGAGAAGTTTATTTTGGTTCATCATTTCAGAGTTCAACCTATGGTTGGCTGACTCCATAGCTCTGGAGATGAGGTAAGGAGGAACCTCTTGGTAGAAGGTCAGGGTATGGCAACCAAGAAGCACAAAGAGATCTCACCAGTTGCAAAGTGTATACCTCAACAGCAAGCCCACAGGTCCTTACTGCCTCCCACCACACCCTACCTGCCTACGGTTCCCCCCCTGCTACTCTGTATCAGTGGTATAATCCGCTGATTAGGTTGCTGTTTTAATGGACTTTTTCGCCATTGTGACTAAAGGTCCCACCCAGCACAATTGTAGAGGAGGAAAAGTTTATTTAATGGCTCATGGTTTCAGAAGTCTCAGTCCATAGACAGCCAGCTCCATTCCCCAGGGGTTCCAGGTGAGGCTGAATATCATGGCAGGAGAGTTTGGCAGAGGGAAGTAATTCACATGATGATCAGAAAGCAGAGAGAGAGAGAGAGAGAGACTGACTCCACTCTCCAGATACAAAATATATATACCCCATAGCCACACCCACAATGAACCACTTCCTCCAAACACACCTCACCTGCCTCCATTTACCAACCAGTTAATCCCATCAGGGATTAATTCTTTGATTACATTAAGGCTATCACCCAATCATTTCTCCTCCAAACCTTCTTGCATTGTCTCTCAGGTGAACTTTTGAGGGACTCCTCACATTCAAATCATAATAGTTTTACCTCTCATACTCTAATCATTTCACCTCTAAATATTTTGCATTATCTCACTTTCGGGAGCTTTCGGGAGACACATCATACTTATACCATAACAAATGGGAATGCAAAACCATCTTGCAAGATGAGCCATGACAGAGTGCCTTGCCATTCTGTATTTCTTTAAAGTCCTTACCAATCTTAAACCAAGGAATTTAAATTAGTCTTTATTAGATATCTTATTTAGTTGAGCACATCGCTCATATATGTTATAATTTTGAATATTGATTATATCACCTAAATTATTCACTATATTTCTAGTTTCATGTCCTGCAAAATCAATAATCTCACCAATTCATGGCATTGTTGAAGAAATTTATATATTGCTGGATGAAAAGAGATGGAAATAGATACTTTTATTGTAGCATTTAAAACCTTCCTTCAGTTGGCCCTATTCTTTTGGAGCATTTCAGATCTTCAAATTTTCATCTATTTTCAAGAATATCAAGGAATTCATGGTCACATATCTTGTTGAAATAAAAACACATCACATCACGTCTAGATATAGGCTACTACTTACACTCTGAAAAAGAAATGAGATTAATTTGGTATGATTTGTTCCAAAGAGGTAATCATTATCTTAATTATACAGTTGAGGAAGTTGAGACACAATGGAATTATTTGATTAAAGTCAAATAGGTAAGAAATAGTGGACTTGAAAGTAAAATAGCAGAAATATTGGACTCTAAAACCTGTGACATTTACGCTAGATCATTGTGATAGGCAGCTTTTCTGTTGGCCTTCGGATAGTCACACATTGTGGAATCCTTCTCCCTTGGGTAAATCGCTTTTAAATAGCAGATACCGTGACACAGTAACCCTGGAAGTAGGTATAGGAAGATGCTTAGTACAATTTGATGCATGAAGAAAGTTGAGCATCACAAGAATTAGATGATTTCTGAAATTTAGTCTTGCAATTTGTTCAATTCAGTAGCTGAATTGATAATGGAATCCAAACTGATCTTTGTATTTTCAGGATGTGTGTTCTCCACATGTACCAACTCTATTATGAGATCACTTTTACGTTTTCATTTTAAAATTTTATAGTTACTCATTTATGGCAGATGTCCTACACAGTCTTCGGTCTGTACGTAACACATCAGTCTCTCCCATCTAGGTTTCTTCTGCAGGGCTTTTTGGTATGGATGAGTGGTCACTCTCATTCTTTGTTGTGCCTGACTCTTCCTAGAATGGAGTGTTATAGTTTTATCAGTGCATTTTTAATTGTTGTGCCTACATTTCTGTCACCAACTCTGATTGGGTTAGAGGGAAACAATGCCTAGGTTCATCTGTGCTTCTCTGATGAAGGTGCTATTATATTCAGTATGTATGAAGTTTCATAATTTTGAAATGCTGTGAAGGGGACTTGGTAGTAAGGCAAATGGAAAAGTTTCCCTTTCAGAGTGTATTGATTTTTATCGTGTACATCTCTAAGCAGTTCATTATGGCAAAAGATGGGGCCCAGGATCTATTTCTAAAGCTTGATGGAGACAATATTTGGTGGTCAATTTTTCCTCATTTAACAGGAATTCTCATATCATTTCCATTGTCTTTCCCAACCCCTTGGATATTGCTCTCTTGTGCATTTTCAGTTGGATTGAATATTGATTGTGAAAAAATAAATGATGAGTTTTTTTTTTGTCATGGGTGAAAAATCTAAGTATTGGGTTATTCTCAAGTGGAATAATAGGTTGGCATTACAATTAACTTCTTCATTCTTAATACTAATTTTTAAAATATCAAGTGTTTTACATGATGTCTTCTGAGTTGCTAACCTCTGTTATTCCCTCTGAGCTCACATTAAAACTCAATATCCCAACAACAGACTTCTCCCATTTTCAGAATTATTGTGGGGCATTTGTTACTGATCTGCTCCAACCCTTTCACTCATAATGTTGTACTTCAATCACTATTCATCTTTTTATGAATCAAACATGTGATTTAAGTCCATTGGGGGCAATGGCTATATTTTTTTATTTTTTGGACTTCCAACCATAGAATGCACCATTTATTTAAATAATAGGTTCATATGAGTACATTGGTGCCATTGAATTACCTTAAGTGGTAGGCAGATAGAAGTGATTACTGCAGTCAACATTTGAGTGGCAGGCAGTTTCCACACTACATGGACATGGCTATGTGGAAATAAACAACAAATAAACCTTGCCTTAAGAGGCTTAGAATACGGAAAAAGAAACAGACACATGAACTCATTACAGATTGAGAATTCCTTATCTGCAATAAATGCTTGGGACCAGAAATGTTTTAGGTTTGGGATTTTTTTTTAATTGGGATATTTACATGAAATATCTTAGAGATGAGGTCCAAATCTAAACATACACTGTGTTTATATTTCATATACACCTTTTTTTGTTGTTCCAGTTTGTTATACATGACAATAGAATGCATCTTGTCACATCGTATATAAATGGAGTGTAAATTCTCATTCTTCTGGTTGTACATAATGTAGAACCATACCGGTGGTGTATGTACATAGGGTAATAATGTCTGATTCTTTCTACTCTTTTTCCTATCCCAGTAACCCTTCCTCTTCCTTTACTCCTCTCTACCTAATCCAAAATACCTCTATTTTTTCCTAGTACCCCACCCTTATTGTGAATTAGTATCTGCATATCAGAGAAAAATGCTTGCCCTTTGGTTTTTTAGGATTGGCTTATTGCGCTTAGTCATATACATTTTTACACATAATCTGAAGGGAATTTTACACATTTGATTGTGACCTGTTCCCTGATGTCATGTGTGGAATTTTCAACCTATGATATCATGTCAGTGCTCAAAGTTTTGGATTCTGGAACATTTTGGATTTTAGCTTTTTAGATTAGGGATGCTCAACCTGCATTTTTAAAAAAAGTGTAATGAGAATAATATCATTCAGTAGAATTATAGCAGAAGAAATAATTAACCCATCCAACCATATAACATTAACATTTTAGAATCTTCACTTTGAATAAAATACAAACGAAAAAATCACTGAACAAATAAATTAATAAAAAGAGGTAACATACTTTCTATTTTCACCAGGTGAAAAAAAAAAGAACTTTGCCATTGACTTCCAAAGCCTTTAACTTTCACCTCCAAATCCTTGTCTGTGACTGTTAGGGGCAGTCTGTCCCCTCCGTCCAATCGTAACTGCTCTTCTTCTTACTTTTATATTAATCACTCCCTGGGGTTTTTTGATAGTTTTAACACTCAGAAGTACCTCCCTTGACATTCTCCTGTAATATTGCTTATGAAAAACAAAATATGTCTTTTAAGTTTCTGATACCTCCTTGATATTATAATCTACTAGAGCACTGACCAATTTTGGACAAAACATGTCAAAAGCTTTAAAAGTGTCATAAAAGTTAATATCAAAATTTAAAATGCTAGCACTTCATCTCAAGGAATGAATTATGCATAGCTTTAAAGCATTTGATCTAAAGTTGTACATTTTGTTTTTAATAGTGAAAATTTGAAAATGGTCATAAGTTGAAACCAGGAAAATTGTGAAATTATCCCTGATAAATGCATATAGTAGACTGCTGTGCAGCTATAACACCATTTGTTAATGGTGTACTTAAAAAAAAAGTTATATATAGCACAATTGCTCTGATAGATAAGTTGTATATAATATGATGAATTTACTTATATATGATACATTTTATCTTATTAACATGACATTTTCACTTTTAAATTTTTATTTACACATATATACTTAATTTACTTCATGATTTATTTTTAAGTTTAAGAGCATGTAACAAATAGTATATACAGTGTGATGCTATTTGTACTAAGAATGTATATAATAACAAGATGAGAATATGAGATGAGGTTCACAGTAATTTATCTGAATGGAAGCAGTATAGTGTCTTTAACTTTTCTTCTTCTGTGCTCATCAGAGTTTTGTTTGTTTGTTTAACTTGTTAGGATTATCATACATTCATAGTTGATAAAATAAACTTACAAAAACGTAGTCTATATGAAAAATGGGGAAATTAACCTTGGTTTGTTCTTGATGTTGCTTCTTTTTCAGGCATGAGCTCTTCTCCCCCTTTGAAGAGAAAACAGTCAATACTTATTACAACTAAAAGTGAAACTGTGATCTGAATAAATAAAATGTAATATTAGCTGAAATTGGGTACTGTGTGAGAGGACAGACCACAGACAATCCAGCACTAAGCAGCTATAAGAGCACATGCAGGCCCAAGATTGCATTGAGCTCTTTCCCCATCTACTCACGGCAGGAGACTCTGGCAAATTCAATGGAGCATTATACTTGAGGGCTTTCTAGATCATCCAAGAAATCCCATGGGGGATGGAGTGGAACCTAGAGCAAAATTTCTTTCCAATAGACACTCTGGGTAGAGAAGCTTTCGGGGGAGGATTCCAAAGGTCAGTATTAATCAAAAGTGGCAATGTCCAGGGAGCACTAAGCCAAGAAATTGTAGCTGAAGCACTGGTCAAGTGGGTCACCATCAAGACAAACCCATGGGACTGGGAAGGCTTGAGCTGCTTCTGTTTCAATTGGGGATCCATCCTGGGGAGGACATAGCAGAGGGAGTGAGTGAGTGCAGAGGATGCTTGCTCCAGGGCTGGAGTTTAGTGACTCTCATGTTTGAGACAGTGTGTTCCTGAAAACTAGAACCAGACGCTGAACTTCTCTGAACCAGGACAGATACAATCAATTCCGCATGTGTTTAAAGACTATACTAGGTGCACATTTGTGAATATCTACTTATGTTTTTCAGTCTCCACCGCCCTTTAACTTATGACTCCTCAAGGCTATAGTACATTGAAATTGGGCTTTCAATTGATGTGGTTAAAGAGAAAGAAAGAAAAAAAAAAACAGCCTTAATTATATTAGAAATCTAGGCAGAACTTTGTTTTAACTGGTCCCTTCTTCAACTTTTGCAGGCCAGATGTTTCTCTATTAACCCTCCCGAAACTGCATCATACACAATTTTTGTAGTCCATGACAAAATTTCTTTTTTTTTTTCTTTTTTTTTTGGCTGGAGATAGTAACCTATGAGCAACCTCAGCACATAAGAATGAAAAGCTCCTTCTGTTTTGATGCTTTTTTTTTTTTCCTAAATGATCTAAGCAAACAGGGATATGGCAAACAGCACATCTCACCAAGGCCAACTTGGTAGCAGGCCACCTCGATGCTATCAATTTTGCATTCCCAGCTGGTGTCCCTGTATAATTTTAATAGAAGGTCCTGTGTATGGCCCTTACAAATTCCCCACTGCTTGCTGAGGTGGATTAAAAGATGCAAACTCACTGAATACGCCAAAGAATATAATGGTCTCTACAGAAGATCTGGCTGTGTCAACCAACAAAGGGTTCCAGCTGTGGCAGCCCTGTGGAACAAAGGGAACTCTTGGCTTAATGTGGAGTGCATGCTTCTGACGTTCCAGTTCAGGCAAGAAATAAATAAAGCTATTACAAAGCCCTTGACCAGATGTGTCTGACATAGTATAAAACGTGTTTGCACAGAAACTTTGCTATCAATATGGCCCGTTCTTATAGTAATGGACATCTGTTCCTAAGGCTAACAGGGGGTGCCTCCATACTCACAGTAAAGACCTGGTCTCCTTGGCTTCCTTGAACTGTCTTTTCCCTGGCTGCTGTTGTTCACATTAATCTGCATAGTTTCAGTCATATGGGTCAATGATTTATTTAACACAGAATCTAAGTGCTTCTGTGTCATGGAATCAAACTCTGTCCAATGGTCAAAGACTTGAAATTTTCCATTTGTTTTCCAAAAACAATTGTGCACATTCCCCATAGATAACTTGACACTGTTAAGCCCGGTCACATTTTACATCTGTCTTTGACTTATATTGTTCCTAAGGTTGGCTATTGATCAGTGTTCTCACATGAATCCTTCATTACTCTAATTGGAACCATTTATAAACACATTCCTTGGACAGATGACAAAAGGATCCATGATAGACAACTTCTTATTCAAAACAGCTGTCCAATATGTAAATCCAAAGCTGTTAAGAATTGTATTGAGCTGAGAACAATTATATAAGGTTCTAGTCTGTTGTGAATTAAAATGACTGCATTAGAGCTTAAGGGATTTGTAAAAGAGTCTTTCTTTTCAAGAATGCCAGTTCAAATACAGATCAGGGCATCGACAAGTAATACATTGTGAAAATAATGTATAACAAAGCTATGCTCTTCGCTTTTTTCTTAATAGACAGGTAATGCCTCCACAAAGCACTGTCTACCATGGCCAATACTTTGGTGACCTTACCTGAATACTTAAGGACTGAAAGGACTCCACTAAATTAAGAACCAGGCATGTTTTACACTTCAGGATGGAATAGAAACTTTCCATGGTTTAGGCACCTTATATTTCTTTTTAATTTAGTGCTGTTTACACACATAAACATCACACACACACACACACACACACACGAGTTTCCTTTTTCCATTTTTATCTGAAAATGAGATGAAATGAAACTCAAAACTGAATTTTTATAGACATGTGGAAATAACAAATATAAATTGACCATTCTATGTGTAGCTATTGTTTCCATTACTGAAACAGGTCTAAGATCATTTGAATTTTGATAATTTCATCAGGTAAAAACTATCATTATACTTTCTTTATATTTTTAATTATAGATGGACACAGCACATTTATTTATTTATTTATTTATTTATTTATTTTTATGTGGTGCTAAGAATTGACCTTAGTGCCTCACATGTACTAGGCAAGTACTTTACCACAACCCCAGCCCCTATCATTACTCTTATCTCAAAGGAAAGTAAGGCCAGGGAGAGTAAATACATTTTCTGAGCATCTCAGAACTCATATCCAAACCCAAAATATCTCACTCAAATTACTGTAATTTCTCTATGGAAGGTATTGAATGCCAAAGCTTTGTCAAGTGAATTAATGTTGGTTACCAATATCCAACCTCAGGTTAGATAAAATGCATGGAAGATTGACATAAAGAAGATAGAAAGGGGACACTAGTATTTCCTTGATTCCTTGAAGGCTTCTTTATTTTAATACATTTATTTTCTCATTTAATGTCCAATTTTAAAAATTTAGTAGCACTATTTTAAATGGACAATATTAGCTCTACTTATTTTAACATGAAGTCACTGAAACATATCTCCAAAGAGAATGATTTCTGTTCCTCACTTCATTCCAACCTGGATGTAGGACTGCAGCAAATTAACTAAGCCTTTGGGGGCAAATGATGCCTTTGTGGGACTCTTCTTTCAAATGTAAGCTGTGCATATGGAATCAGTATCTTGTATAATATAAAAAGTCAGTGATTATGAGACGCAGAAACTTACTTTAGTCTTCATGTATGGTGGTGTATGAAGAGGGCATGAAATCCCCTTGTAAAGATGAAATTGCTGTTAGAATAGTTGTCTTGGGAGAGTCCTGGCTGGAAATAATGGTCTTATCCACAGACTCTCTCTCCAAGTAGGTAGGCAATGGGCAAAGGGGAAGAAAACCAGCTTTGAAGTGAATGTGATGGTGGAAACATTCTGCATTGATTTTTGTAAGTGAATGCATTTAATTTCATTAACCTAATACTGTGACACCACCATTTCAGTAGTGTATTTATTCAGATAAGGAAAAACGTGTGATAGATACTTAATTCCTGCTGATAGAATGGTGTGAGGATTCAAGGAATGAGGAAATGTATTACAACTAAATAAAAGGAGATATTCTATCTCTATTCTTTTTGTCTTTTCTATGGAACATCTCTTTTTCTTTTTTCTAGTTTGCTTGCCCTAACTCATATATAACCAAGACATGCTCTCTTGGGACCAAGAATTAATTCTTTCAACCCTTTTTGTAAATGATTACATTTCTGTTCTTTTTTTGTTATTTTTTTAAAATACATTTATTCTATTTGTTCATTTGTATGTGGTGCTGAGGATCCAACCCAGGGCCTCACATGTGCTAGGCAAGCACTCTACTGCTGAGCTATAGACCCAGCCCACATTTCTGTTCTTCTCTCTTCCAAAAAGCTAAGTTCTCAAGATTTAACTGTGCTTATTCATTCAATCTACATTTTGGGAATGCCTACTGTGTACTGAGCATTTTACTTCTCTAAGAAAGGAGGACAAAACACCTGTTCTCGAAGAGCTACAGGCTGTGTGCAGGTTTGCTGGAGCTTTTTCTCATCTGCCTTGTCCCAGCCAGTGGCAACTAACACATTCTTCCCATAGCAAAAGACAGTGCATCAGGAGAGAAAGCCTGAAGGTTTAGGCACATTTCAAGCCTCTGCTTTAGTCACATCCACTAAAAGCCCATTGAACGAAGACCAAGTCAAAAGTCAAGACATGGGAATGGAGGGAAAAAAGCAAATATTTTCCAAAATTGATTCAATCTACCACAGTTGTTATTTTGGCTTATTGTTTTAATTTTTTTAAAAAAATGAACACATAAATATAATCTGTCATCTTTAGTAATCTTCAACTTGAATAATTATACAAAAAGTATACAATTGACTAAATTGAATGTTGCTCATGAAAAAATTAAAAAAGGGAAAGCTCAAATAATCTTATCAGTGATTAATTGGGAAATCATTCAAAGGTGAGTTATACTGTGAAAAAATAGACAAACCATGATCATGAATAATATATTGAATCAACTATTCACCATTCTGAACCTTTACATTCCATGGTAAATGAGATTTTTTTTAATTGTATGTTCTGCAAAATCAAAAGAAATGGAAGAAATGGACTAGTTATCTATGTAGTTATCAAAGTTTGAGTGCAATTGTTTTTTTTTTTTCATTTTTTAGTTTAATAATCATATATTTGATTGGGTTCTTGCACAGTCCAGCAATTAACTCATTCTTTCAAAGAAAAAAAATTATCAGTTACTACTGCATGCCAGGCTTCTTGCTGGTTATTGAAGAAACCATGGCTATAAAACAGCTATCCAAATTGGAAACCTCCATTATTTGAGCATATAAAATAACTGATCTCTTAAATTCTTCAAAGTCATGAAAGGCAAAAATTTCAGGAAAAGGTTACGTACAACCCTGAGTACATTCCATGAAGACATCAACAAATACCTAGGAGAATACTGAATGAGAGCAAAACGAGTGGTCCCAGATAGACTTTAATTGCATTGCTTAAAGAACAGGTGTTTCTTACAGGGTGGGTACAATAGTAAATTTTCCTTGTGTTTTTAATGCACTATTTCACTAGTGTGGGATTCCTTCCATTTCTTCCTTCTAGTGAAGACAGTCAACAGGTACTTGGTGACATTGAGGCCTCTTTGTGTGTGTGTTTTGGGAGTGGTAGGTGGTATTAGGGATTGAACATTGGGTGCTCTACCACTAAGCTACATCCTCAGCCCCTCCTTTAATTTTATTTTTTATTTGGAGACAGGGTCTTGCTCAGTGCTAAGGTCATGCTAAGTTTCTGAGGCTGGTCTCAAACTTGTGATCCTCCTGCTTCAGCCTCCAGAGTAGTTGGGATTATAATTACAACACCTCCAAGCCAGGCAAGGCTTTGCACTCTTTTGAAGTGTTTCCACGCACTTCAATTTCAGTCTAGACTCACTACACTTAGAAAGTCTGGTAAGTAAAAGTGCTCAGAATGGACTTCTGTTATGCTTTTCAAGTCCATAACTGTGTGCAAAGATTGTAAGAGTAATTACTCTCGGAAATAAAGCACATTCTATAGATGTGTGAGAGATTTGCCTTATCTGAGTAAAGACATACAGATTCCAAGAACTGTTCCACTGAGTTAGAATTTGATGCTTTCAGTAACCACAATGAGATGCTGGGCAGGGGGTTATGATTTCTACTAGCTCCTTTATTTCTTTTAAATAGTTTCAATTGAGAACTGTTGAGTATTAGTGATGGCATGTAAATTTGCACATTGCCTTCAAGTCCTCTGTGGCTTCTGTCTTACCATCAACTCAGAGCTGCCTTTAAGCAAGAAGAGAATTGGTACAGAAGACATTATACTGTGATTAATGGTGTGTCTTCATTATCTATCATTTTACCACCTTGAATCCACAACCTGACTTTAAGTGCACCCTATAAGCACACACCCTATGTTACATTTCTGCAAGTTTCACCAAAAAAGACTACATTTCTCCTCTAATTACCATCACAACAGCGCCCATTATGGTTTGACCCTAGTAATTTAGTTATATTTATGCTGCTACAATGTACCAAATAGATAATAATGAAGACTGATGCAGTCTAAGGTTGAAGCAAACTATAATTATGCAGACTTAATGCAGTTACCAGAAAAGGCAGTATGTACAAAACATGCTCAGATTAAGGAAACACACACACACTGATCATTTGCGGGTATTCCCAAAGCTCTGCAATATACTTGGAAATTTCTGGAGCCCTGGACATTTGGTGCTGATGTTTCTTCCTTGTTTTCTGTGATTCCTGGACCTGATATTGTCATGTCCAAAGCTTCCACTTTTTTCCCCCTGTGTCAAAATGTGTTTTTCAAATGAAGATAGTAAGCAATTTATAAAGTGAATCAAAGAGAATATTGTTTGGCAATCTGTTTTATTTATTTATTTATTTATTTATTTATTTATTTATTTATTTATTTGCATGGTTCTGAGGATTGAACCCAGAGATGCTTTGCCATTGAGCTACCTCCTCAGAACTTTTTTTATTTTTTGAGACAATAAGTTGCCAAGGATGCCTTTAAACTTGAGATCCTCCTGTCTCAGTTTCCCCAAGCTCTGGGATTATGGGCATATACCACTGCATCTGGCAGTGATTCAATGTCAGATTAAACATGGAAGTTTAAAATTTTAAATTGAGAAATGTGTTCAAGATGCTATTAATCCCAGATTCATAAAATGAGTTAGAGCTCATGGCTATAACTCTTTAAAATAATGGCTAACAAAGTTATTGCAACTACTAATTAAAGTTACAGACAGTGAGCTGCTCAGGACATACAAAGTTGATCCAGAAATTGCTTTTGTACAAGTTGATGCTTAATAGCATATGTTAGGAAAAAGCAAAAGAGGCAAGTGATTATTCACAATCATGTGTTAATAGAGATGTTCCTCTGGAAAGATCTAGATGAATTTTGGAAATCAGTGAGACAGGACTAAAAGTATAAGTTGGACACCATTCTTGGCTCTTTGAATTTCAGGAATGAGATAATAGAAAAAAATACATATAACTGCCTCAGTATTTCATATGGCTTTTCATTTGTTCCTTAGTTACCATCTGAGAAAGATGGGGAAGCAGGAGAAATGTGGCTTCCATACACAGCCTGGGTCTGAGAAGACGGAGAAAGAAATAGTTCAGGCTTCCTATTCCTCACCTGGTTCTGATCCACCCTAATCTCTTCTAAACATGGAACAACAGTCCTTCTTAAACCACATAGGATAACTTCTATAGTTACCAGTTTCTAAGAAGGATGACATCGTGAATGTAGAGCTGTGTGCTTGTAATAAAAATTCTCCTAATGGTTTTAGGGGTCAGGTTCAATGATCTCTGGCTATTCAGGTTCAACTGACTTACATTCCAAAAAGTCCTTCTAAAGAGATTTCTCTCATTCTCCTCATTGTTGAATAGATCTCAAATATTTCATGCCCCAGTAGGCCCGCATTCCTATTTTAAGTACATATCTGGGTAGCAGATTAGAAGAAAAAGGACAGAAGCAAAAATTAAACTTGCCAAAAGGAGTTTTGTTTTTTGGATAACTTTTTTTCCCCTATGTCTGTTCATTAATTCATAAGCTAGAAATAAGTCCTGGCCAAATTTCAGGTTTAGGCTCCTTAATGTATTTCATACCCACATCACAAATCCTGTAACCTCTACTACTTCTTTGATCCATCAAACTGCCTCTTTCTCCACAGCACCAGGTGAGCTAGTTTTTAGGCATAGAGAGATCCAGCTGTTCATCTGGGAGTCATTTGAGGATCCAGTGTTAAGAGGTGGAGCTGGTGGGTCTTGCTTCACCTGCTATACTCTTCTCTATCTTTGTAATTGGATTTCCTGATGAGAGAGATGCTACAGTAGAAACAGATGTTCTTAAAATTAGAAAGAAAAAAAAAATGATTAAGGACCAAAGAAAGCATATAAACAGGGGGGTGATTTGTGTTTGTAAAAATGAAGTTTCTGTGCTCCAGGTTTCATATACTTTAAAAAAAAATAAACCAACTTGAACCTTTGACTTCAACAAAAGTTCACTTTCTTGCAGAAATCAGAGGGAAGGCGGGGGTATAAGAGTGATGTGGACCATAATACTTAGTGCACTTCCTTTTCAGCTAGTACCAGGACTATCAGGGCCTCTCCAGAGTGACAGCAAAGAGAGATCTCCAACAGGAGATAATTGAGAAATGTCAGTTCCTACTTCATTTCAAAGCCCACACTCTGGCCCACATAGGATGAGTTTGCCCTCAATCAGATTCCAGTTGTTATGCCATAAACCAAAGAAAATATAGCAAAAATAAAATGAAGTAGAAAACGAGATGGAACAAAATCCTCTTGTGATGTTCTATTAGCAAAGTACAACTCTCAAATATTAATCTTCTTCTCCCATACATATTGGTTCTCTCCCTTAGTTTTATCATGAAGTTGGCTTACAATGGAGAATACGTCTTGTCTTTCACTTCATGTGATGGATTCCAGATGTTCAGATTAAATAATGGTGCTCCCCTGTAGTCATAATGGACCATAGCAGCAATGTAACTAGACAAAATGAGCAAACCAGGTCCTGCAAATGATCTTAATTATTTCAAGTATGAGGCAACAAAAGAGCAATGGGTAATGCAACAAACAGCCCTTTGAAAGAGCAAACAAAAAGTCCTAGTGATTTATATTTAATTTCAACCTGCTCCCTGCAAAGTATAATTTGTGTGGAATAATTCAGGGAAAAAAAATTAGCACTATGCCATTTTCACGATTGGTATTCTAGGTCAAGTCTCCAGGAGCAAGTAGCACATAAAACACAATGCTAATAATCATCTGCTTTTCAATTTTTTTTAATGATGTTCTATGGTTAAAAAATTATTCCTGAAGATGTGAATGTGCTTCAGCATCATTCGAGATGTCTTGTGTTTCTAGTCTTTGAAAAGGTAGTTACAAGTGTCATAACTTAGGTGAGTCAGATTTATATAGCACATACACACACAGATGGAAACACATCCATATATTTATTTGTACTTTCCATGATTAAGAGAAAGTACAGCTTATATTCTACTTGGCATAACATTACCTAAATACCATCATCCAGGCCTTGGAAAATGGGGTAAAATTTGAGTTCATGTCAGTGCTGGCCAAGAGGTGAGTTCTACCACAGCAATCTTCAGTGGCTGTCTACTAAGCCATAAATTAATCTGTCCAAATCGTTGACACTCATCCACAAAGCACAGGTGGCAGTCTCTTTTCATATGCACCAAAGAGAACAAGATAAAAATAAACTGTGTGGCCATTAAAAACATGCCAAAATAATATTTTCCCCATCTGCTAAGTCCAGCCTTGGTGGTAAGTGAACTAGCAGGTTTCTACATTCACAACTGAGGAACAGACCCCACAGGCAATTAATTAACATTAACATGACAGGAGTCAATTGAATTTCTCTCTCCGAGGCCTTTATCAAAGGCAAAAACAGAATCCGTACCCTGTATAATACTCAAGCTTGTGGGTGTTCAGATGTGGCTTCTCTAAATCCTTTTCTATCTAAATATTTGAAACAATATTGGTCCCCCCAACAGTCCTATCAAGGGGAACTCTGTGTTCTGGGTTCCATGCTACCAAAGCCATGTTCAACAGCCTGGCCTGCCTCATTTCCCTGATACTCAGATGACCAACAGGGACAATCCAAAGGCAAAAATCTATTTTTACTCCGAACCAACTAGTTCAAAATAAACTTTACAGTTTCCTTCCCACTTAAAAAAAATTCACACCAGAGAAATATGTGTATCTTAAAATGTTTCTGTGAAGAATATTAGAAATCCAAAAGAAGAAGAATCTTGGCATTAAAAAGCCACTAATTATCTGTAATCGCATCATATGTACTTAGCAGAATGTCAAACTTTTATAGAAATAGTTGGCTATTTGTTTTGTTTGAATAAATGGACAATTTAGAAAATAGGAAATGTAGCAAAAACATCCTCTTAAAAAGTTCAGGCCAGGAGAATGTTACTATTAAGTATATACTTTCAAACTTCTAAGGGAGAAATAACTCTGCTATTCAATTCATTCAAAACTTAGAGAAATAAGTTGAATTCTAAAGTATTTTTTTCTTTTCTTTTTCTTTTTTTTTTTAAAGAAAACCAGAATAACATTGTATTAGTCAGCTCTTCATTTTTGTCACCAAAATACCCAATACAAATAACTTAAAGGAGGAAAAGTTTATTTGGTTTCCGAAATTTAGTTAATGGTCATCTGACCCCATCACTTTGGTCTCAAGGTGAGGTGGAAGGTCATGGTGAAGGAACATTGTTTAGCTCATGGCAGCCAGGAAAGAGGGAGAGGGAGAGAGGGAGTGGGGGGAGAGAGAGAGAGAGAGAAAGAGAGAGAGAGAGAGAGAGAGAGAGAGAGAGAGGGGGGGGGAGAGAGAGAGAGAGAGAGAGAGAATGCACAAGCATGCACGCAAAGAACAAAATATACATAATCCTTAAAATACTCCCCTGGTGACACATTTCCTCTAGCCACCCACACCCCACCTGCCTACTGTTATCACCTAGTAAGTCATTCAAATTATTAATCCACCAAATGGATTAATTCACTGATTAGGTCACAGGTCTCATAACCTAATCATTTTCACCTGTAACTATTCCTGCATTGTCTATTACATGAACTTGTATCCAAACCATAGCAAATAGTGAGGTGTCATAATCTTTAAAGTTGAAGAAGATAAAAATTAGGGCATTGGAGACACAGGATGGAAATGAAAATATTTATTTCTCTTTGAATTTGTAGTTCTTCATTTGGAGTTGAATTTTTTGAGGTAAACCTGGGTGAATAGGGAAAAGAAAGCAAACTCAATGGAATGAAAGAACAAATAGCAGAGATGTGACGTTTGAATATACATGGATGTATATACAAATAGCATGTTATAGGTCATATAAAAAGAGACATGAACATGTTTATTTTAATTCCTTTGGATATATACCAAGAAGTGGTATAACTGGATCAGTATATATCCAACGGAGTTAAAATTAGCATACTACAGTGATGCAGCCACATCAATGTTTGTTGCAGTTCAATTTACAATAGCTAAGTTGTGGACCCAACTAGATACCATACAATAAATGAATAGATGAAGAAAATGTGGTATATATGCATAATGGAATATTACTCACCAATAAGGAAGAATTATTTCTTGACATTTACTGGTAAATGAATCGATGTGGAAACTATCATGCTAAGTGAAATAAACTAATCCCAAAAAATTAAAGGTCAAATATTCCCTCTGATTTGTAGATGCTAACACACAACAATGGAGGGTGAGGGGAAAAATAGACACTCAGTGGATTAGGCTAAGGGGAAGGAGGAGAAAGGAGGGTGATGTGAATAGGAAATATGACATAACTTTCATATGTACATATATGAGTACATCACAGTGAATCTCCACATCATGTACATTCACAAGCCTGGGATCCTAATTAGAGTAAGATATGCTCTATATTTGCATAAATATGTCAAAACTGATTCTACTGTCATGTATAACATAAAAGAACAATTTTAAAATATTGTCAACTCTAAAAAGAGGGAAGGATCGAGAGAGACATGATTTTCTGCTTAATTAAGTTGCTGTGGCCCTAAGCTGCTCTAGTTATGCATGTAGGGTTCATTTCCTAAGCTTTTTCTGGTCTACCAATAAATATTTTTGGCACTGTAATTAAACTCCATCTACTCCCTTATGCCAATTTTTCCTGTTGAATTGAGGACAGGGTGGTATCCACCCTAGTGTAGGCTTAATACAAAGAAATAACTTCATAAAATCTTCAATTGCTGTGATGTATTTAAAAGGACTCTATCCATTTAGCTATCTAATTTAATTAATTCCATGAGTATCTGTGGCAGATTTTTGAAAGAAGGCCATAGTATCTCCTGTGCTATATATTGTTCTAGAGTCTTGCCATCCCTGAATCAAGATGATGTCCAATTCTCCTCAGCATTTCAAATGATGATTCTAACTACAGTTCATACAGATAAAGCACACAATGGTATTTTAATGGGAGAAAAACTGGCAGCCTTCTACATTTTTTTTTCAAAGTATCTTCTTCAACATCAAAAAGACACATAGGCATGATGGCAGTATTTTCTATTTTCAATTAAGCATCTCTGATTCTTTCATGGGAGAAACATTGTATTTTTTAATCTACAAAATATTTCATATCCAGGCTAATCATTACCTTTTGACCCCAATTCAAGACACCCTTCTTTCTAAAATGTTCATGTTGATCTTTGGAGTAAAATAAGAGAAGGAAGGAGGTGGAAGTGTCAGAAGTCTACGTGAATACTGTGAATGACCACTGAGAAATCTCAGTGTTCATTTGAAATAGCTACAAAAAAAATAACGTTGTCCATTTTGTATGATCTAGTATATTTTAGAATAAATATCTTCATTTTTAGTAAGTATATTAAGGGTTTTCTAAAGGTACAATTTATTTCCTTGAAATATTTTATTTAGAATATTATTCACACGTTAACCTAAGTTTTGGAAAATCACTGAGAATCTTCAATATCACTCTTCCTATAAATATTTTTTTAAATTTACTTTTCAACCAATTGTCTCATTATATGGTCTTGAGCATAGGAAAATAGTCACATTAACCTTTGAGTCTGTTATTTTATTACCTATAAGCTGTGAAGTAAGCTATGATTCAGCTTGCTCTGCCCTTGTAGGGGGATGATCTTGCTGATGACAATCTGGCAGATTTATGTCTAAGGAGACTCAGTCCCGCCCTGTGTGGGTGTTGACTTGAATGGCTCTAGTCCCCATGGGGCAAAAAGGTCCTGTCACCTCAGCAAGCTGGGAGGGCAAGTTGGAGGGCCAGCTGACATCCGTCAGGAATTCCATGGCCAAAGGCATGATCTGCAGGGAAGAGCTGAGTTCACCCTCAACTATGCTAAATTGAAAGGGAAAAATAATGTAAGTCAGGTCATCAACTTGGTCCCAATCAAGAGGAGAAAATTTCTGGCTGTAAAATAGCACTAGTAATTTTTCTTTTAATTGTGAAGCCACTTTAGAATATCTGTATTAACCTTAGTTAATACTAAGGTAAGTTTGGTTATGGATATTGTTCTGATTTAGAATAATTAGTGGAATAACAGTTACATATTTAAAATTTTCATTCATGCATTATAATTATACATACCAGTGGGGTTTGATGTTATGTATTTGTACAGACACACAATATAACAATACAATTCAGTCAACTTAAGAATTGTGTTTGCCACTAAATTATTTGATGGAGGTTTCCTAGGATAACTCACCAGAGTCAGAGGATCCAGAGTCCAACTCAGACCTTCAGTCATCTTACACTTTCCAGTTTTTTTTTTCCCATCTGTAAAATGAAAGATCTTTAAGGACATTTCCAGATATAAGATTCTGAGAATTGAAGAACATCTTCATTTATTTGGAATGCTTTTGAACTTACAGTGAACTAACTTTTAAACTATACAGCTGCTTTTTAGATTAGTTTTAGTTACCCTTAACCTAACAAATTTATAGGCTGGAAGAAGGCAGTTTTTTTTTTTTTTTGTATGGAAAACATCTCTTGATGTTACTTGATGTTCAATATAAATAAATTGTTAACACAGTGATTGAATTTGCCCTTCAATATAAAATATTCTCATGGATGGTGGAAGGAGGAGGAGGTTGATGTATACTTAGGCTTTTATCAAAACCCTCAAAATTGTATTAAGCGGTGTATTTAATTAAGAAAACTAAAATTGATGTGGGAGTCATGTGTTTTCAGACAAATATATTTGTGATGTATAGCGTGGATATTTCAAAATGCTGCATGTTTATTTCGACTGCTGGATTTTCCTTGAGGTTAGAGAGTGGGTAGCTAATGGTGTTTGAGAAGTTATGGCTTAGGATTAATAATATAAAGGCAGGCTTAAGCATCTTATAGAGCTTCTGAAATGCTGAAAATTTTAATTCAAAAGAGTGAAAATGAATTTATTTCAATAGAAACAATGTGTGTAATATAGAATACACACACACATATATGAAGCATTGCAAGTGAGCAAAGGCCCATGTAAAGAACTAAAGTAAGGAGCTCCTCCCCTGCAGGTGAGAGTATATTTGCAAAGGCAGGTTAGGTCTGAGTCACCATTTTTGGGTTGCTGGCAAGCCCATGAAGTCAGCCCAGATTAGTGTTCTCCTGAGTTGAGCAAAGTAAGGGTCAAAATGCAGGCCTAGTCTATGTGGAGGGAGGAACTGGCATGGAGAGAGCAAGTTGTGAGCAGAAGCATACCTTGAACTCAAACTCATGTGGTTCAACAGGAGTGAGAGCACTTTAGCTTCGAGTTGGGGTAAAAAATAGAACCAACCAATTTCATTGCCATAAATGGAACCAAAATAATTTCTGAAGCTTCTAAGGACTTGGGGCTCATTTTAATTAGTGTAGCAACCTCTGAATTTGCTGATTTTGGCTGGGATGGTGGAAGATTCGTGGAAACTTTGTGGTGGATCATCTAGGCTAGTGCTTTTCAAATGTCAATGTATACACGAATATTTGAGGATTTTGTTGAAGTTTCTGATTCAGTAATTGTGGAGTTTGTCCCAAAGTTGTGTGTTTCTACTAGGTGAAGCTAAACCTCCTGATCTGGAGATCACATTATGAGAAGCAAGGAGACCAGTAATTCTAACTGTACATTTTAATTATGTGGGTAGGGTTTCCAGATTTAACTTATAAAAATGCAGGACACACAGTCAAATTTAATTTTAGGTAAGCAACAAATAATATTTTAAAAAATATAAGTATGCTTTGTGCAAATATTTGGGTCCTATGCGTACTTTGAGAAGGATACTTCTGGTTGATCAAAAATTCAAAAATGTTGGCATCCTCCATCAGACCTGGCAGCCCTCTGTGAGAAACCTTTTAAAATGCCAAAGTCTGAGTTCTTAGTCCTGATATTTTAATTTAATTGGTCTGGGGTATATCTTGGGCATAGGGCTCTTAGAAAATTCTCAAGGTAATTCTAATGTGCAGACATGGCCAAGGGCTACTGGTCAAACCTTACCCTTAATTAAACAGACAAGGAAACTGAAACCCATGGGATCATATGGAATGGCTAGTGGTAAAACAGGGATTAAAATTTAGGGTTTTCAGTCACCCTTTGCCCTATACTGTCTCTATTTCAAGTGGTAAAACAGTATAAAACACACTCTTTTCCTAGAAATGTAAAGGGTGGCCTGCTTCCAAAACTCCATTTTTTGCTAGATGCCAGAGGTTAAGGGTCATCTCTCCCAATATACTTCATTCCCTTTTACCCTACAGTCCTTACTCTGACTAAGTACTCAAAATACATTTTGAAATTTGCCCTTTATGAATCTTAATTCATGAATACTTTAAAATTTATTTTTCCTTGTTCTTAACCCCGACGCCTGGGTGCTTTAAAAAACACTGGTGTTTGCATGACACCCTTAGAGATGTTGATTTAATTGGTCTGGGGTGCAGCTTGGGCATCAGAAATTTTGTTGTTGTTGTTTTTTTTGTTTCTTTTGAAAATTTCCTGAGTGATTTGAAAACGCAGGCATGGATGAATAGTACTGTTTTATCAGCCTCTTCAAATGCAGAGGAGCTGGGGCCTGAGACTCTAAAGCTTACTCTTTCTGTAAGCGGTGGGTCCAGCTGAACCCATCACAGATGTGTGTAAATTAGCAACTTCAAAGACTGGAAACACTGAGCTTGACAGCAGGGTAAACCTGGAATGCCTCATATGTTATTCTTTCAAGACTTGTCAAAGCATTTGAATCAGTTCTAATTAAAAAACACATAGTTTCCTTAAATTCCAACATCTTAAAATACCTATATGAGACTTGTATGTATTTCCACTGGTCCTAGGATATCCTGTTTCTCTGGCAAAATGAAGGGTACATAGTGCTTTTACAGAGTAATAATAAAAGAGAGAGAGAGGTCCTTGGTGGGGGGTGGGGAAGCCGGCTTGGTTCATCTGAGCTCTGACTAGTAGTTTCAAGGTGCTAGGAAAACCCCTCTCACCCTCTTCCTTTCCTGTGATCTTGCTCTTTTCCCCACTCATCAGAAGAAAGGAGAGCAGGTTCCTACTTCAGAAACAGCTGCACATCAGGCCTTTCGTGAGGAAGAGAGATTTCTCAGGCAAAGTATTTTGGCAGGAGCTAGAACAATAAACAGTCAGACCTTCTGCTTTTTTTCTGTTTTCTCCTTCAAGAATTTGAAAGGTACCCTGAAAAACCCATGAATGAATCAATACTATTTCACATAGACAGAAGGGATCCTCTGAATTCTCAACATGGCAAAGCATGATTTATCACACTTGTGAAAGTCATTAAGGATTTTTCTGTAGGTAAACAGAGTCTTTCCACTTATCAGGGAGTAGTAAGTAACTAGAGTACTTATTAATTTGCCTGGTTATGAGATATTAAACCACCCTCATTATATCTCTCCAATTTAGGTGAATTTATTTAGCTTTAGATAACTAGGTTGCATGACTGAAGGGTCATCAAATTGTCCAACCCATATTTCCCAACTTGCAATCCAAATGTTCTTCACAAGTAAGGCAGACCTACTCCAAGATGATTTTGTTGTATGGATCGGGTTTTATTATTTAAATCGGATAAACTTTGATTCATTCCCTTCCAAATCAATGAAGACTAGCCTAGACAGATGGAAAGATTTATTGACTCAGTACAAGGCAAGACCATCACCCCTCAAGTTCAACCCATCTGCAAGTCTTTAGAATCACCTTATAAAGATGTATAGTGATTCCACGGTAGTTTATGCATGATTGTTGTAATTGTCACCAAATTGAAGTATGATGATGTATATCTACAGAGAAAAGTGAAAAGGAAAGGTGTCCATCTTCATTTAATAGAAGATTTCTTTTTCATCAGAAAGCTTTTTTGAGATATTAATTTATGTTTTGATTCCTCTTTTCTAATCTTCAAACACTTCGTTGCCTCAGGGAAGTTTATATGACGAGGGTAAAGTGAAAGTTATTTTTAAACTACTGACTTTGAAGCTTGTATTTTCCAAAAGTCTTGGAGTCAATGAAGGTTAAGATATAGACACTCCCAGACAGGTGTCCTGGGTATGAGGTGACCAGTGAAAAAGATAAAACCAAAGGAATTTTTTTCTATGTTGTGCCCAGAAGGCTAGAACCCAACCGGCATCGTTTCTCCCAGAATTTACCAAAGTTGTGTTTGGGGTAGAATAATACTCAGAGTTTAGAATCAACAGGGATTTGCAAGTTTGGATAAGGAATAGCTTAAAGATTTAGCGGACATCCTAATAAATTTGAATTTCAGGTACATATTGAACTACTATTAACATAGGTAGGCTCCATGCAATATTTGTGATATATTCATACTAAAAAATCATTGATTATATGAAACCCCAAATTAGCAGGTGTCTTACTTAGTCTGTGCTAAAATAACAAAATACTACAGACTGGGATATATATATATATATATATATATATATATATATGAAATTTTATATATGTATATAAAATTTTATTTCTCATGACTTCAGGAGTTTGAAAGTCCAAAACCAAGACACTTTAAGAATTTTGTCCCATGAGGACTGCTCTCTGCTTCCAAGATGTTGCCAATTAAAACATCCTCTAGAGGGGAGGAATTCTGTGTCCTCACATGGAAAAAGGGATAGAAGATCAAGAGAACTCTCTGTTCAACCTTAAGTCTTTTTATAAGGATGCTAATTCCACTTAGGAGGAATAAGTGCTCATGGGTCTATCACTTCCCAAGGGCTCCACCTCTCAATACAAATGCATTGGGGATTAAATTTCAATGGGAATTTTGAGATGGAGACCATCTTTCAAATCAAAGAACCAGGTGCCCTGTGTTTTATCTGGCAACCCTCACAAGATAGATTTGACTATTTATTATAATGGACTGATAGAGATGTACCCTGGCTTCCATGATCCAAATAGCAAAAATGTCTTCTGGCCTTTGAGCAATACTGAACAGGAGGAAGACCCTCCTATAATGACTAATACATGGTTTCCACCAGCTGGACCAGATGGCAACTCAGAGAAAGACTTAATTTATTTTTAAAGAAAAAATAAAGAAATTGAACATTTCTTGCACATCAACTTGGCACTGACGTGTTTTCCAGGAGATCTTAAGTAGGGTGTCTGTCACTTTCTTATAAGGAGATGAGGATTTTCCTTAGGTTTTGCTCTTATTTTTCCTCCACAGTGACATGAGGTTATTTGTCATGGTCTAAATAGAGTGTCACATTTCTGAAATAGATGAAGCTTCATATCACCAGGACCTTATTGGTCTTGATGGAAATTGCACTTTGTAATATTTCTCCTCAATTAAATGGTGGGCCTTGCTTTGAAAAGTAAATTATGTCATATAGTATTCAGCAAATGTATTAAAATCAGACTAACTAATTATTCATGGAAAGACAAATACTGTTAAGATCTTTCAGAAGTGGCTTATCCTTTCCACCTCTGCCTTCTGAAATAGGGAAAACAATCTGATACAAGATGCTCATGAATGTGGCCTACTGAGCACACCATTATGCTCAGCTGAGGGTCTTTAAGAGAGCCACTTGCTTCTGCAATCAAGCTGATCAGCCATCCAATGGGTCTGGGAGGAACCACAACTTGAGACCAAATGTGAAGACAAGTCTTTGTTCAGATCCACCTGAAGATGAAATAAACATAAGCAGATTATAACATTCCAAGAATCAGTTCAGCCCAGGTAAGATCAACATCCCTTCTCTCAATTATGCTATGCTGAAAGATTTGGGGGTTTTGTTTTACTATATATTTAAATGAGCAACAGTCTTCAGATTCTGAGTCTGAATGCCTGCCTGATGCAGGCCTGGGATGAGCGCAGAGCGCTGTAACTGCTCTGAGGAGCAGGTGTGGCACACATCCCCTTGTGGCTCACAGCTCCCCCCTTCCCCCTACTCCCCTATCTCCACCTGACAATTGTAAAATTTAAGGAGGGGATCTTTTCAGGGTGGTTTAGCTTCAGGCTAATGAATTCCTTCCGGGGGCCCTTTGAGCTTGGAAGCAGTTTAAAGGTAAGAAGGTTTGAAGAGTGAATTGAGTTCCCAAGAATAAACACGTTTCAAAGGAACCTCAATGAGGGACTTTGTTTATGCGCGTTTTATATGACATTTGCTTACTTAGTAGTAACTCCTTGAACATATTGCCTGGTGTGATATAATTTATTTACATAATTCTGGAAAATCATGAGCAAACCCAAGGAAACCTTCTTGAGGGAAGGAGAAAACAATTTTATGAAAATTTCAAAATTATATATATATATATGAATGCATGTGTGTATAAGTCCACAGATATAGACATGGGTATAGACATATACATATGTACAGAGATTTACATATATAGATATTTTAAGACAAAAGTAAATTTAAATGACAAGCCTGGTTTCTAGCCTGTTTTACTTTTTGCTGAATGATCACCCATGGGATTTAAGACTTCGGCAACCCTAAAAAAATAGATCTCATCATTGATTATGGTGGAATGTGATGGTGGTTTATAATTATTCCAGTTTCAGCTTTTGCATTTGTAATCATCTTTTTTGCTAAACTGACCTGTTACAAAACTAGAGAAATCCTTAAAAGCACTGACCAGTTGGCATCTCTCATTGCAGAAACATTGTAAAAGGAGGAGAGAGTTTACCTTTTCTGGTTTCTGGGGGAAAAAAAAAAAGAGAGAATTTCTTCTCACAGTGTAGAGTGGTGAAGAAAAGGAAGGTAGAATCTCTCTAGAAGAATAAGTGACTTGTTCCCTCTCTTTAAAAAGTGTACTTTTCATTTCACCTAACCTAGATCATAGGCTGCCTTATTTTACTTATTTATTTCTTTGCTTCCTGTTTTATCTAACCCTTTTTTCTCCCTTATTTCCTCCCCCCTCTAGCTCATTTTTTCTTTTTTTTTTCTTGTCCCTTCCTTCCTTCCTTTCTTCTTCCCTTCCCAATTTCAGACTTCAGAAATTTAGGCAAAAGAACTGGGAACAGAGAAATCCTGATGAGAGAAGTCAGGTGAGAGAAGAGAAGATGAAGAAAGAAATCAGGTGAACTTTTCCATCACAGATAACTTGAATCATGCATGAATCTTAAATACCAAGACGCAGATGGGAGGGCTAAAGATTTTGGTTACTTAGAAAAAGAGTTTTGTCATTTTGCTGAACTAACTCACGTTGTTCCAGAAAACTAACTCACATTGTTCCAAGACAGATCAATATTGATATTCTGCCATTCAGGTTCATTCTAAATTTTATAATTACCCATTTTGATTCTTCCCTATTTCATAGCTGTTGATCATATTCCTAGGTAACATGAAACTAAGAATAATTGCTATTTGATAATCATTCTTTTTAGGATGCTGAATTTATTTTCTTGTTCAGAATGGGAGAAGATACTGAGAAAAATGATAAAGTTAAAATCAAATCGTTGACCATGATGGAGAAAATAAGTTTAAAAGTGGTCATGTTTGGTTTTCTCCATAATTGGATTCAACTTCCTTTTAAATCTCATATTCGAAATGTAAATAATGTAAGCTACATTCAGATACTGGGACAACTTTTAAGCCACTTGAAAGATCTTTGTATTTCTAGGACATTAGAAGGGAAACTTTGATGAGAAACTTAGAAATCATTTGTATCACATTTGAGACCAATAAAATGTCTTCTAGAGGCTTTGTTCTTTGATCTTGAGAAGATAACATACCAAACTACTCTAGAAGCCGGTAAAGTCAGTAACAAAAGTTTATGTACTGGGAGTGTGTTTAGGTATGGACTATTCATTGGTAGCCCTCTGCATCAACAATGTTTTTAAAAATCTATTTTCCATATGAGAATTTTCACCTGGTTTCTATTTACAAAAAAATATCCATGCACAAAAATTGTTGATAACATTTTGGTTCTGCCACTAAAATAAGAATAACAAAATAAAAAAGGTGTGAAAGCAGATGAAAAACTACAGCAATTTTTATGAGGGTTCCTCCTTATATGAGATCAACCTTTTATTCTAGAAATTCAATAATGTGTTGATTTTATTCTTTAGAAATTCTCTACTGATGTCTTTTGGGGTTGGGGTGAAGGAAATTGTCAGAGAAAGACTTCTTCAAAGAGCCTATAGACTTATTTATAAGTCTATTAAAGACTGGATTTATGTTCCTGCTAAATCTATGGCTAGAGTGGCTCAGTATGAGTAACATAGTTATCTGTGTTGGACCAAAAATATCAAGAGAGGGATTTTAAAAAGATAGTTGAGAAAAAGAACTACTAGAACATGTGAGGAGGGCTTGAGATATAGCTTAGTGTTAGAGTACTTGCCTAGCTTGCACAAGACCCTTAGCACTGAAAACTTAGAAATCATCTAAGCAATGGGATCTCTAGCACTGGAAAAAGAAAAAAAAAAAAGATGAGGGATAGCTTCTGAGAGATAAGAAAATTGTAGAAAAGGATCAGTTGGATTGTTTTCTCGAACTTACTCTTGTCAAAATCAATCAGTCATCCTTTAAGGAAACAACTGCTTTTAAATCAAGTTTGAACAGTATATTGCATTTTATAAATGAGAACCTAAGGTAAGGGTGAGCCATTGGCATGCCTGAATTATATGGGTTACAAGACATGTCTTTTAAACCTATATAAAATATAGTTTTAAAAATAAGAGCTATACCTTTCTATAAAAATAAGAGTTATATCTTTCCTCTATAAATCTTCATGTCTTGTTGTTTTATGTGCAGTAGATGATGGTGGGAAGATTTCTAAGCTTATTGCTTTTCAGATACAGGGCTATGAGTAAAATTCCTCAAAATATTACAATTGTTTATAGTAACTTCCATTTGTCAACTACCTTAAAGTTTATAGAAGATCTTCCCAGTTTGTTATCTTTATATCATATCACTTTTATGTCTGCTCTGCAGTATCCGGAAGGATGTGCAAACATTATCTATAATCAGCAAGCATTCTATTTGGCAAGCAAGCATAAATTCACTCTAAACACCAAGTTGTTTTTGAGCCCAGATAGAAGTCTACTGGATACTGAGGGGTAGTGGTCTTTTTTTCTGTCTTGTTTAGTGTCTGCAAAATCTCTGGCTCCATCTGGTGGAATGTTGTAAGGTCATGACTAAAGCATCATTATTCCTAAATCTACGTTATGGGGCCAACCTTAGTTTGTACCATCCTCCAAGGAATCAGAAGTAGGTCTTTCAGGATCTGAAGACTGAGTTACCTTTTAGGCAGATACATTTTCTCTTGCTAATGTGACTTCCTTTCCAGATAGAGCATCCATTTTGCAGAAAGACCTCTTCCCAGTAAGGTTAAAAAAAAAAAAAAAAAGAAAAGAAAAAAGACATAGGCTAAAAGAAAATCTCATTCTGCCCAAAAGAACTTGCATTGTCCTTGTATATTGTACCTCACTTGACCACATAAACATCTCTCTTGAAGTAGAGAAGGCTGAGGATGTTATTGTAGGAAAAATTGAAACTTTCATTAAATTGAATTTTCTAATGGAGAAAAAATTAAAGAGGCAGAGACAAGACTAAAAAGTCAAGGGCTTTGATCCTATTAGAAATATTTATACCATATACATTATTCAAAACAAATAAATGACAAAATACTAATTTTTATTATGCTTCACAATATACATTTTACATATTTTAACGTCTTTAATATACAACAAAAATCAAGTTAAAAACAACTTGTACAAAATAGGAAAAAATCAAATTTCAAAGGAAGAAGCTTATTAAATCAATTTTGATTAAATATTTTATTTTTTTAAATAAAAAAAAGAAAACACATAACCTTGTAAGTTCATTGTTGGGTCCCTTCTCAGAACCTTGAAAGAATTACACAAGTTGAGAGCCTTGGAGAGTAAACCTCCTTAGCTTGCTCACAAATCCATTTCTGGTTGCCTCTAAAACACCATAGTGTTCATCATTATTTGTTCATCATTATTTCTTAGAAGTCGCAGTTACTAATCTTTTTCAATTTGCTGAATTGCATTAGTGATATTCTTAAAGGTCAAGACCACGGAGCGATGTGACTTTGTGTGTGTTTGTGTTTGTTTTTGGTAACCACTTATTGTGCCATTGGAGAAGGACCAAAACCCAGTGGAAGGTTCAGGTAGTTTACTGTTGCTCTGTTTCTAAAGTTTGGATTTGACATGGTTGTAGAGGGAAGGTATGACCCACATGTGACAGCAACTAGATCATCTATGCAAATGGTGGCCTGGAGGTATGCTGCAAGGTGGGCATTAATGACCAGGGTGTCTTGAGGCAATGATTTGGCATGGAAAGCATTAAAAGTTTAGTATACAGTTAGTGTCCTCCGTTCACTTTCTGTTCTGTATCTATATCTTCTATCTGTTCACTCTCCTTCAATCTCTTCTTGTCTTATGCAATAAAAAATAAGCTCTACCCGATCCTGCCCAGACAGGATCAACAGCAGTGATTATCAATATCATTAACTTATATTTTGACATCTTTTAGTGTTTAAAAAATCACTGTCTATTTCATGAATTTATTTTCAATCACTGAAAACCCTTGTCTTCCCTTGATGGTTGAAGGAAAGTTCACCCTGGCTCGCTTCTTAACCATTTGCATACCTTCTCAAATTTGTCTATGAATGACAGAGTCCCAACCACAGGGGCAGAAATGAGAGGCTCTGGGAAGTAAGGCAACACATGGTGAGAAGGTAACTAAACCAGGCCTTGGGCATCTAAGAGAACCCCAATAAGTGTTCCCTCTGGAATCAGGAGTTTTCATTATAGTATGTTTGAAATGGACTGGATCACTTAGAGCAGTTTAAGGTTCTCAAGAAGATCAAGAGGTCAGAACAGAGAATTTTCATATAGATTCTGTCCCCTGCATGCACAGGTCCCTGCATTATCAACATCCCTTACCAAACTAGTACATTTGTTCCAAGCAATGAATCTACATTGATATACCATCAAAAGTCCATAGTTTATGTTAGGATATATTTGTGGTGTTGTACCTTCTATGGGTTTTGACAAATATATGATGACTTGTATCTATCATTATAATGTCATATATAGTAGTTTCACTGCCCCCCCAAAATCCTGTTCTTCATCTATTTACCTCTTCCTCTCCACTAACTTCTTCAACTACTGATTCTTCTACTGTCTCCTAGTTTTTTTTTTTTTGCAGAATTTCATAGAGTGGGAATTATATAATATGTAGCATTTTCAGATTGCTTTTTTCCCCCACTTCATGATATACATTAAAGTTTCCTCAGTGCTTTTGTGGCTTGATGGATAAATGATTTTTGTTGCTGAATAATATTCCATGGTCAGCATATACCAGGATTTATTTATTCATTCACTTATTGAAGGAGATCTTGGCTGTTTGCAAATTTGGGCAGTTATAAATAAAGTTGCTATGGACATCTGATATGATTGATGGATGATAATGTGTGGATAATACACTTGGCCTTGTAAGGAACTGTCTTCCAAATTGTTTGTGCCACTTTGTATTCTCCCCAGCAATGAGTGAAAGTTCCTGTAGGTACACATCTTTGCCAGCACTTGGTGCTATCAGTGTTTGGATTTGGGCCATTTTAATAGGTACAGAGTGGCATTTCTTTGTTATATTTCCATATGTTTTGAAAGCAAACTTGCAAGGTAGGTAGCATTTGTGTTACAGGAGATAAATGCCTTGTTTTGATTTCCTTCTGAATCTTTGCAGATGAGAAGGGTTTCCTTTCTTCTGTTGCCACTAGCTAAGGGCCAAATCACTGGCATCTTTGGATTTCAATTTCCTTACCTATATAATGAAGAAATTGGAACTTTCTGCATCCTGATTACACATTAGAATCACCAGGGATATTTTTGAAAAAAAAAAGTATTATTTCCCACTTAACACAGATTACTCAAATCAGAAACTCTGGGTCAAGGCTTTTACATGGTATTTTTATCTAAAGTTTTATGAGATTCTAGTATGTAGCCTTGGTTGAGTCTTACTGGCTAAAGGACCTATAAGTTCTTTTTTAGTCCTTAAATTCTTTGGCCCCACAATTCAGTGGTACAATCTCCATTTTATTCCATTTCAGGAACATAGATTCCAACTACTTGCTCATTGGACCCTCATTCTCAGGAGCCTTTGTAGAGCTCCTCAGCTGTAAATTTCTTGTCTCATTCTGCGTTATATTTTCTCCTACTTTGCTATTACGGAGGCAGTAGGGAGGAAATCTACAGTAGGACATCTCTTACAGTTCCTAAATCCTCGGTTTATAAAGAAAGATCACTACTTCGAAGACTCGCAATTCTGTTTGATGAAAAGAAGCCAGTGCCTTTAGTCTTCCCTCATGTCTTATATACACAAAATAGAGTTGAACCAGGGAAAATTAATTATCATGGTAAATGCTGCCTTGCTGCCCTTTAATGCAGCTCTGTGGCACCGCTGCAAATGTGTGTGTCATGCCAAGCTGAGCCGTTGATATTGCATGCCAATAATTTGCTTCTCCATGGACAACTTCCTTTTCCACGCCTTTGGAAGTGATTCCAAAACTATTTTTCCTGCCCTCCCCCCCCCAATTATACCTTACTTATACTGTATTCAAAGAACATCAATTTGTAGCCTTTTTATGGGAACATGTTAGGGTTTTTCACCAGTTTTCTGACCTTTCCCACCCCTACATTACCTGTTTCTGTATACATTTATTTTCTGTATTGCACAATGCTTATTATTCCTTTATATCCTTGATACTATATGTATTTACTTCCTAAGGATTTTTGATTGCATTCCTAATTTATATTGAACTGTAGCTCAGGATGATTCTAGGTTTTGACCTTTAGTCTCTTTTTGGATATGTCCACTTGAATATCTCGTTGGCAAATCAAAACATAGTTTCGAAAGGCTGCTCCTGACTCTGCTTTGATTGTGGACCAAACTGGAGTAGTCATGAGAGGGAAAGGCCCTCCATTTGGCAACTCTTATTGGTCATTAACATTGTAAACTAAGTTTTGTAAATATGCATACAGTACAACCTTACCCCTGAGGAACACACAGAACTCTCTATTAGTTGGACACAAAAGATACATGATATATATTTCTCCTACATTTGTCCCAATACACAGTCACCAAAAAGGTAAATAAGCCATGCAGAATAATGCACTGTTGGGCACATCATAGACATTCCATCCTGGTACTTAAGGAGGAAGAGAAATTTGAGAGAAGCCTTAAATTATTCAACAATTTCCATGTAGTTGCAAAGGTTGGCATTCTCCATGAGTAAACAGCAATGAATAAACTTGGAATAGGCAGAGAAAAGTTTGGGGGCTAGTGTTCAAGTTTCTAAATTTGTGGCGAGGTACTCCATGTTTTAACAGTGACTCACTAATCTCCTATAAACTAATTCACAATGAGGTGTCAATGGCACCATGACTCCTCTCCTAGGACATGAAAGGAGTTTTTGAGAAGGATGTTCCCATCCAAAGAATGGAATCTCCAATGATAAAGCCTTCAAATAGGATAACAGGATGATTTTAGGGCTATTTGAGGTATAGAGAAAACTTTCAGCATCATCATTCAAACCATACTGCAAAGGCAATTGGGGCGAGTCCCACTGAAAGATGAGCTGATAAAATATTGTTGGTTTTGGAGTTGCTTTGTTATTGTTATCGCTATTTTTAGCTATTTGGGAATTGCTGTGCTTTTATGGAGATGTGGATGGATTTGAAAATAACATGGCAATTGTATGTGAGTCTGTGTGCCTGTGTCTGTATGTGACTGTGTTTGTGCCCTGGGGCGTTCTAGGTGAAGGACTCCCTTGAAAATTTTGAAACAAATAAATAAAACGAGAGCTGACCTAAATTTTTTGCCTCAAACTGGAACGGAGTTCAAACTTTTGAGGAGGATCAAAAGCTTGATTAACTGTTGTTTATTTGTTTTGAAAAACTTTACTTCTCTCCAACTCAAAAAAGTAAAAGTGATCAAACACTACACTCTCTCTGAGAGAGACTCTTGTCTCAATATTTCCAACCGGGTTGAAACCAGAAAGTCCTTGTGAGGCAACTGGGAAGCACAAGTGCCTCGTAGCCCAAGGTCCAAGATCCCAGGGGTTAGGAGAAGTTCAGCTCAGTTTCAGGTTGGCGTCCAAGGAAAACACCCATAGTGTTGTTTTCAGTAGAACTGAGATCCTAGAGGGCAGAAAACATCATTATGTGAAACAGAAAAAAAAAAAATAAAAAATAAAAAAAGAGCAGGCATTTGTGTTTTCTACTAAAGTCTGGGAGAAAACACATTTATTCATTGGTTGAAAAGTAATAAGAGACTCATGGGATGTGTTGAGACCTGGAGGTTAACTTGAGGCAGCTGGTGTAAGGCAAAGGCTGAGAGGGACAAGTCAGAAGATTTGGAACTCAGATGCTTCCCTCACAGCTGTGTGACCTTGGGCATGCTGTGTGGCTCCCACAGAATTTGGTATTTACATCTGTAAAGTGCTCACTCGTTCAGAATACCAATGCCTTGTCTTGTACAACACATGTACATAGGCAAATAACTTCTTTCTAAGTTTGGTATGGACCAAATACACCCTTGAGAATAGCAAAATTCAGGAGGGAACTTAAGACACATACTAAAGTCAATTTTAAAAATAATATCAAGGGCCATGAGAGTTAGTAAGAAATAGGGGGTAATATGGATTACCTGCATGCTTTGGAAGGCTTCATGAAAGTGGAATTAACAATATATTCCATTGTGATGTACAGAAATCCACTGGATGGAAGGCATTATAAGAAGAGGTAACACCTTGAGAAGGTGTCATGGCAAGAAGAGCAAGGTTCATAGCAGTCCTGAGTAGGTAACATTGAGTATTTGAACTGAAGAAGGACTAGGAGATAATTTTGGACAAATTATCAAGGCCAACAGTTAGGTGTTTTTGATTTTTAAACTGATAGCTTGGGTCTTATTTTATGCAAATGGGTATATATGGAGTTTTGCTCAGAAGTGTGAATAATTGTAACCTTTTCTCAAGATTAAATTCATAATAGATGATGAAATACATTCGAAGGAAAAGTTAAAGTGAGAAACTAACCCGTTAAAAACTCATATCATTATTATTATTATTATTATTTTTCTTTTTAAAAATATTTATTTATTTATTTTTCAGTTTTTATTTTTTAAATTAATTTATTGTTTTTTTTTTTTCAGTACTAGAGATTGAACTCAGGGACCCTCAGCCACTGAGCCACATCACCAGCCCTATTTTTTGTATTTTATTTAGAGACAGGGTCTCATTGAGTTTCTTAGCGCCTCACCTTTGATGAGGCTGGCTTTGAACTCACAATTCTCCTGCCTCAGGCTCCCAAGTTGCTGGGATCATCTCATTAATTTTTAGTGAAAGTTTGATCAAGCCAAACATCATGCTTATGGAAAGGATGTGGTGCATCTCAGGGTTAAGATTCAAGTAGGAGCATGAGGATTTGGCAAATGAGTGGCCAACGCAGGAGGCAGAAGAGTCAGAGAGAATCCTTAGGCTTCAGTATGAAATTACTTGGGAAGTAGTGCAATTTGCTTGAGGAACTTGAGATAGCATCTGGCTGGAGAGAGTAAATGGTGAGTCCAGTTGGGTCTGGAGTGAGAAAGACATCCAGTGAATGTGGGAGTGTGAATGAAGAGCTAGGAAATGACTGGAAACCAAGATGGAGAGACATTTATACCAATATCACATGCAAGAACTTGATAAATGACATTATCCATTTTTTTTTTCCTAGATCAGATGCCAACATTTTTTTCTGAGTTATATTGATAAATCTTCTCGTGTGAGCATGGCTATTGGAAACTAGACTTTGTCCCTGGACAAAGTAGACCCACTTCTACTGAGCTGATGGACTATATACACCTACGTGAGTTCTTTATGTCTGATTTAACCTCTGCTGCTCACTGCCTAGTCTCAACTTGTGATTTTTATTATGACCCAAGTTTATAATGTCTTCAACCTGCAACTCCAATATTAATAAAAGTTACTAATTATCAAATGTTATCAGATGTTGTCTAAACATTTTTGCCAAATCAAAATGATAAGTACCAGGCTATTGTTTGCTCTTCTAAATTTCTAACTTAACTCTTCAAATATGTCATGTATCTCAAGGTTCTGGACATATCATTTTAATACTTTCCCCAAATGATGTAAATTTTAATAATGTATTTCCAAAGAACATTCCAGGAAAATATCAGTGCCAAGAAAACATAGGAAATTCTTTCCCTGTATATATCACAATTTCTCTTGTTTAATAATCTTCATCAGACTTCACATGGATTATGTGGAAACTATTTTTATATTCAAAGACATATGAATAAATAAGATACCAAAATTCTGCAAGGCTTATGACTGGTCTTAGGATTTCATTTTAAAACATTGTGCTTGAATGACCTTTGATATATTGTACCAGATTTTAGAATTACACCTTGTGGTATGAGAATTCCATAAGGTGTACTACAATTCTTTGTATGCCATAAATAGCTAAGGAATAGAAAGCATTGTGACATTGGATAATAGTAGAATATAGACAAAGTATTCACTATAATC